>NC_090446.1:1255296037-1255603537 GCF_031143425.1 Pleurodeles waltl
AACAAATATATTTTTTTTTGTCATTTTGTTTTTTATAACCCCAACATCATCTAACACCCACCCACCCACACACATAATAAAAAGGAGATATAAAAAGAATCATACTCCCACCCCCACCCACTACTACTAACTAAACTGACAGCCTATACTAACCTAACACTAAGCCCCCTAAACCCACTAATTAAAAGAACCAGGAAAGAGGAAGGAGGGGAGGGAATCATGGCTGAGGGTATATTGTCTACAAGTTGGCCCTCGGCAAAGGTCTTTTTCATGGCACGCACCCTCTGATTTACTTGTGCCACCTCCTGCTGCAGCCTGGTCACTTTCTGCAACATACGGTCCAAGTTCCGTTGCATCTGTAGAAAAGCTGCTGGGTCTATGACTGCAGCAGGGGTGGTCTGGGTGCCAGTGGAGGAAGTATGTGCCCTTGTCGGTGCCAAGTCTGTAGGAGGAGGTGCAGATTGTGCTGTGACAGGTCTTGGAGCAGTGGATGTTGACGGTCCAGCAAAAGTGGTAGTGGTGGTGGCTGTGGTGGACACGGAAGGGCCCCCCTGGGTAAATGCCCTCCGCACTCCAGAGGCTCTTTCATGGCGATAACGCCTTGCCATGTTGCGGAACCCCAACTCCACATCCAGAATGTGGTGGTAACGCATCGCCCTCCGCTGAAACTCCCGAATCTTGATGGGATTCATCTTGTCAGCTGCTAAAACAAATATGAAACCAAACATTAGGTACTTCATTGTGTGATATGGCTCCAGAAGTAAATCAGACAATACATCTAATGTACCAGAAACAGACCATATCATCATACAGATCACTGATTGTCCCCGAGGAAGTACATGCCAGTGCAGCCTACACATGTCCTATCATCAAACAGCACAGCAATACTCTAAAAGATGGGTAACAACTTGAATGAATTGGGCATCATTGTTCAGCCATTTGTCAGGTAAAAATAATGCTGCAAGTCCTCCCCCACTGACATGTCAACTAATTACTATTGCCAGGATAGAATGCAGTTGCTAATCATGAGTGGGTATCCTAGGTTTGGACAAGTGACTTACAGATTTACATGTCTGTGTACCAAACTTGGATCATCAGTCCTAGGTACACTTTTCACAACCCTACGCCTGTGCCTGGGGGGGGGGGGGGGGGCAGGCAACAAATACATTCAAATAACAAGGGCATCCAGGAAGCTTTGGACAGCTGTACATGTGTTTGGGCAGCCCACCACAGGTAAGGAGGAAGTCCAACTAGGATACAGCCAAACCTTGGACAATCCCATCCACACTTATGTTTGGAAATGCAGACCATTGTCAACAACATTTCCTACCAGTAACACATGACTTACAACAAGCAGATAGATGCAAGCACACATCTGGCCATGAGCTGCATGCACACCTGGGTCATTGTACTCAAGTGCCTCATACTCGTAGCACAACATGTGGAGCTACATGCTGCTAGGAAGTCAAACATACAGTCAAACATGTTCATTAGTGAATAAAGAAGCCTGTGGGTAGGACTTTGGCATCCCTATTCTGTGAGAATCAGGCTCTGACTTGCTGACTAAATCACAAATATGGTCCTCTGCTACATTTTCTGATTTTAAGTTTTATCCACAAAAGTCATCCCTATTCACATGGCCGTGCCTACAGGAATGACCTACAATCCCAAATTATGACAATACGCTAATGATTGGCCAACTCAAAGATGGGGAAAAAATGATACTTCACTCAAGTAACATATCCGATCACTGACCAGCGCATTTCACCTTGCTATGTGTCCAAGACACAGGAGTCAATCACACATCATCAGCAAACACAACACAGAACAGAAATATCAACACTTACTGGAGATGTCAGGGTCTGCAAATTGAGCCACCTCTCCGATAGTGTAGGGGGTAGGTCCACCTGTAAGGCATGGAAGGGAGAAATGTGCTCAAGGTCTGTGCACTGTACAACACTTCCAAATACAAATACTATGTGTAATATTAACTCAGAAAGTCAAGCCTCTCAGACATGATGATACTGCATCCTTCATACCACTGCAAACAAATACAGACCCGGGGACTCCAGTGAGTGATACACACATATCTGCACACATGCAGTGGCCCTAATTATCATGTGGTGGCAATCATGCTCCTTCATTAGTTGGCAGACTAATTCATGGAGTGAATTCCTCTCATCATGTGTATCCATGAGAGACATGCCAAGCCACTTTCCGGGAGGACTACAATACTAGTCACCCAGCTATTGTGACTAAGATCAATTTAAAACACACAGGTACAATGTACAGAGGGCCAGGGACAGTTGTTAGCCCTCAATTTGTATCATTTTATTAATTTGATGTGCCACAGCTATGGTAAGTTGCACCAACCATAGAGATATGAACTTGTGTGCATACCTTTTGGCATCCATCCCTAATTTAAATGTGGCACTACAAAGTCCAAATATCAGTCTAAGATGTTACCTGAGGTCAGCTATAACGTGTTACGTATGTGTCAGAATCCAGTTCAGACATGTATCCCAAAACATTGAGGAACACAATATTTCCTGTAAAAATCTGGATTTAAAACATGTGTTTCCTGATACACTCACAGACCATGCATGAAACATATGTTCGAGCCAAACTAGCATCATCAATTGACGTGAAGGCAGCACTAATTTACAGGCTCCTGTTGTATTTTGTAAGTTAGTCTAGCTGTTGCGTCAACAAATGACGATAATGTGTATGAATTATTGTATATCTCACAGGCAACTGTGGTCCATATTTATACATTTTCTGCGCCACATATGTGCCGCTTTTTGATGCAAAAGCGACGCTAACTTACAAAATACAACTGTATTTTGTAAGTTTGGTCCGCTTTTGCTTAAAAAAATGACGCAAATGCAGTGCTGATAAAGTAGAAATATGGGCCTGTATGTTTAACTTGCATTCCACATGTTCAAAAACATTGCCTGCAGCATATAAACAAATCAGCTACTGTCACTACAGAGCATTAAAACATGCACATTACTCTGATTTGTACTCACCAACAGGGCCACCAATCACAATCCCCAGGTGGTCCAGCAGGTCTTGCTCCTGGGCAACCAGGTCAGCCCAACGGTGTTTCAGCTAGTGGTCATTGCGCAGTGTGTTGTAGGTTCACTGTAGATGGTACAGGACCTTTGCCCACTGGAGCCTCCTTGCCTCTGTGTGATGCCCTGTATCACACGACCACCTGCTTCAATCATTAACGGTAGAAAGTGGCACACCAGCCAAATAAAGCCCCCAGCTCCTCCTCTCCCATCCTGCCAAGACGAGGCCTACCCAACATGCTTGCACCAAAAAAAGGGAATAAAGTGGTACAAAGGAGAATGGAGGGAAAGTAGGACAGGGAAATGCAAAAAAATAAGGGATAGATACCAGACCGTTGATCATGGCAATGTTCCAAAACTAAGCCATCACATGTCCTGGAATGTTGGATGCTACTTCCTAGGCACTTGTTTGTTTACTCCCCATGAGTCAGGCATGGGATAATGCAATGTGGGTACGGTGTTTGTGACACCGAGTCGCAAATACAATCCACAAATGTCATGTCATACCACAGTTGGAGTCATTTAAATGAGCCATGTCTCTCCTGTGGCAGTGGAGGACCAGCAGACTAAGCTGCCCGTGTTCAAATATTTCCAGTGGTAAAATGCACAAAGGTGTCCGGTTCAAGTGTGTGGGCCAATGTTTAGCCTGTATCATTATTGGAGTCCATGTTGTCACAGTTACATGCAGGTCTAGTCATGAGTCTGTGGAGCCATTTCCTGCATCTACAAAGTATCCTTCCCAGCTGAATTGAAGGGAAAGCCAATGAGGAATTGAGAACACATATGGGGATAGTCCAGCTACAGCACTGCAGATGTGTTATGAGACTGACAACAGGGCAACCTTGGTGTGCTGATAAAGTTCATGGATCATGATTCTTAAACCGGCAGGTTTCCTCACAACATTTGTACACAGGTTGGCCTCTAAAATTCCCACTGCATCCGGGAACATCAGTGCCTCTGTGCTGATTGCTCTCACAGCTATTCACCACGCAAGCCCCATCAATATGTGGGGGGCAATGTGAATCAGCGTGTGGACTGTCAGGGTCCTAACATGTGTTGACATTTCATGCACATTATCTGATGTTGTTTGAAGTGCTGGAGGCACCATCCCCAATCCATGCATACAGCCATGGTACACTGTCACTATTTGTCACTCATGCATACATGAAACCCAGACAAGGGATGGGCCATGATTATGCTATTTGGAGAAAAGTTCCACCCCATGGTACGATAAGTAAACTGATTATGCTATACAATGTATTTGAGTATGCATTGTAGACCCACCTGACACAATATCCCAGGAGGAAAGTGAGGGCTCGGAAAACAACTATGATAAAAATGTAGCCACAGGGAAACTTTATGGTAACGCAAAGACAGGAACCAGTCAGGCTAACAGGATGCAGGGTCAGTCAGGATCAATAAATGTAACAAGGCAAACACAACATGAGCAGACTGAGACTGGTCAAAGGTGGAACAACACTGTGGAAAATGAAAACTGTGTTTCTACTGTGTGTTGGAACATACCACAATAACCCAAGGTCTGTGTTACACAGCTGATTTATACGGCAATGCATAACAGTGTTATACACAAAATGGCAGCTTCTATGCTGTTCCTGGGAGCTGCATGGGCAGTGCATGTTCAAATGGCTGGTCTGCATGGAGGTGCTCACAGGTGTGTGCAGTGTCAGTCTCTCACAAGTCCTGTAGGTGAGAATCAAGTTTTAAGGGCCAACAGTACCTTTCACATGGGAAGCAATATACAGGCGATTACAGGTCCTACAGACTACAAGGCAGTGCATTATTTAACCAGAAGTCCATGCAGACAGAAGTAAAATGACTATGGAATACCATACTAAAGAGGGAAGCACACTGGATTCATATTGTGAGTCTCAGTGTGTGTAGAGGAGGGATTATCTGGGTACACATATTCCCTTTCCAGGGACCTCTAAAGAAGGGTAGGGTGAGACAGGGAACATGGGTGTGGCAGGACTTATGCCATGTGCAGGGGATGTCTTGTGAGCAATGCTAGTCATACGTGGGGCACTTGTGTTATCAATTTGCTGCTTATATGGAAATCTTGTCATACATACTCCTTGCAAAGATAGCTGATGTAACACTTACTGCTGTCAAGGATCTGGTCATACCTTCTACCTTACCACCACTGCAATAGCACATCCACTGCCTCATGTATGAGGCATGTTTTCCCCTTATTGACTGATTATGTCTTAGTTGTGTGCCATATGCTGCGATGAACCATGTTGCCAACATGTACGTGTGAAATAGCTGTGTTCCTCTGCTATTGCCCTTCAAATGTGAAATGTACAGGATATATGTAATTTACATTGTGTGTGAATTTGGCTGTACATTCATACGCATCAAAAATGATGTGGATTTTTCTGTATCCTAATCTGTATTTCTGCAATGCTCCATGAGGCTACACTCTGATTCTCATAGTTAGGGTTAATGTTATGCAAAAATGATTATCCAGAACATGATATAGTGATTAGAATAGGTGTTTATTGACATATGGTAAGACAGTGGTGATGGATGAGTAGAGTTAAAAGAAATTTTGGACAAGATGTTGTCTCCGACGTAATCCTGCAGCATTTTTCTAGCTATAAGTCACCCCTAAGGTATGTCCTAGGTAACCAATAGGGAAAGGTGCTCTGTAAGTAAAAGGCATGACATGTAGTTATCTGTTTTCCATGTCCTGGTAGTGAAACCCCCCCCAATTTGTTTTCCACTACTGTGACGCCTGCTTCTCTCGTAGACTAGCATTAGAACTGCCCTCATATATTTTTAGGTGGTAATTTCTGATCTGGAAGGAGTAGCCCAGTCATGTTTAGTATTGCCTGAAAGTTAATAAAAAATCCTGCTTACTGGTGAAGTTGGCTTTAATATCACTATTTTAGAAATGTCACTCTGAAAAAGTGGGCATTGCTCTGCACTTACTACCTTCTGTGCCTTACAGCCCTGTCTCCAATCCACATCTGGTCTGTGCTGGTTGACAGCTCCCCTTGGGCATTTCACCCGGACTGCCATAAACACAGGACACTCAGTCACATTTGCATTCATCTGCATAATGAATGGATCTCCCTGAGAAGGAAGGGTGGAGGGGCTTTCTCCTACACTTCAAAGGCCAGCCCTCACACAAAGGACTTATATCCCCCCACAGGGATCCTGGCAGACAGGACTGGCCTGAAAGGGGAACTTTGGCACTTCAAAACCACTCTTTGAAGTTTCCCCCACTTCAAAGGCATTTTTGCATATATAAACTGGGTCTCTGACCCCACCAAATCAGACACTTCTGGACCTACACCTGGACTCTGTCAGGGACACTGCCTGACTGCCCAAAGGACTCCTCTGGACTGCTTTGCTGAAGGGCTGCTTTCCTGCTTGTTGCCCTGCTGCCTGGTGCTCCTGACTCTGCTGGAAGGACTCTGCCTTCCTTCTAAAGTGTTCTCCAAGGGCTTGGATTGAGCTTGCCTCCTGTTTCTGAACAAAGACTTCACCTCTTCAGCAAATCCTCATGCATCGGAAAATTGATGCAACGCCTGCCAAAATCAATGGAGCACCTGCATTGTGGATGGAAAATCACTGCAACACCTACCGGATCGACGCAGTGCCTGCTCCTTTCTACCAGGGTGTCAAGGATTTTCAACACATCATCCCTGGGAGTCAAAATATCCCTCCATCGCAGTGAGGAACCAAGGCTGTGCTCCTGGAAATTGACGCATCATCTTGCATCTTAGAAAGAAACAATGCATTGTCTGTGCTGAGCCGGAAAATCTGATGCAGCACCTTGTTTCACAATGCATCTCCTCCTCTGCAGCCCCTGTGCTTCATTATTTTTGATGCATCCCAGGTACGTTGTGTTACAAGTCTACAACTACTGTTTCTTAAGAACTGAGACTCTTTGAAACCTTTAAATATTGATATTTCAACTTCTGTTTATTAAATCTTTGTCATTTGGATTTAATGTAATTCAGATAAATATCTATTTTTCTAAACCTGTGTGGTGTTTTTTGTGGTGTTTTTGTTGTGTTATTGTATGAGTTATTGCACAAATACTTTACCTTCTAAGTTAAGCCTGCTTGCTCTGTGCCAAGCTACCAGAGGGTGAGCACAGGATAATCTGGGTTTTGTTGTTGCTTTCCCTGACTAGGATTGTTGTCCCTACTTGGACAGGGTGCATAGCTCTGCCAACTAGAGACCGAATTTCTAATTCCAGATCCAGCAAGGACAGATACCAAACCTCTAATTGACTTATTCACCATGAGATGGGCACGTGAAGCAATGCCACAAATTGTGAAGTGGTTACACCAATTGTGAGATTTGTCATTCATTGCCAAGTATGTTCCTGGTGTCATCCCCGCAAGAGCAATGTCAATGATGACTGTCTTTCCCATTTGCCTCTAGCAAATGAGGAGTGTGTCGAAGATGAGTGGCAGTAGTAGAGTGCGTTGTTTAGAAGGCAGCATCAAAAATGGAGTAGAAATAAGCTGAAGCAAATTATGTAATTATGCAGAAAACAATGAGTTGCTGCCACAACAATGGCCGCTGTCTTGTGATAAAATGTTGGATGTGATGGATTACAAGTTGGTATGGCATGAATTGTCTTATCAAGGAAGAATCCTAAGAGTTACAGGTTGTTGGTATCATTAGAATTGCACAAAAGTGATATTGATGACTCTGTATGAAGGACATGAAAGAATGTCTGCTATTAAGAGTAAGGCATGGAAAGATTTTTGGTGATTGGTTGAATCATGATGTGGACAGGTATGAGTGTGTTGTTCTTGTAGTGATATGGCCCATATACTTAAAGGAAACTGCTGTGGCACCACTAACATTTCCTGACAGGGTATGGTAGAAAGAGGCAATGAATGAGTGTGGCCCATTTGAGCTGTCCAGTACAGGCAAGAAGTATGCTGCTGTTCTCCTGGATTACTACCTCAAGTGCCCAGACAGGAGTTTAATTAAAGAGTGTAAATCCAAAGGGGTGACTGGATTCTGTGAGGGGTAATCAGTGACAATGGTCCACAATTTATATTAGAGGAGTTAGAAGCATTTTTGGTACATTGTAGGGTGGGACACAAGAAGACAGAGGCAGGGCATCCACATAAGAACAGCCTTGTGGAGAGGTTCATATGAGTTTTGAGAAAGAATATGCAATTATCATTGTAGAATGGACTTAACTGGAGAGATGTCCAGTACAGGCAAGAAGTATGCCGCTGTTCTCATGGATTACTACCTCAAGTGCCCAGGCAGGAGTTTAATTAAAGAGGGTAAATCCAAAGGGGTGACTGGATTATGTGAGGGGTAATCAGTGACAATGGTCCACAATTTATATTAGAGGAGTTAGAAGCATTTTTGGTACATTGTAGGGTGGGACACAAGAAGACAGAGGCAGGGCATCCACATAAGAACAGCCTTGTGGAGAGGTTCATATGAGTTTTGAGAAAGAATATGCAATTATCATTGTAGAATGGACTTGACTAGAGAGATGAAATTGTATTCAATATTATCCTTTCTCTTTCTTTATTATTTGTCTCTTATCCTTGTTTTGAATTTTTTTGTATATGACATTTTAGGTCATGTTTACATAGATAATACTTTTTTAAATAAATACTGAGTAATTTCCTATGATTGTGATGTTTTATGGCTCATCCATCTGTTGTTAGGAAACAGAGTTTGTAATAAGAGCTAAACTCTTATGAAACCACTAAGTAAATACGTTAAATACCACCAACATTGTCAGCCAGCAGGTGGTGCCAACAAAGTAATGAGAATTGTTTTTCTTTAGCCTATAATTGCCAGTGGGACGGCGAAATGTTACTGTGCATGAGATGGCATTAATTCGTGCACCAGCAGTGACTTCAAGGGAAGCCATCTAGTCCCTGATGAAGATTACTTGTTAACCTTACTCCTTTCTCAAAAATGCTGGACAACCCCAGGATTTGACACAGCTGGAAACATAACACCTCTGTAAAACAAACAGAGAACCTCCTCTCAAAGCATACAGTCTTAGAAATAGCTCTTCGGCCTTCCCAAGGTCCAACATATTAGCTATGTTACCTTTGCTTTTTCCCTCACCTTATTTGTCATATTTTATCCTTTATCCTTTTGTCAATAAAGGAACTGTCACCACTTGCCAGTAACCATGGAAAGATCACTTCCATCTATATCAGTGTACAGTGGGATAATTGCTGGTCTCCACAAACTGAGCCCATGACTTCAGTAATAATAAAAGGACAATTTGGATTTCTGCTCCCTCATTGATATTTCCTTCTAATATCCAAATGGTATTGAGGTAGTGCAACAAAATGTTAATTTACTTTCCTCTATTCATCTAACAATAAGTTACCTCTCCAATTGTTTGTTTTCTGCTTTTGTATCTCTCCACTTGTATGTCTTAATTAACTTCTCCCGAATTACTTTCTTGGATAAAAGTTAAGAACAAAGTAGCACACTGTGCACTGAGTAAGGTTAATTGTTTGAATATCAGATTTTACTTTAATAGCTAAACTATGAGTTAAAACATAATGAGCAGCCAATGTACTTCTATTGTACCAATTTCGTCGATCATAAATGTAAATGTAACAAAAAAGGGCATTTGTTTTCATTAGAAAGTATGGAAATATTTCTGCTCGTATCCATGTTACAGAATCAGACTGCCCTTCACAATACAGTTATGAATGTAGCAATAAAAATATGAGGTCACCCTGTACCCTGTATCACAGTGCCCTTTCTCCAACATTTTTCAAATGGGCCAAATTTGCCGAGAACTTTATTTCACTCTACATATACCACAATCAACCCTTCCTCTAGCCTGTTCCAGACAGGTACCAGTAAAATATGATTCCTGTCAATTTTAGGCAACCTCAGTGATTATGACACCTCGAAGTGGACCAACCATCATCTACTACACATAGGGAAAACGAGAAACAGTTTTAATAGTTACAATCAGATGGCTGAATAGAATCCAATTGCAATTGTTTTTCCTAAAATGAGCACAATGAAACAGAAGTGCCCAAGGTAAAATACGTATAAAGTATATGCCATCTATGATTGTTAGCCTCCATTAATGTCCCATTTTTGAAGACAATGAACAGCTGCAAAAATGTTTCCAAAAGTTCTGGGTCTAAACATGCACATTTTAAAATTAGTAAGGAGGCTTTGTTGTAGGTTAGCATGTTTAATATTTAATTACTAACATCCTGAAACCAAAGGATTCACAGGCTTGTCAGTAAACGGAATGTAAGAAGGGTATTCTCATAAGAATAGACCTTACATAGTGAAATAATACAGTCAATAAGTTTGTATCCAATATCCGGGATCTCTTCAATCTTAAGTATTTCAGGAGATTATCCAATAACAATGGTGGTTTCCCCGGGGGGAGTGGCCAAGCCGCTCAACATGGCGGACGCGAGCTGAGTAAGCTCAGCGCTGCGCCTGGTTTATCCGGCATAATCTGAGGGGGCAGAGGGCCGAAACATCTCGGCGAGTGGCCGGACCTGCGCCTGGCGGGGCTGCGCCGCTTTTGACCAGGACTCGGCAGCTGAGACCGGGTCGCGCGCGGCCTGGGCCGGGCTGCGCAGCAGTGTTGCTGCGCTGTGTGGAGCAGCGTGCGGCATAAGAGGAGGCCGGGAGTCGAGGCGGCCCCGCGGGAATGCTGCCGCGAAGCTGCTGCTGCTCTGCAGGAGGGAAAGGCAGCCCAGCATATGAGAGAGGTGAGCGGAGGGTGCAGGCTGCTGGGAGGCGCATGGCCCTGGGCGGGCCTGACCTGCGTCGGATTGTGTGTGGCCTAGCTGGGCCCTGGTGGAGACGTGGTGGCCCTTCGGTGGAGGCTGCTCGGGGCCATTGAGGAGGAGAACAGTCCCTGCGGAGCTGGTGCCTTTTGTTGGGGCACGCCTGAGCTGCTGGCGGTGGTGGGGTGGCCAGGGCTGGATCGGGCCCAAAGACGACTGCTGAGCTGGGCAGGTGCCCGCCCTGGGTCTGGCTGCCCCAATACGGGGTTGGAGATAAGCGGTGGAGCCTGCGGAACTAGGGGAGGTGTGCAGGCCTGAGGGTGCCACGCCGGGGAACTGGGCTGCTCGTGCTGCCAGATGGTGTGGACCTGGCGACACCGGTAAGCGGGCCCGACCCGATTCGAGGCGCATCCCCCTGACGTGACTTTAAGAGCGGTGGAGCCCAGAGAGGCAGGTCGTCAGTTAACGGCGGCAAAGGTGACTCGTGAACGGACCTCCCTGAAGCCTGCTGCTGCGGACCTAGCTACCTCCGGAGGCTGGAGGTGCAGTACAGAGGTAGGTACAATGTGCACCATTTCGGGGTCGAACAACTGCACTCTCGGTGGCAAGCTCATGCATTGGACCCTCTGAGCCCATTGGGGTCAATTAGAGGGAGACTTCAGGTGTAACTGATTGCGAGAAGTCGGCGTCGCCCCAGGGGTGAGGGCAATCAGCCTAAGACCCGGACCATGGTAGGGGCTTGTGCTCTGGCACCGGTGCTGGGAGGACACAGGACACGATGGGGCAGGACAGCCAGAAACTAGACGCAGTCCTAGCCGCAGTGGAACGCATTGGAGAATCGTTGGAACGAGCACGCACGTCATTAGAAGCTAAAATAGACAAGGTGGCCAGCGACCTTGTGTTACTACATGCTGATCACCGTAAATTGACGGACAGAACTGGCGAACTTGAGACAAAAGTGGACGATTTGCAACCGACAACCTCCCGGTTGAAGTCGGAAATGGAGGAGGTGCTGGCCCGTGTACCTGAACTGGAGCGTCAAGTGGAGGACGCAGAGGGACGCTCCAGGAGGAACAATATTCGAGTGGTTGGTCTCCCGGATGGCACTGAGGGCCAGAACGCAGTAGCCTACTCGGAGAGATGGCTAAGGGAACTGATGCCGACGGGCACACTCACTTCCTTTTTCTCTGTGGAGTGAGCGCACCGGATACCGACGCAGCCTAGGCCTCCGGGGAGTGGTCATCGTCCGTTTATTATCCGCCTCCTTCATTATGCGGACAGGGATGTCATACTTCGTACTGTCCGCGCTTCGCCGCCCCCCCCCGGGTGGACGACGCGCAGATTTTGCTATTTCCGGACTACACTCTGGCGGTGCAGAGAGACCGCAACTCTTATGTGCCCTTGAAACGCAGACTCACATCTCTCGGCCTAAGTTACTCCTTGTTATTTCCTGCCAAGCTGCGCATTGTGGTTGAGAACAAGTCGCACTTCTTTTCCACGCCCGAGGCAGCGTGGGAGTGGCTCGAGTCTATGGGCCGCTCTTCAGGAGGTGCGGAGGAGCGAAGAGTCCAAGCACCGCATAGTAAACGCAGTAGAGCAAGGCGCGCCCGGAGGAGGGGCGGTACTGGTGTGAGATATGCAACACATGCACCGGACTTGGAGCAGTTCATACAGGAGAGGAGAGAGGCGATTCACTCAGCCGCAACTATTAGTGCCTCACCACCGGCGTCGGACTCGGAAACCGAACACTTGCAGCCACCCAGTGATCGACCTGCCACGCCGGATCGACTCTCCAAACTGAGCCTCGTCGGGGCCCATCTGTCATGCCTGCTACGGCGCATGAACTTTAAAAAAAAATAATAATAATAAAGAAAGTGCCTAGAACTGTGTTGGGTGTTGTGCACCACTAGAGCTGTATGCCTGCCCTGTTATGTGTGTCTGAATCCGACCAGTGCGCTTGGAGATGTGATCTTATGGTGAACTTGACTACTGCACACGGACCCCCAAGCTCGAGGTTATACGCAGGTGTACGCTGGGTGTGGGTCTGCCCTCGCTCCTCGCGCATGCATATGGCTGATGGGAGCGGTCTCCCCCTCTTCTGATGTTCTCCCTCCTGTACCCCTCACAATCATCTGCTATAACCGGGCAGTGCGATTCACGCAGGGACTGCCTAACTGCGAGATTTACCTACCCCACACTCCTACTAGTGGAGTTTCAAAATGAGTGGCTGTGCTGTTGCATGATGCGGTTTATGTTATTGGGTTTTGGCGGCGACCTGTTGTATAGCTGCCCTGATGGTATTAGATATGTTTTGGTTATGCTGGAAGACACATGCAGGACATCCGATCGGAGGTTGGGCTAATGCTAATATGTGCTATTGCGATATGCAGTGGGGCGAGGTGTCTGTGGAAGGGGGTGGTCATTTATGTACGTCATGTCTTCATACACTGCGATCACATGGAATGTAAGAGGCATACACACCCCTAAGCGCCAATACGCCATTTATTCCTACCTTACAAGACACTCAATCCATTTAGCATTCTTGCAGGAGATGCACTTGGTGGGTCCGGAGATCCCCCGGTTGCAGCGGAGCTGGAGAAGGCAGTTCTATGCGACAGGTCACTCAGCGTAAGCTAGGGTCGCCATGATCTGGATTCGGCCGGGAGTCCCCTTTGCAGCAGAGGAGCGGATCTTCGATCCGCAAGGCAGATTTGTACTGATCCGCGGACGACTGGCGGGTCATGCTGTGGTGCTGGGCTCCATATATGCTCGCAATGTAGACCAAACCTCTTTCCTACGCGGACTGTCCCAACACTTAGTGGGCTGGAGTGAGTTTCCGTGGTTGCTGGGCGGGGATTTTAATAGTGTCCTTGATGTTAATATGGATCGCTCCTTCCCTCCGTTACCCACATTTCCAGTCGTGACAGCTGCACGTGGCCTGTTGTCGTGGGCCCAGCATTGGCAGTTGGTTGATATTTGGAGGCAGTGCCATACCGAGGACAGGGTTTACTCCTTCTACTCTGCTCTGCACTCTCTGCATGTGCGCTTAGACAGGATATTCTGTACTCAGAATCTGGCCCCAGTGATTGTTGACACAGATTATATGGGATGAACACATTCGGATCATAATCCGTTACTTGCAAATCTGAGTTGGGACTCTGCTACTCCAGCCGTTCCTACCTGGCGGTTGAGACCAGAACTGTTGGAGGATGCTGACTTTCGGACGTCGTTGAGCGTTGCGATCCCGGAATACTTCGAGCACAATGAGGGCACAGCCTCGTCGGGATTGTTGGAATGGGATGCGTTCAAAGTTTTTATTCGCGGGCACTGTCTGGGAACCCAGTGTAGTTTGCGTCGCTCTGTTGAGCGTGACTTGGTCTGGGTGGAGTGCTCTGTGCTGCGTCCAGAGGGGGAGGTGACTGATGAACAGGCGCAAGATCCGAGGTTGTCTGCGGCTCGTGAAGAACATTTATTGTTACTGGAGCGACTTCGCGGTCTGAACTATGCTGCGCATTCTGCGAGAACGCATGCCTCGGCCGATAGGGCGGGAAAGCTACTTGCCTGGCTGATCCATCGTGACTGTGACAGAGGGCCGATTGTGGAGATTTGGTCCTGGGGTGGAGGGAGGGTGTACACGCCTAGGGAAATACATGCCCAGTTCACGAACCACTATGAGGCACTGTACGCCTCAAACTCACCTCCCGCCGAGGGTCTCGACAACGACTGTCTTGCTAGTTTGGAACTTCCGGATCTGGAGGAAGAGCAAGCGGAGGCACTCGAGGAGCCTGCGTGTCGAGGGGACTGAATGGGGCATCGCTCTGGGAGATGGTATACACATAGTATCGTTGTGTGCCGACGACCTGCTTCTGTACTTTCGCGACATCACGCAAATCCCTCCAAGGGTGGGAGCACTGCTACAGCGCTTTGCGTCAGTATCCGGGCTCAAAATTAATTGGTCCAAATCGAGTCTCTTCCCCTTTGACCCGGGACTCAGGGATCCGGGACTTTCAATAACTGAGAGTCCTGTACCGTGGCAGCCATGTATATTCCGATATCTGAGTATTGGTGTTTATCATTGTGAGAAGGACCTGATTAACGGTAACCTCACAAGAGTGGTGTCTTCGATTAAGTCACAGATGTCCTTCTGGAGGACGCTGCCGTTGTTGGTGGCCGGTAGAATAGCCCTTTTAAAAATGGTGGTCTTGCCGCGATTATTGTACTTCTTTTCAAACCTACCGTACTATGTCTCTCCTGGCTTCTTTAGGTCTGTGGAGTCGGAACTGCAAGACTTCATATGGAATGGTGGCCACTGCAGGGTTGCCTTGAAGAAGTTATACTTACCATCTGAGAGGGGAGGGCTGGCGGTCCCGAACCTAGAGCATTACTACCTCGCCGCCCAACTTCAGTGGGTGTCTAGGTGGCTGGGGGGAGCCCAGCTCACTGATACAGCATCTGAGAGCAGTCCCTGGTCGCCACAGCAGATCCTTCACTTATTTCACCCGATTACGCTTGTGCCGATCCCACGACAGCTGTTCCTCAGGGCCGCATACAGGTGCTTTCACAGATCCCTTCGACTCACCAGGTGGGAGGTCCCATTTGCACCAACCTTAGCACTGCTGGGCACGCCAAGTGGCCCCGGGGTCACATCGGACTTGGAGCTGCATGCGTGGCATAAGGTGGAGCTGTGCACACTAGGTGATCTCCATGAGGACGGCCGGCTGCTGTCATTTACTGGCCTTCAGGAGTTGGGGCTGCCGCCCGGACAGTTCCTACTGTACAACTCCTTGCTGAGAGCCCTGCGATCCAAATGGGGAGACGTATCGGTAGCTCCCCCTACGCACCTGCTAATTCAATATCTGCATGTGATGGGCCGGGGTCGCCACCTGATCAGCTGGCTCGCTAACACACTGCGGAAACAGGTGGTCCTGGAGAGTGATGTGCTGCAAATGGCCTGGGAGGGGGATGCGGGCAGCTCAATCTTAGACGCGCAGTGGAAACTAGCCTTATCTGGCCACCGTAATATACCCCGCAACTCCAGATTCCGCTTAATTCAGTTCTACATTGTCCACAGAGCTTATCTCACCCCAGCCCGAGTGAACAGATATTTTGCTCGCCAGGACGTTGCTTGCCCCCGTTGTTGCACAGTGAGCGCAGATTTGTTGCACATGTTGTGGTCTTGTCCTTCTTTGTGCTCCTATTGGAATGCTGTGGTTGCCTGTCTGTCGGAGTGCACGGCCCGGCGGGTTCTAGGCACTTGGGAGGCGTGCATACTGGGGTTGTTCCCTAGAGCAAAGAAGCATAGAGCCGCAATACGATTCACGGATCTGGGATTAATCACGGCAAAGAGACTGGTGACCCGCAGATGGAAATCATCTGATCCCCCGCGCTTGCAGGGTTGGAGATGCTCCTTTGAGGTATGGGCCGGGGCCGAGGGTGCGGCGCTGAGGAGAGAGGAGGCGCTGGGGCTGCGTCAGTTCCCATTGTAGGCTAGCTGGGAGGAGATGATGACGCGGTTGCGGAACATGAGCGGGGCTCCTGAGGTGGAGAGCTTGGTCTAGCATAGATGGGTGTTTGCTAGGTACGTGGAGCACTGAGGTAGGGGCTGTGTGTGTTTGTTGTCGGGGCCTGATGCAACGTGGGAGTTAGACAGTGAGTTAATGACTGGAGCGGGAGATGAGCTTCACCCACAACTGGTGTACTGGACTGAAGCGAAATGGCCTTCAGCCTAGCCAGGATGTCCCTGCAAGACAATTCTCTGCATGTATGACTAACACCCAGCAAAAGTTATTGTTCATATTGTTTGTTTGTAACCTGCTTACAGCATTCGCTAACTACTCAGTCGCATTTGAGATATAGGGGGTCATTACAACCCTGGCGGACGGTGTTAAAGCAGCGGTAAGACCGCCAACAGGCTGGCGTTTTTTTTGTAGTATTAGGACCATGGCGGTTGCGGACCTAGCTACCGCCCGGCGGCCGTGACAATACCGCCGCCGGTATTTTGACCCAGCTTACCGCCGTGGATTTCCAGCAGTAGGAACCGCCATGAAATCCATGGCGGTAAGCACTATCAGTGCCAGGGAATTCCTTCCCTGGCACTGATAGGGGTCTCCCCCACCCCCAACCCCGACTCCCTCCCCTACACCCCCCACCACCCCTGCCACCCCCCAAAGGTGGCAGGACCCCCCTCCCCACCCGACCCCCGACATTACCTTACACATACACACCCGACATGCACGCAGGCACCACCAACACACATACACGCACACACACCGACATACATGCCAACATCCACACACACAGTCAGACACGCACACCCACATTCAAACATACACGCACACATCCATACAGACATACCTACAGACATACACGCACTCATTCCCAAAACACGCAACACCCCCGCAAGCATACACGCACTCACACACCCGCTCTACATACACAGGCGCACACCCCCATACACCCACATAACACACAACACCCCCGCACCCCGTCCCCTAACAGACGATCGACTTACCTGTTCCGTCGATCCTCCGGGAGGGGACAGGAGCCATGGGGGCAGCTCTGCCGACACTACGCTGCCAACAGAACACCGCCGCGCCAAATCACAGGACGTGATTCGCTGGGCGGTGTTCTGTTGGCGTGGCAGTGGAGGTGGAGCAACCTCCACTTCCCCGCCGCCCGTCAGTATGGCTGTTGGCGGCTCTCCATCGTAAAAACGACGGAGGGCAACCAACAGTCATAATACGCTGAGCGGTAAACCTCCACTACTAGTGGCGGTATTCCGCTCGGCGGTCTTGTTAAAAGACCGCTGAGGTTGTAATGACCCCCATAGTGTGCATGGTGGAAATTCAGTACAGCGGCTCGTCTTACCATTTTTACCTTGATTCAACCGTTTATCGCCGCTGCCCCCTTTGCTTAAACCCATCAGAGCCAATAGTCCTTGCTATCTTGGGGGGGTTCTCTCGAAAACAGTATGCAGTCGTAACCCATTTCGTGCCTGAGCAAACTAAAAGGCTAAAGGTCGAGTAGCAGCTTGTCCAGTTACTTACGTTTTTCTCTACTTGATTGTATCCATCTAAATGGACATTTCCAAGCATTGTAACCGCACAGTACTATCTCCTTGCGCATTAATGTTTTATGTTTTTTGTTATGAAGGAAAACAAATGCAAATAAACAGATTCATGAAAAAAAAACAATGGTGGTTTCCCCTAAGAGCAACTTTGGAAGATCCTGTTTTTCTAACTTTTCAAGGAACTCCAGAATCTCCTTCTCTTTACCAATAAGGTGTTGAGTCATCCGATGAAAATGCAAAAACCTCAAAATCGTTTGTCTCAACACAGTCTGCAATTATAATGTTGGGTCACATTGGACTGGATGTTGTAATTATATACCCTACTCTAAATCTCAATCATTCAATTTTATTTTGGTTAGAGTAAAACAAACAACTCCACATCTATCACAGATTGCTGTCACTGCTGTAAATATACAAATAGGTAAAAGTGCAAAATAGGCAAGATGCAGAAAATTAATGTGACTAAGATTCATTTTCCTTTTGTGAAAGTAGTAAAGTTGTTTGCATTTCAATATGCCACTTCATCATGTTATGCATTTTCTTCGGCTGATACATTACATTACATTATACACTGTGCACTGCAATCGCCTATAAATATACAAATAGTTTATCATATAAAATGCAGCAAATTACTGACTATTGGAGGTCTTCTGATCACTTTATGAAAATTAATATCGATCTTAGCTTTCGAAAAACATGTAATTTATATCGAGACCCTATATTTGTGGCAATCTGCAAAGTGAACATCAGCATACAATATATAATATCATATTACTTCAATATGGGAATTACCAAAGCCCTCCTCATTTTTCCAGACAACAAACAAAAGAAGAGAAACTCTTCTCCCATTAAAAACGCACATGTGATAAGTTTAACTCATCTCTTGTTTGACAACTTTTCCGATGGCTTGGAAATATTATTACGTTCATGTGGAATCTTGTGACCACAACCCTGCATTCTGCAAAAGAGGTAATACTTATATGTTCCTCAGTGTAATTCCCAGTAGATATGGGGCTGCAGATCTGGGATGGCCACATAATATTTCTTTCCAGTATTTTTTTCAGGTATATCTTAATATTGTACTGCATTCCTGGAGTGGTTCCATTGATGGGGAAAACAGTTATTGAGATTTAACACAGAAAGTTATTTTGTGATATACCTAGGTCATAGTATTCCTAGCCCTCGCAGTGAATTATATACTTCTTCCAATAGGATAGTCTAATCATATTTTTCACATTACTTAAAAAGTCCAAAGCTAATTCAGAATGAACATTTAGGGTCTCATTACAACGTTTGTGGTCTTTTTGGAAGACTGCCATGGTGGCAGCTGCCAAAAGACCGCCATGTTGGTGGTCTTGTCACCGCCGTATTACGACTCAAACCGTGAAGACCGCCAAAAACAGCCACATCCTACACCGCCAAGCGAAAGGAGGGCAGGAAAGAGGCTTTTCCACCACCGCCATGACAACAACATTCCACCCACCAGATTACGACCCAAAAATCAGCACAGCAGTCCTTTCACGGCGGAAAATCATTGGCGGTGAGAACAGCCACCCTCAGAAACCACTACTGACTGAACACAACACTGGACAGTTTGAATTCCCCACACCTGACACACATACACACACCAGACACACCTACCCACTGCACTAAATGAAGCACACCCTGATACAACCCACAGTCCTTTGCAACAAAAGAAATAAACACCAACACCAAGACCTGCAAAATAGACATATATAGCACAATTACACCATAGGCACACATACACATCTCACTCAGCACACACCACACAACTGTACTACCAACACAAAACACACACAAAGAGAACACATACTCACCACAACCTTTCATCAAACACAACGCACCACCAACACCCCATCAATCACCCTACACTGCACCCTTACACACACAACACCCCCCACGTGCCCCCCACCCAACTACCACCAAGGCCCACAAACCACCCACGGTTCACAGACGATGAGTTGAGGGTCATGGCTGGCGCTGCGCGTCGCGAGTGAGCGACCTCTGACCTGTTTCAGGTCCTGAGCTCGCCCCCCACGACCGCAGCACCAACCTGCTGCCTCCTGCCTCTGTCCCCTGACCACGCTGCTGTTTGCGTGTTCGAGGCCCTCCTCCACCCGCAGGCATCCTCCTGCGCCTCATCCCTGGGGTCTAGTGGGCTCTGACTAGCTTCACTTGACCCGTGTGGCGCTTTCCGCCGTCCCGTAAGTGTTTTTCGTTTTTTTCGCTTTTTTCAGCGCCTCGCCGCCGGCGCTTCTGCCCCCTTTGTGCCCCCCTGATTGCTGTCTCCCCGATCGTATATTGTGCCATTTTGTTTTTTCTGATTGTGTGCTTTTCTTATTGTATCTGCTGTTTTTTGCTCGTTTTCAGTGTTTTTGCCCCTTGTGCGCTCCCAGTTCCCTGCCGCTGCCTCCCTGCGGCCCCGCCCCCCTCGCGCCCCCATTTGCCGCTCCCTCCCGCCTCCCGCCTCCCAGCTGCTCCTCCCTCCCCCCTCCCTTCTTAATGGCTGGCGCTGCGCGTCGCGAGTGAGCGACCTCTGACCTGTTTCAGGTCCTGAGCTCGCCCCCCACGACCACCAACCTGCTGCCTCCTGCCTCTGTCCCCTGACCACGCTGCTGTTTGCGTGTTCGAGGCCCTCCTCCACCCGCAGGCATCCTCCTGCGCCTCATCCCTGGGGTCTGGGCATCCCCGAAGCACACTAAAGGACCTTTTTCCTGCCGTACCTGCAACTTCTCCTGCATCAGAACGACCAATCCAACTACGAAAACATCCAACCCCAACCACCTGAACTGCATCCTCATCAACACCCGCTCCGCACGGAAACACGCCATCGAGCTCTGGGATTTGCTCGACACCACTGCTCCTGACGTGGCTTTCCTGACCGAAACCTGGTGGAACGACTCCTCGTCTCCGGACATCGCCATCGCCATACCGGACGGATACAAAATCACCAGACGAGATAGAACCAATGGAATCGGCGGTGGAATAGCCATCGCTCACAAAGCTACCCTCAAAATCCACACCCACTCGGACGACACCCTCAGGACAGCCGAACACCTCCACTTCCAGATCCACACGGACCCCAACACGACCCTCAGAGGAACCCTCATTTACCGCCCTCCAGGACCAAGACCCCCCTTCAACGACACCATCGCCGACCTTGCAAGCACCCACGCCCTCGCTTCCCCGGATTACATCCTCCTGGGAGATCTGAACTACCATCTGGAAAATGCCAACGACGTCAACACCGCGTCACTGACCTCCAACCTCCTCAACCTCGGTCTCCGCCAGCTAGTCAACACACCTACCCACATCGCCGGACACACCCTTGACCCCCTCTTCACCTCTAGCAACCACATTTCCTTCAGCCACACCTCCGAACTCCACTGGACTGACCATCACTGTGTCCACTTCACCTATAAGAAAACCACAGAGCAACACCGCATCCAGCTACCTCCCCACCGCCGCTGGGGCAAAATCACCCAAGAACAACTGACCAACACCCTCGTCAACAACCTTCCACCCGACGCAATCGACCCGAGCACAGCCGCCATCAACCTCCATCAATGGATCCTCGACTGCGCCAACACCCTTGCCCCTCTCAAGAAACCCACCACCACCCAAGGAAAGAGAAAACCAGCCTGGTTCACAGACGATCTCACCACCTCCAAAAGCAACTGCCAGAAACTCAAAAAGAAATGGATCCAAGAACGCACACCCGACAACCTCGCCGCCCTCAAAAACGCCAACCGCGAACACCATCAACGGATCCGCACCGCCAAGCGCGCCCACTTCACCGAACGCATCAACAACAACGCCCACGATTGCAAAGAACTATTCGGCATCGTGAAGGAACTCTCCAATCCGAAAGCCAACTCCAACGACATCCCGCCCTCCCAGAAACTCTGCGACGACCTCTCCACCTTCTTCCACCAGAAAATCACCACCATCCACGACAGCTTCATCACCGGTCCACCGCCAGACCCCACCCCCGACGTCTCCTCCCGCGACTGCCGCCTCACCGCCTGGACCCACGTGGACGAGGCAGTAACCATAGCAACCATGAACACCACTCAGGCTCCCCCACGGACCCCTGCCCCCACCATGTTTTCAACTCAGCAAACGCCACCATCGCCCCCGAACTCCGCAAGATCATCAACCTCTCCTTCACTTCTGCCACCTTCCCGGACAGCTGGAAACACGCAGAAATCCAACCCCTCCTCAAAAAACCCAAGGCTGACCCCAACGACCTCAAAAACTTCCGTCCGATCTCTCTCCTCCCTTTTCCAGCGAAAGTCATCGAGAAGATCGTCAACACTCAGCTCACCCACTTCCTCGAAGACAATTCCATCCTGGACCCCTCACAATCCGGATTCAGACGAAACCACAGCACTGAGACCGCCCTCCTCGCCGCCACAGATGACATCAGACATCAAATGGACAACGGCGAAACCTCAGCCCTCATCCTCCTCGACCTATCAGCCGCTTTTGACACCGTCTGCCACCGCACCCTACTGACCCGCCTCCAGGAAGCCGGCATCCAAGATAAAGCCCTCCACTGGATCTCATCCTTCCTCTCTGACAGAACGCAGAGAGTCCGTCTCTCCCCTTTCCGCTCCAAAGCCACCAACCTCATCTGCGGCGTCCCCCAAGGATCCTCCCTCAGCCCCACGTTGTTCAACGTCTACATGGCCCCCCTCGCTCAACTGGCCCGCCAACATCATCTCAGCATCATCTCCTACGCCGACGATACCCAGCTCGTCCTCTCCCTGACCAAAGACCCGCTCACCGCCAAAACAAACCTCCACTAGGGACTAAAATCTATCGCCGATTGGATGAACAACAGTCGCCTGAAACTCAACTCCGACAAGACGGAAGTCCTCATCCTCGGACGCACCCCCTCGGCCTGGAACAACTCATGGTGGCCCTCCGTCCTCGGACCCCCACCCACCCCTGCCAGCCACGCAAGAAACCTCGGCTTCATCCTGGACTCCGCCCTCACCATGTCCAAACAGGTCAGCGCCGTCTCCTCCTCCTGTTTCAACACCCTCCGAATGCTCCGCAGAATTTTCAAGTGGATTCCAACAGAAACCAGAAAGACGGTGACCCAGGCCCTCGTCAGCAGCAGACTTGACTACGGCAACGCACTCTACACAGGCATCCCAACCAAAGACATCAAACGCCTCCAACGTATCCAAAATGCCTCCGCCCGACTGATCCTCAACATATCCCGCCGAAGTCACATCTCCCCTCACCTAAAGGAACTCCACTGGCTCCCGGTAGACAAGAGGATCACCTTCAAACTCCTGACCCACGCTCACAAGGCACTTCACAACACCGGACCCTCCTACCTCAACACCAGACTTCACTTCTACACCCCAACACGTCAACTCCGATCCGCCAACCTCGCCCTCGCCATCGTACCCCGAATCCAGCGCAAGACATCCGGCGGCAGATCCTTCTCCTTCCTCGCCGCCAAGACCTGGAACTCTCTCCCCACATCCCTTCGCCAGACCCAGGACCTCCTCGCATTCAGAAGGCTCCTCAAGACCTGGCTCTTCGACCGATAAACCAGCAGCACTCCCCTCCCCCCCCCCCCCCCCCCCTCAGCACCTCGAAACCCTGACGGGTACATAGCGCGCTTTATAAATACTATGATTGATTGATTGATTGATTGTGGATGAAATCGTCAAAGTAGAGCCCCAACTGTTTGGAGCACAGGTCCAGCAAACCTCCATAGCCAGGAAAATGGAGTTGTGGCAGAGAATATTCGACAGGGTCAACTCAGTGGGCAGCCATCCAAGCACAAGAGAGGACATCAGGAAGATGTGGAACGTCCTGTGGGGGAAGGTGCATTCCATGGCTTTTGGGCACCAAATAGCCATGCAGAAGACTGGCGGTGGGACCCCACCCCCACAGTTCACGTTTCACATCTTGGGAGGGGGAGGTCTTGGACATTCTGCTTCCAGAGGGCCTTACTGGAATACCTGGGGGGGTGGACTCTGGTGAGTACCCACAACTTCCATGTCACACAATTGTCGTGTCCTGCATGTTTCCTCAGTACCCAAATACACCACAATTCACTGGATATCTCACTACCCCTCCCATCCATTCACCTAATGCCTCTCTCCTGCATGCCACACCTCCACCCTGCCCAAATGCCCACATACCCCTTGGCAAAGACATTGATACCAATTGATAATAATATCAGGATACTTGCCTGTGATCTGTGAGATGTGCTACCAGACACACTACATGAACATTTATAGAGTGGAAACTATTCCTGTTCCTATACACCTGTTCATTGGCACTGGGAAGGAGCAGGGCCAAACGGGTGCCATCAATGGCCCTTATCACATGAGGGATGTGACCCATATCATAAAATCCAGACTTCACATGGGCCAGATCAGCACCTTGGGGGAACTGGATGTAGCTGTCCAGGTATTTCAAGAATGCACACTGTATATCCTTCAAGACAAGACTGACCATGGGCTGTGACATCTCTGCTGACAGGCCTACTGTATTCTGAAAAGAGCCTGTGACTAGGAAGTGTAGCACTGAAAGGACCTGTACTGTAGGAGGGATGCAATTGGGATTGCTTATGGCTGGTAAGAGATCAGGCTCCAACTGTGTACAAGGATCCATGATGGTCTGATGATTCACACAATAGATTAGAATGATATGCCTCTCCTTAATGGTTGCAAGGTCAACTGGTGGAAGGTACACTGGTGGTTGTCTCAATCTCCTAATGCCAGGATATCCAGGATAGAGAGGAAATAATGTAAATTATGATATGCACTTCACAAATGTATGCAGGACATGTAAAAATAGCAAACACCTATTACTGTAGAACATGCGTAGCACTCATGACATATTCTATAATGTGCATGCAGAAGCGCATTTGACACAAGTCTTGCAACACAATGCTGAACCTGTAAGTCGTATAGGACAGATAACACATGTGTAGTGTACCATTTGTGGCAGACTGGGCTGCACTGATCATTACAAAAGTAATGGGATACTTCAAAATAGTGCCACCACCTATATGCCTCCAAGTATCCATCCAGGCCCATCAACAGATATACTGGTACATCACCTCACTGTGTCATGCATGTCACATCTGTCTGCCCCACTATGATGACACACCACGGGGTTAGTCCCCAATTTGGTCAGAAATGTGTATGGTGCATTTACACTGACAGATCATTACATCAGATGTGCACAAAATGGCAGCTGCTGGTGTATGTCGTCATGGCGGTAGGTGGTCGAAACCTTAACATTGCTGCCTATGTGGATTGGAGCCACTGGCGATGACCACCGGTGGTTACGGCCCTGTGCGTGGTGGCCGTGACAGCCATTTTCTGCAGCTTTGCTCACTTGACTCCTAACACTGTTGCTACGGAGACCTCCATGACCTAAGCTGCTGTGTACTATCTCTAGGAGCCATCATGTCATGCCCTGAATGTGATAGAGCCCCAGCCTTCACCCCAGAGGAGCTGGAGAAGCTTATGGATGGGGTCCTACCCTTGTATGGACAGCTATATGGGGCCCCAGAGGAGCAGGTGAGCCCAGTCCCATGGTCATGTGTGTTAGGAGTGCATGTGACATTGAATGGGGTAAGTGCTCCGGTGAGGGAGCATAGATGCATGCAGAGGGCATCAAGTGAAGGCATGTGGGCAGAGAGGATGGGTATGTGTTGGCACTTGGTGAGTGGGATGTGTATAAGCCACTCCTGAAAGTAGGGAGCCAGTGTACATGACTCTCTCCTTTATTTTGTCTCATCCATGCAGGTGAACACCAAGGGGGTAATTTTGACCCTGGCGGTCCGAGACCGCCAGGGCTAAAACGACGGAAGCACCGCCAACAGGCTGGTGGTGCTTCCTGCCTTATTAGGACTGCGGCGGAAGCGCCGCGGTCGCACCGCCGGGGCCGGCGGTTTCCCGCCGTTTTAGCCCCGGCGGAGATAATCCGCCAAGGCAGCGCTGCAAGCAGCGCTGCCCTGGGGATTATGACACCCCTACCACCAGCCTGTTTCTGGCGGTTTGCACCGCCAGGAAGAGGCTGGCGGTAAGGTGTGTCCTGGGGCCCCTGGGGGCCCCTGCACTGCCCATGCCACTGGCATGGGCAGTGCAGGGGCCCCCTAACAGGGCCCCGGCCAGCTTTTCACTGTCTGCATAGCAGACAGTGAAAAGCGCGACGGGTGCAACTGCACCCGTCGCACGGCCGCAACACCGCCGGCTCCATTAGGAGCCGGCTCCTATGTTGCGGCCTCATTCCCGCTTGGTTTGCGCCCGCCGGCCCAGCGGGAATGTCGTAATGGGGGCTGCGGTAGTGCAGCCGCATTGGCGGCCGCATGGCGGTTACCGCTTGGCGGGCGGCTCGTAATGACCCCCTATGTGTGATCTGGCATGCCATCACCAAGGAAGGAAGTGCAGACCCTGGGGGTCCATAGTCAGCAGAGCACCCACTTACTACCACTGCCCTCCCTGTAGCTCCCCACCCAGTTGCCTGTCCCACTCACCCAGGAGGGTAGGTGTCTCCTTCGCCGCAGGCACCTCTGCCCTTCATCTCAGTCAGCCCTGCTGCCCTCAGTGTGGAGGCTACTGACCTCCTGAGGTCGATCTCTGTGGGTCAGTCGACCATTGTGAATGCCATCCAGGGACTGGCAGCTCAAGTCCAGCAGAGCAATGCGTTCCTGGAGGGCAATCATGGTGCCCTGGCTGGCCTACAGAGATCTTTTCAGGCTCTGGCCTCACACTGACGGCAGCCAGTCTCCTTTTGTCTACAGTCCCCCCTCCACCTACCTCTTCCCAATCCCAAGCCCCTCTTCCCAAACATGCATCCACCTCAACAGCCAAGGGTACCACGTACAAACACAAGCACCACAAGATCCACCACTGGTATGCCCACAAACAACACCCACCTGCAGACACACGAACATCCATAACCTGCACAGACTCCACCACCACCCCCTCCTTCACAGACACTACACCAGACACACCTGCAACCACTACACCAACATTCACTGATCCAGCTACAACTCCTCTTTTACCCACAGTCAGCACAATAGTAGACCAGCAGACATCCACCCCAGTCACCATATGTAAGGAAATGGCTCCCTGTTGCAGTTACCCCCACTTTTTGCCTGATACTGATGCTGACTTGACTGAGAAGTGTGCTGGGGCCCTGCTAACCAGGCCCCAGCACCAGTGTTCTTTCACCTAAAATGTACCATTGTTTCCACAATTGGCACACCCCTGGCACACAGATAAGTCCCTTGTAAAAGGTACCAGTGGTACCAAGGGCCCTGTTACCAGGAAAGGTCCCTACGGGCTGCAGCATATGTTGTGCCACCCTAAGGGACCCCTCACCTAACACATGCACACTGCCATTGCAGATTGTGTGTGTTGGTGGGGAGAAAAAGGCAAAGTCGACATGGCATCCCCCTCAGGATGCCATGCACACAAAATACTGCCTGTGGCATAGGTAAGTCACCCCTCTAGCAGGCCTTACAGCCCTAAGGCAGGGTGCACTATACCACAGGTGAGGGCATAGCTGCATGATCAATATGCCCCTACAGTGTCTAAGTCTATTCTTAGACATTGTAAGTACAGTTGTGGCCATATTAAGGGGGTCATTCTGACCCCCGCCGGCGGCGGAAGCCGCCCGTCTGGCGGGAACCGCCAGAAGAACGTACCGCGGTCAAAAGACCGCTGCGGTCATTATGACTTTCCCGCTGGGCGGGCAGGCGACCGCCAAAAGGCTGCCCGCCCGCCCAGCGGGAAAGCCCCAGCAACGAGGAAGCCGGCTCCGAATGGAGCCGGCGGAGTTGCTGGTGTGCGACGGGTGCAGTGGCACCCGTCGCGATTTTCAGTGTCTGCTAGGCAGACACTGAAAATCAATGTGGGGCCCTGTTAGGGGGCCCCTGCAGTGCCCATGCCATTGGCATGGGCACTGCAGGGGCCCCCAGGAGCCCCACGACACCCCCGTGCCGCTGAGGGTGTACTTTCTGTGCTGACTTGTGTCCCCCCCAATGCCCTACAAAACCCCCTGGTCTGCCCTCCGAAGTCGCGGGTACTTACTTGCTGGCAGACTGGAACCCTATTTCCATTGAAGCCTATGCGTTTTGGGCACCACTTTGACCTCTGCACCTGACCGACCCTGAGCTGCTAGTGTGGTAACTTTGGGGTTGCCCTGAACCCCCAACGGTGGGCTACCTTGGACCCAACTTTGAACCCTGTAAGTGCTTTACTTACCTGTGAAACTAACAAATACTTACCTCCCCCAGGAACTGTTGCATTTTTGCAGTGTCCAATTTTAAAATAGCTTATTGCCATTTTTGCCAAAACTGTACATGCTACTGTGATGATTAAAAATTCCTAAGATACCTGGGTGAAATACCTTTCATTTAAAGTATTGTTTGTAAATCTTGAACCTGTGGTTCTTAAAATAAACTAAGAAAATATATTTTTCTATTTAAAAACCTATTGGCCTGGAATTGTCTTTGAGTGTGTGTTCCTCATTTATCGCCTGTGTGTGTACAACAAATGCTTAACACTACTCCTTTGATATGCCTACTGCTCGACCACACTACCACAAAATAGAGCATTAGAATTATCTCTTTTTGCCACTATCTTACCTCTAAGGGGAACCCTTGGACTCTGTGCATGCTATTTCTTACTTCGAAATAGTATATACAGAGCAAACTTCCTACACCATATCTGCAGCCACTACAACCACCGACACCCCCATATGCAGCACATCTACCATACTTGCAGACATCACCCCAACAGACAGTTACCCATCCAGCATGCCATCTCCCAGAACCTCCTCCCCCCTCCCCCCTCTTCCCAAGACACGTAAACACCCACAGTCACCCACCCAACAGACACCCAGCACCCACAAGCACTCAGTGTGCTGACATCCACACCAACACCTCCTACAACGACTTTTTCTACCTTCACTCCCAAAGCTTTTTGCCATGACCGCCCTGTGTGTCTAAAAAGGTGTTCCTCTTACTGTCAAGAAGTCCACCCCCCACCCCAAGTCCAAGGACCCTCCTCCAAAGACCAAGACCAAAGACCCCCCTCCCAAACACAAACCCAACCCTCCCTCTTTCCCCCTTACCCATGAGGTGCCTGCCCGCCTGCCCACTTGAAGCCCCTACCCTGTGGAGGTCATTTAGCAGTCAGAAGTCAAGTAAAGGCACACAGAGGTGCCATTTGTGCCTTTGGCATGGTGGACTTTGGACTGGCCAAGTGCCTTATTATTGTACATAGTTATTTAAATATTATCAAACTTTTTATATTTATTATATCTGGGCCAACCAGTTGTTGATTTGATGGCAACATACTTGTCCTGGGTTTCTTTCCACATGGCTGTTGTGTGATTGGCGGCTTTGGTTTGTCTGTGTGACATTTGTGTGTGTTGGTTGTGCTGGTTGTGTCTGGGCTGCATATGTGTGTGTGGCCCTGCCATTTGTGCCACTGTGATGGGTGTATTTTAAGTGTAGGATATGTTTGTGTTTAGTACATGCATGTATGTAGATGAATTGTGTCGGCATGTGTAATGGTGGTTTTGCGTACCCCTCTGTGGTTGTTGTGTGTGCATATTTGAGTGCGGTGATCAAAATGTCAGATGCGTTGTGTGTTGTGTTAGCGTGGTAAGACGATTGTTTCGTTGTATGGCTTGTGTATATTGGTAGTTGGGTGTTGTTACGTGTTATTGTATGTATGTAGTGTCATGTGGAGGTGTGTAATGAATTTGCTTGCCAAAGTGTTTGTGTTTTAGTGTGGTTGTGGTATCTTTGTGTGAATGTGTGCAGTTATGTATTGCTGTGTTGGACTGTGCCGGTTCTGTGTATCTGGGGGTTGATGTGTGTACAGTACGTGGGTGTTGGCCATGGTGTGTGAGGTATGGGTGTGCATGTTTGTAGTATGGGTGTGTGTATGTGGGTGTGTGGGCATATGGGTGTGTGGTTACGTGTGTGTGTCACTGTCACTGTTTTTTTTCCTACATTGTCAGGTAGGAGTATGTGCTCATGGTTGTTGTCTTCATCGCTGGTACCGGAGTTGTGCGAGGAGGATCAGTGGGAGGACTTCCAGTTTCGGTTCCATGAAGGCTCCGGACAGGTATGTGTTCCAGAAGGTGAGTGTCTCCTTGTATAGAGTTAGTTTCCACCAGGGTTTTCATGGTGGTGCGACCTTGGCAGGGTGCAGCCTCGTAATTAGCCCTGTGGGAACATAGTCACTGCCGGACTGTAGGTGGCTAAAGCCATCCATGGCGGCCTGACTGCACCACCGGTACTGGCGGTAGTTTGACTGTCTTCTGATAGGAAGACCACCATGGTCATAATTTGGCGGCATTCTCCACCGGACCATTGGCAGTATGACCGCAACCGCAATTATAGTGGTCATAGAACTGCCAAATTCCGAATGACCCCCTTAATGTATTCTCAGAGGGGAATGTCCCTTTTGATATGGGCCCACACCACTACCCTTGCCATACTATAGTCACTTAATAAATAGGCAGAAAAAGTTCCAGATTACAGTTTCATTAAAGCTTTGGCACAATAATTTCCTTTTCTAGGCAAGTTTTAAAATTGTTACACTTCTCTGTATGCATGCCAGTACTGTCTTATTCTCATGTCCCCAAAAGAACAATTTTTCAAATCTAAGTCGTGGTAATCAGAAGAACCAAACTTCTCAATGTTGCTAAAACTTCATTACTATTGTTTGAGAGTTTTTTCAGCCCACATCTGTCACCTATGACTTACGTGTTCTAATATTTAGCTTCTCCGCCCCAAAGAAATGAAATGCTTTAATTGGTTTAACAGTGTTTGTATTGTAACACGTTACCTGCTTTAGCTAACAGCCCTGCATTCATCCACATCCTTTTTATGCATCCATTCATCATCAGACAGAAGCGCACACAGGGCATTAACATAAAAAAAAACACAAGGGGAGCCCGGACAGCCCTCGTACACCCTCTGTTTATTCTAAGTGCTTTCTGTTACATACTCTCTATTTCCAACTTTTTCCATGCACTGTTTATTAATAAATAAAAAAACAATTAAACAGCCTTTTCAATCCCCATTATATTAAAATGATGCCACAAATGTCCTCTATTGAACAGATCAGAAGCTGTCTGCAGACCTATGGTAAAAAGCAGAAATACATGTACCTGAAAATGACCTCCAAAGTATTAGTCATGCAAATACCTGACGTGACAGCCTTAACCTCTTACCTGCTGGGCCTTTTACCCCCCAATGCTGAGCCCTTTTTTGGCTATTTGGGGTAGTTCGCGTTTAGACTTTCATAACTTTTTGTCCACAAAAGCCATCCATGCCAAATTTGCGTCCTTGTCGCAGGGAATCCTAGGGATTCTAAAGGTACCCACAGTTTGTAGGCTCCCCTGGAGGAGACCAAGAAATTAGCCAAAATACAGCTAAAAATTATTTTTTTTCAAATATATGGGCAAAAAGGGCTGCCGAAGAAGGCTTGTGTTTTTTTCCCCTGAAAATGGCATCAACAAAGGGTTTGTGGTGCTAAAATCATCATCTTCCCAGGGTTCAGGAACAGGCAGACTTGAATCAGAAAACCACATTTTTCAACACATTTTTGGCATTTTACTGGGACATACCCCATTTTTACTATTTTTGGTGCTTTCAGCCTCCTTCCAGTTAGTGATAGGAATGGGTGTGAAACCAATATTGGATCCCGGAAAGCTAAGCATTTCTGAAAGTAGAGAAAATTCAGAATTCAGCAAGGGGTCATTGTGTAGATCCTACAAGGTTTTCCTACAGACAAAACAGCCATTTTTCTCCACGTTTTACTCTATAACTTTTTCCTGCAATGTCAGATTTTTTAAAGCAATATACCGTTACGTTGGCTGGACTCTTCTGGCTGCAGGAATATATAGGGCTTGTAGGTTCATCAAGATCCCTAGGTAACCAGAGCCAATAAGTAAGCTGCACCTTGCAATGGGTTTTCATTCTATACAGGGCACACAGCAATTCATTTGGTGAAATATAAAGAGTGAAAGATAGGTATCAAGAAAACCTTTGTATTTCCAAAATGGGCACAAGACAAGGTGTTGAGAATCAGTGGTTATATGCACATCTCTGAATTCCGGGGTGCCCATACTAGCATGTGAATTACAGGCCATTTTTCAAATAGACGTCTTTTTTACACTCTGTCTTACATTTGGAAGGAAAAAATGTAGAGAAAGACTAGGGGCAATAACACTTGTGCTATTCTGTGTTCCCCCAAGTCTCCCGATAAAAATGGCACCTCACTTGCGTGGGTAGGCCTAATGCTCGTGACAGGAAAGACAACATGGACACATCACATTTTTACATTGAAATCTGATGTGTTTTTTGCAAAGTGCCTAGCTGTAGAATTTGGCCTCTAGCTCAGCCGGCACCTAGGGAAACCTACCAAACCTGTGCATTTCTGAAAACTAGACACCTAGGGGAATCCAGGATGGGCTGACTTGTGGGGCTCTCACTAGGTTCTGTTACCCAGAATCCTTTGCAAACCTCAAAATGTGTCTAAAAACACTTTTTCCTCACATTTCGGTGACAGAACGTTCTGGAATCTGAGAGGAGCCACAAATTTCCTTCTACCCAGCGTTGCCTCAAGTGTCCCGATAAAAATGGTACCTCACTTGTGTGGGTAGGCCTAGCGCCTGCAACAGGAAATGCCACAAAACACAATGTGGACACCTCACATTTTCCTAAAGAAAACAGAGCTGTTTTTTGCAAAGTGGCTAACTGTGGATTTGGCCTCTAGCTCAGCCGGCACCGTGGGAAACCTACCAAACCTGTGCATTTCTGAAAACTAGTCACCTTTGGGAATCCAGGATGGGCTGACTCGTGGGGCTCTCTCCAGGTTTTGTTACCCAGAATCCTTTGCAAACCTCAAAATGTGGCTAAAAACACTTTTTCCTCACATTTCGGTGACAGAAAGTTCTGGAATCTGAGAGGAGCCACAATTTTCCTTCTACCCAGCGTTGCCTCAAGTGTCCGGATATAAATGGTACCTCAGTTTTGTGGGTAGCCCTAGCGCCTGCGACAGGAAATACCACCAAACAAAACATGGACACATCACATTTTCCTAAAGAAAACAGAGCTGTTTTTTACAAAGTGCCTAGCTGTGGATTTGGCCTCTAGGTCAGCCGGCACCAAGGGAAGCCTACCAAATCTGCAGTTTTTTAAAAATTAGACACCTACTGGAATCTAGGATGGGCTGACTTGTGGGGCTCTCACGAGGTTCTGTTACCCAGAATCCTTTGCAAACCTCAAAATTTGGCCCAAAAAACACTTTTTCCTCACATTTCGGTGACAGAAAGTACTGGAATCTGAGGGGAGCCACATATTTCCTTCCACCCAGAGTTCCCCCAAGTCTCCTGATAAAAATGGTACCTCACCTGTGTGGGTAGGCCTAGCGCCTGTGGCAGGAAACGCCACAAAAAACAAAGTGGACACATCACATTTTCCTGAAGAAAACAGAGCTGTTTTTTGCAAAGTGCCTAGCTGTAGATTTTGGCCTCTAGCTCAGCCGGAACCTAGGGAAACCTACCAAACCTGTGCATTTTTGAAAACTAGACACCTAGGGGAATCCAGAATGGGGTGACTTGTGGGTCTCTTACCAGGTTCTGTTACCCAGAATCCTTTGCCCTTTGCAAACCTCAATATTTGGGAAAAAAAACACTTTTTCCTCACATTTCACTGATAGAAAATTCTGTAATCTGAGAGGAGCCACAAATTTCCTTCCACCCAGCATTCCCCCCAGACTCCCGATAAAAATGGTACCTCACTTGTGTGGGTAGGCCTAGTGCCCGCAACAGGAATAGGTCACACAACGGTCAATGTTGGTCCTTACATGAGGCAACTGTTGACCCTGGGGTGATCCATTCCTGACGCAGGCACTAGGTACAGGCACTCAAGTGGGGTAGTGTTTTTATCAGGACAGGCGAGGAATCACTGGGTGGTAGGAATTCTGTGGATCCCAGCATATTCCTGTAGTTTGTGTGACAGAAATGCAAGAAAAATAGAGTTTTTATTCAACATTTCAGCTTTGCAGGGTATTCTGGGTAAGGAAACTTTAGGGAATCCACACAAGTTACACCGCTGTTGACTCCCCTGGATGTTTCCAGAAATGTTTGGGTTTAGTATGTTTCCCTATATGGCCGCCGAGCCCAGGACCAAAAACACAGGTGCCTGCCTTACAAAACCAGTTTGTTTTGTGATAGACAATTGTGATGTCTCGCCAATACATTTGGGCAGTGGAATTTGGGGCTGAACTAAATTGAGGAGCTTCCAAGAGAGCACTCTCTCTCTGTGCTTGCTGCCGCATTCACCTGCTCTCTGGGCTGGGCTAACCGACTATTGCCCCGTTGCACAGACTGTGCTTGTGAAGGGACAGCAGGACTGTCCTCATCACCTCCCTCATAATTACTGGAAGAGGAGTTATCGAATGGGACTCCTTCAACTGAAAAATCACTCCCAGAGTCCCGGCCATTGTCCTATCCCTCAGATGCTGTCTCAGTATCTGCTGTCTCAGTCTATGATTCTATGTCACAGCTGTCCTCTATAACCCGAGTGAGGGCATCACCAGCAGTCATCCAATGAGATGCCATCTCTGCTACTAGCTAAACTGTTGTTCTAAAACACTAGCCTACGTAGACAGTCACAAAATTGCTGGTGTGTGTGTGATACGTGCAACAGTAGAGCTCACCTTACCTGTGCTTCTTCCCTCAATCAGCACGTTCTTTCAAGACACTCAAAAAACACCTTGTCACATACATTCATCACAGTCTTTAGCACCTCCTGCGCCCAGTCCAACAGTCATTATTGGTGCTCCCACTCCCATGTCCTCCTCCTCGGATTCCGTTGTTACCACCCAGCAAAAGTGCCCTTCATCTCTCCATAGCCGCCCCCCACCCCTGCACATACATCTCATTTGTATTATAGCGCAGGTAATGGCTGACTTTACTAATGTACTCAGCTATTTACATAAAATACAGACTTGCTCTTTGAAGTAGACATATAAACCTTCTGTGCTTCTTTATGGCACTAAAAGTACCGCTAGACAAAAGTCTGATCCTTTTGTAGCAGAAACATAATCACAAGACTTATTGACTTTTTTACTGCTGCCTAAAAGCTACAGTTGAAACACGTCAGTTGAAGTAGTATGTGCATTGCTTTGAAGACGCAAGCTTCAACTGCAAGACAACTGGTGGCAAATATATATTTATATATAGTTATATATTATATTATATAGTTATATATATATATATATATATGTATATGTATATATATATATATATATATATATATGTACAGAGATCACTTTTATATGTGGGACTGGTTTTCATGGAGGCCGATCGCGTCCCCCAGGGGCCACCTACCCTCATGTGAAAAAATATGCCCGGGGAGGCGGCCCGTTTTCCGGGGGGGCCGACCCCCCCAAGGGAAATCGCTGGTGTCTAGTGGTGATTCCTGGCCCTCAATCACAGCTGTGCTGCGATCGAAGGCCAGGAAACATGTTCAGTAAGGCCTCGTGTGAAAGGGGAGAGTCTCCCCTTTCACACAAGGCCTTCCTGAACGTCGGGAAGGCTGCTTTCGCTTTGATGGGGAAACACTGTGACGTCAGTGCGCCTCGCGGTGCGCTGACGTCACAAAGGGCCGGGGCCGGGGAGAGACACAGAAGATCTTCTGTGTCTCCAGGGGGGGTTTTTGCACCCGAGGATTTTTTAACCCCCTCCCTGGTGTCGCCCACTGGTCGTGACCCGCACCAGGGAGGTAGTGTGAGCATCAGCCAGTGGCCAACGCCCGCACTAAGCAGGTTAAATTGGTATTTAGATGTGAAATGAAGCCACTAACATACCCACATAATTTATGCACATTAAAGAATAATAATAATAAAATGTATTTTCTAAACTTGAGATGCTTGGGAAATAGAGCCAACACAAAAAGGTCGGAGCATGAGGTAACCTGAGGTTTCTGCTTGCTTTAAAATGTACTTTGATGTTTTACACATAGCGACAGTAAAAACCACATCCACTTTGTCAAATTGCAGCTTATGTGATCGAGGGCCACATGTACAAAGGTTTTTAGCAGTTGCAAATGGTCTAATTCACATTTAGGGATGTACAAACCCTAGTTAGCTATTTGGTAACCAATTTTGAAGGGGCATGTTAAGGGCGTCCCATCCTAGTAGCGACTCGCAGAGGAATGTATGAATGTTTTGAGACTGGAATGTTGTTGCAAATCGTTTGCCATTTACCACCAACTTCAAGTTGGTGGTAACCCATTTGCAAACATGAAGGAGTCTCCAAGGGACCCTTTCCCCTTTGTGAATGTGGGCACAAACATTTTTTAAGACCAGAGACCATCACCTACTGTTAAAAAATGAAACAAAATGTGCATTTTTCTTTTTGAAATGTATCCAATATTTCTTTAAAGAAAGCAGGCATCCCATTTTCCTTTAAGGAAAACGGGCTGCACTTAAAAAAAAATGCCTTATTAAAAAAGCAATCACAGATCTCTGCAGGCCACCATCCCTGTGATTTCAGGCCATTCCCAATGGGTCGCAAATTGTGACTTACCTCATGAATATTGATGAGGGGGGTCCGTTTGCGACCCATTGGGAATCGTTAAATGTGTCCGAGACACATTAGTTCATTGCTGTTTGTGACTTCCTGATTGCAAATCGCAAAGATTCGCAATTAGGAAGTTGCAAATGGGATTCTTCATACATGTGGCCTCTAGTGCCTTGGAAATCTTACGTAACTCAAGGAGCAAAGTTGTGTTGGACTTAGAAATTTCAATAGATTATTAGGCAATTTGTGGAAGTTAAATAAGGCCTTTGAGACACAATATGAATAAAACACAAAAGCAAAAGTCAAAATTAAAGAAGTGCTTCTGCCCTTAACAACCATTGCAACCTTATTGCCAAAGAAAAGATGGCCACTGTGACAAATATATTTGCTTGAATGGAAAAGAGACATCTGCTAGTCAAATGATATAGCAAGGACAGCTCACAGGAGAGAAAAGGGGTGGGGAGGCGTGGATGGGGCAAAATTATATATATTAATAAAAAAAACTTACCTTTTTCCCGCCTTCCTCTGATCTACTCTGGTCCTCCACAGCAGGCACAGACTCCCAGCCTGCCCTGCATCCAATCTTAACAGCATGACAGCAGCGTTAGTCAGAGTGCCCAGCCAGGCCACTCCGAGGCAGAGTGAGAGTCTCTACAGTCTGTCTCCAACCCGGCATCACAGTGCCAGGTTGGAGAGATCCCAGTGCGCATGTGAGTTTGGCTGGCAGGAGATGGCGTTCGTGATCGTCACTGCTCCATTGCATCACCTGTAGCCCCCCAAAATTCTAATGGTCCCACCCCTTCTACTATAAAACTCTCATAAACATAGGGACATATTTAAGAGCCCCTAGCACCACATTAGTGCCGCCATAGCGTCGTTTTTTAAGCTAAAGTGGCATTTTCCCCACACCATATTTACAAAGTGGCGCAATGCATGCATTGGGCCACTTTGTAAACACTTGCGCCACATTATGCCTGCAGCAGGTATAATGTATGCAGTTAGGGGGCTGAAAATATGGCATGAGGAAATTTAAGAGATTTCCTTGCGCCATTTTTTTCGGCACTTTTAACTTCTGCTCAGAGCAGGCGTTAGAAAGGGGCATACCATTATTTATAATGGGCCCCTATATACTCTGCAGGAGTAGTGCCAAAATGTTGGTGCTACTCCTGCAGAGTACATCAATAGCATTAAAAAAAAGACGCTTTTGCCCCTACCCTGTGCCATTGTGTGCCCTATTATAAAAACAGCGCACGCATGGTGGTGGTAGTGGAGCACTAAGGGGCGCAAGGAAAGTGGAGCTGCAATGGGTGCAGAACCACTTTTCTTAAATTTGCCCCATAGTTTATTATGTTTTATAGTAAAAGGTTTGCAGCTGCTGCTGCTGGTGGGGGGCAATGTTCCTCTGCCATAGTAGAGGAGCCGCGCCTCTGATATAGAACGTCTGCATGAGTGAAGGGGCTGCCATCTGTCTATTTCATAAGGTAAAATAGCCAAGTAAATTACTGACTAAATGGACTTTTGTTGCTGACGGAAGATGCAATATATGCTATTGGGGACGACGAACACCATATGAGACACGTTTATTTTGCATGAAAAAACCATGACCTAAGATGCCCAGAAAAACAGCTGCTCAAAATAATCTGGAACCGTTCACGTGTATCATACTTAATGTACTTTGTTTCATATTAAAATTATTTTTTTGAGCAAATAAATGAGGAAGCCAAGTTAGCAGTACAATACTTCATTTAATTGTTCACATGTTCACAAAAAGCTGTAAGCGACAGATTTGGATTATGTAATTCTCTCAGCTATTTCTCTTTCCGAGGTTGCTACAATGAATGACATTAAGTTGGTGTATGTATGTATATTTGCATGCACATCGATTCATCAAAATGCTGTGGTAGTGGAAGGTACATGACACACCCTTTAATCTCCATGATATCACATGAAATGTCAGCATTTGAGCTTTGACTTAGTGATACCACATTATCTTGTCCTGATGTCACAGTTAATGGCACCACTGAAGTCTAGTCCGTACCTCAGAGAGAAAAGGTATTGATAAGTCAAAAGGAGACACAGAAAAAAATGATTAAAAAACACAATTGTGGTGGTAGGGGAGTGCTAAGGAGCACAAGGAAAGTGGCGCTGCACTGGGTGCAGCAACACCTTTCTTAAATTTGCCCCATAGTTTATTATAGTTTTATAGTAAAAGTTTTGCAGCTGCTGCTGCTGGTGGGGGGCAATGTTCCTCTGCCATAGCAGAGGAGCCACACCTGTGATATAGAACATCTGGCATGAGTGAAGGGGCTGCCATCTGTCTATTTCACAAGGTAAAATAGCCAAGTAAATTATTGACTAAATGGAATGTTATTGCTGACGGAAGATGCAATATATGCTATTGGGGACGACGAGCACCATATGAGACATGTTTATTTTGCGTGGAAAAACCATGACCTAACATGCCCAGAAAAACAGCTGAGCAAAATAATCTGGAACCATTCACGTGTATCATACTTAACATACTTTGTTTCATATTAAAAGTATTTTTTGAGCAAATAAAGGAGGAAGCCAAGTTAGCTGTAGAATACTTCATTTAATTGTTCACATGTTCACAAAAAGCTGTAAGTGACACATTTTGATCATATATTTCCCTCAGCTGTTTCTCTTTCCGGTGGTTGCTACACTGAATTACATTAAGTTGGTGTATGTATGTATGTATATTTGCATGCACATCGATTCATCAAAATGCTGGAGTAGTGGAAGGTACGACACATTCTTTAACCTTCATGACGTCACATGAAGTGTCATCATTTGAGCTTTGACTTAGTGATACCACATTATCTTGTGCTGATGTCGCAATTACTGGCACCAATGAAGTCTATTCTGTACCTCAGAGGTAAAAAAAGGTACTGATAAGTCAAAAGGAGACACAGAAACAAATGGTTAAAAAACACAATAGTGGTCACATCCATGTGTAATAAATAATAAGGGGCCACATGTACGAAGATCCGGTTTTGTGACTTGCAAACTGGGAGTCTTGGTGACTCGCAATTTGCAAGTTGGAAAACCGGATGTACAACAGTGTCAATGACACTCTGCGATTCGCAATGGGGTAGCAAATGACCTACCTCATGAACATTCATGAGGTAGGTCGCATTTTGAGACCCCATTGGGAATGGCAGCACTCACAGGGATGGTGGCCTGCTGGTGTCTGTGACTGCTTTTAAATAAAGCAGTATTTTTTTTAAATGCAGCCCGTTTTCATTAAAGGAAAATGGAATGCATTTCGAAAACAAAAATGAAAAGTTTTCAGAGCAAGCAGTGGTCTATGGGACCACTGCCTGCTCTGAAAAAATGTTGTTGCATGCATTCACAAAGGGGAAGGGGTCCCATAGGCACCCCTTCCCTTTCGCGAATGGGTTAGCACCAATTTGAAATTGGTGCTGATTGTGATTGTTTTGCGACCACATTTGCGGTCACAAAACAATCATACATACCATTTAGATTCGGTATTAGGAAGGGACACCCTTGACATGCCCCTTCGAAATACCAAATCACAAAACCCAAACTGCGATTCTGTAACAAGTTACCAAATCGCAGTTTGGGCTTTGTACATCCCAAAATGCATTTTTCTAGTCGCAAAGGGGCCGATTGCTTCATACATCTGGGCCCATGGTTCTTATGTTGGATGTGAACTATACTATTGGCTTGAATGACTCCTCTCATTAATTAGGTTTGTTTTGTGATAACCTCTATGGTGCATTCAGCTTGTGAATCACAAAAATGAAGGTTTTATCCAAATATCAAATTTTTCATGTTTTGTCAGCGTGCACTACTTTGGCAGATGTATTTCTTTTATTACACCGAAAATGTAATGTCTCAGTGGGAGTTGCAGAAACTAAACAGCACTCATGTTGACATTCTTCAACATCTATTCTTGACATTGCTTTTGCCACTTCTGAGGCAAGAGTCACAAAGGCAAAGCCAGGGGTCACGTGGGGCACACCAGGGGTAGCAGTTGCTACACTTAGCAACCACAACATGGTGTCCACCTATGTATGTATTTCACCGACACAGAACCATCACAGCTAAAAAGCAAAGGAGAGTTGTACAGGAAAGGGACTTAACCTTAAGCATAGAACAAGGAAAGAATCAGAGACGTACAGATGGGCGAGTGTTTATGAATGTTTGGGGGGTAGCGAGAGAAGAATAAAGCACTACAACACATGGTGTGGTTGGTTGTTGAAAGTGAAAGGGAAGGTGGGAACGCACGCTTTTAGACTTCAGAAATAGTTGTCTCCCTATATGCCCAGTTGTCATCCAAGCCCATATTTTCAGTAAGGGGGAGGTCAAACAGAACCTGTGGTCTTCATTTAGCAGCACAAAGATGAATACATGTTCTCTAAAGGCCCTTTACTTTCACATTTGTTTGTTCTGCCGTGACGCGCGAGCCACACAGCCCGGTGAAGGGACTCCGAGTCCCAGGAGCAGAGGAGGCAGGGGGGCGGAGCCAACCATCTGTGAGCGCTATTAAGTGCTGATTTCGACACCGCCGTGCGGGACTCTTGAGCCACACAGCCTAGTGAAGGGACTCTGAGTCCCATGAGCAGAGGAGGCAGGGGGCAGAGCCCACCATCTGTGAGTGCTATTAAGCGCTGATTTTGACACCGCTGCACGGGACAGGCAGCCACGCAGCCTGGTGAAGGGACTCCGAGTCCCAGGAGCAGAGGAGGCAGGGGGCAGAGCCAACCATCTGTGAGCGCTATTAACGGCTGATTTCGACACCGCCCCGTGGCACGCGTGAGCCACACAGCCTGGTGAAGGGACTCCGAGTCCCAGGAGCAGAGGAGGCAGGGGTCGGAGCCCACCATCTGTGACCACTATTAAGCGCTGATTTAGACACCGGCGCATGGGACGTGCGAGCCACACAGCTTGGTGAAGTGACTCCGAGTCCCAGGAGCAGAGGAGGCAGGGGGCAGAGCCAACCATCTGTGAGCGCTATTAAGTGCTGATTTCGACACTGCCTAGCGGGACGCGCCTGGGCAAACCCGGACCAAGGGCAGGCCCGTCCTTCGCCTGTCATTGACCGATAGAGGCCTGGCTGGGCCACCCCTCTTAATTCCGGCACAGAGGGTGAATGTGTGAACATCGTTTTGACATTTAAAGGCATTTGTGCCATGTTTAATGCTTTCTGGCTCCCTCCCCAGCTAGAAACCATTATCCTAACTTTTATTTGTGACTGTAGTTGTCCTGCCATCCTATAAAAAAGCTATCCCCTGTATAATGTGAGGATGGGCAGGAGAAGGGGCCTACAAACTAGGGGCCAAATTGGTGGAGGGCAGGGAAGCTCAAACACAACCCTGGACTCCTTTCTTGCCAGAGCTATTGGGGTACTGACCAAGGAGATTGACCTGGCGGAGAGTAGGCTGTCTCTGGAAATGTGTGACTGGCACCAAGTTTCTATATCAAGTGAGGCTCTGGGTGTTCTGGAAGATGAGGTGGTTTCTTCTGGGAGAGAGCAAAGTACTGTTTCTGAAATCCCCCTAACCGCAGAAATGGGGGCTTATGGTGGGTCTGGGCCTTCGGGGAAAAGTAAGAGGCTCTTGATGGTCACTCCCCCGTTTTGCCCCCTGGATAGCTGTGGCCCCCCCTTGAAAAAGAAAAAGGCATTGAAGAAAGCCGTGATGAATCCGAAACCATCTCTGTCTGCGAATTCTGTGGGCCTGATGGATGGCAATGACTTTAGCCAGTCCCCGGGTTGTGGTGGGAATCTCCTACTGACAAAGTTCGAGGAGATGATTGAGGCCAGTTTGGCCCCAGTTTTGGCAAAACTGCTGGTACTTAAAAAAGCAGTGTCCGGGTTGTGTGAGCAGGAGAGGCTCAGTCACAGATGAGTGCGGCCCCTCGGACCTTAGTTGTCAAAACCAACAGTGCGAGTAGGCATTCCTATGTGAGGGCACTCCCAGGGCACTGGAGAGAGCCATGTGGCAGCCTGCTAACTGTGTAAATCCAGGGGCTCAGGGTTTTTGTGTGGAGGCTGTTCCGGCTGCACCAGCCAACCTATTGACAGGCGCTAGGGGAGGAAACAGACTAAGAGGTGGGAGGCAACTTAACAGTGGGCCTCTGGAGAATGGGAGGGAGTCTCAACATAGTGGCAGAATGCAAGATCTGCACTTGAAGAAAAGTTCCCCACTTGTTTGTCTGGAGCTCCCTCTGGCGTGTGCCCTCTATGTGGTGGTGCTGACAGACGTTCCTGCTCTTGCACCAGCGAATCTACAGACCAATTAAAAAATAAGACTGGCCATTGGCTGAGTAATATCTGTGATTTGATTTTGCTTGCAAGGACCTTAGGGATATCTTGTTTGTCAGAAAATTGATTGGGTTGGGCCCCAAGAAAAAGTGGGAAACAGGGATTGTATGGTTATAAATTTGTAGATATTGTAGATTGGCCCAACGGCTCCTCCCAACACAAAGTATGGCTTCCCAGAGAAAGGAAAAGATTGGTATGGTCCCTTTGGGTTTCTTTTATAATCATACTCATCAGTGTTCTGAGTCTCCACTAAGAAATCGTGAGAATCCCCATCAAGGCCAGAGAGTTCCACAGATAACTTGTTGGAGGAATTATATTATTAGCACTCCTGACTTTGAGGGGTGGACTGACGCTACATAAGGAGACATATAGAGGGCTTGGCAGTACCCCCAAATGCTGTTATGTCCAGGGAGGACGAGGGTGGGAAAACCACAAAGTGCTGTCTTATTTCATGGAACGTTGCAGGGTATGACACAAAGTTATTAGACCAGGAATGGATAAGGTGCCTAGCTCAGTATGATTTTATTTTGCTTCAAGAAACCTGGTCGGATGGGCTGGCAGCCTGGGATTGATATCATAGGTTTGCAGTCCCGGCCGCCCGGCCCCATGGAGGCCTCCCCAAAGGTGGTCTTGTTACCCTAATCTGATTCTCTAAAACAGCGAGAGTGTACCAAATTAATTGTAACCATCATGGTATAATGATTGTCTGGGTAGTTTTTCCTAATAAATTTAATGTTCTCCTGGTAAATTTCTATAATGCTGTCTGGGACTCTGGATGCCAAATTAGGGTCCTTTTATCAGTTCTCCAGATACCGAAGTGAAGAATGGAGGAGGCGGGGATGGAATTCTGTGCTGTTGTTTCAGGAGATTTTAATGCCAAGGTAGGACGGCATAGCACAGTGGTAAATCCTTTTGAGTTGGATTGCGAGGTCTGTTCAGCTAAGGGAACACAGGATCCCAGGGGCAGGGTCTTGATTAAGGGCCTATGGAATATGCGTCTTTTGAATATTTGTGATATTGAAGTGGTGGGCACTTATCAGTTCCCAACCTTTGTAGGCAGAGGGGCTGGTACAACAATTGATTATATTTTTGTTTCCCATCTTTAAAACATTTGGTTATAGGTGGAGAGCTGGTAGAGAAGCATCTTAGTGATCATAACCCCCTCACGGTTCTCTTCAATTTTTCCAGAGGCTTTATATAAACCAGGACTGGGAGGGCCAGTTTCAGTGAGGATAAAATACCAGGGCAGGAGAGTTGGTTGGAGACAGGTCAATATCCAGCAAGTAGTAAGGGTGGTGGGTGATAATCTAAATTTGATTACAGGTATACTTCTGGCAGAGACTCCCAGTCCAGGGGAAGTTATGGATGCGATGCTTGGAGTGAATGAAGCTTTTGAAGATTGCTTGGCTCTAGCTGCTCAGTACCCCCATAAGCATAAGGGTGGATGGTTTAGTGAGCCCTGCTATGATGCTAAGAAAACTCTGAGGAAGGCCTTAAATGAGCACTTCAGAGATAAGTACCATGTTAGAGATGCAAGGGCTCAGTATAAAAGTGTTCTGAGGGCAAGAAAGCGAAAGCTCAAGGAGCTAGCCTGGGAGAAATTGGAGCACGCAGTAGATCACAAGAACCTTGGCCTGTTTTGGAAGGTTGCAATTAGGGGTCTCTTTGAAACAGAAACACCTGAGGGCCTGGGCTGTAACATTGCCCCTGAGGTTTGGGTGAATCGTTTTTGTAGAATCTTTCAGGGGAGTTCTTTAGGAAATAATCGGGGTAAACAACATGATGAACTCCCCAATTTAGCCATCAGGTTCACACTCCAAGAGGTAAGGGAGGCGCTTCATGACAGTGATAGCAATAAAGCTCCGGGCCCGGACACAATTCCTATGGATCTTTATAAATCTTTTATGGGCGCCCATCCTGCTAAATGTCCTTAATGCAGCAGTTAGTGTAGGAATCTCTGCCACTTGGAGATCAGCTTGTATATTCCCGTGTTCAAAAAGGGGGACCGAAATGATCCCAAGTCATATCGCCCTATTTCCCCTTGATTCTTCGGCCAAAACTCTGGACCAGATTATTTCAAGGTGCATTGAGACATGGCTGGCTGAAAATGAAATATTGAGCTGGGTACAGTATGGCTTTAGGGAAGGGCTTGGTACCCAGGAACAGCGGCTAAACATGTTGATGGTGATTGAGAAATATACACAAGCCAGGAAAGGCACCCTAGATCTTGCATTCATGGATCTTAGCTGTGCCTTTGATAAGGTAAATCGGACTAATCTGTGGGAGAGGTTAATCCGGTTGGGTATGGATCCCCAAATTGTGGAGTTGCTTTGGTACCTCCACTTAGGAACCAATGCAAATGTGAGGGTTGGGACAAATGGGGAATGCTCTGATGCATTTGAGCTTAACAGGGATGTGCACCAGGGGTGTGTTCTGGGCACCACCCTTTTCCTTTTGTAAACTAATGGATTGTTTGATTTTCTAACAGAACGATGTAAGGATGCTTCCAAAATTAATGGTAATAGTGTCCCGGTATTGATTTATGCGGATGACATGGTGCTCATGGCCCTTAATATGAATGGCCTTCATGAGGCAGTTAGAGCCTATGAATTTCTTCTGTCAGCCTTAGATCTAGAGATAAACTGCAAGAAATCAAATTTTATGATCTTTGGGAAACCACTCAGCAGGGTGGGGTGATGTGAAGATAAATGAACAAGTAATTAGCAAGGTTCAGGAATTCCCCTACTTAGGGGTTCATTTTGATGATAAGTGCACCTCGAAACCTATTATTTCCAGGAGAGGTGTGCTTTTCAATGCTACAGTTGGTGCTACGTTCGACTTTGCCACAAGGGTGGGAAATAAACCTATTAAGCCCTTGCTTGAAGTTTATAGGCGCAAATGTCTCCCAGTCCTGCTGTATGGGGCTCCACTCTGGGGGTACACAGATATTAGGGACCCTGCTATAGAGGAAAATCATTTTTACGGAAGGCTGCTAGGAGTTGGTCAAAATACCTCTGGCTTTTGTCTGCATGTTGAATTGGATCTAGAGTTTGTACAAGATACCATCCAGATTGCTCCCTTCTTGTTATGAATCTCTATTTGGACTAATGAGTGTGCCTCTTTTAATAGAGAGATCCTGCCAGACTGCTTGGCTTGTGATCATGCAAAGGATATTCCCTGGCTGATGTATATAAGAAAGGTAGCCTATGTATTGGGGTGGACGGATATGTTTGAGGCTCCAGAGGGTCTAACCAGCTCTGATAAACGTTGGGTAAAGGAGAATTTCCTGAAAATCCTTGGGGCTAAGAGGGAGGAGGAGGATTTAAGGAAAAAATCTGTAAGGGATTTTATAATGCTAAAGATGGGTGGGTCCTGAGCCCTATCTCTTGTAAATAAGAAATGTGAGGGAAGGGACCCTCATCTCGCGATTCCCTCTAGGGGTTATCAGAAGCAACTTATGCTTTCTGTTAGGTCAGTATAATAAAAATTCCTTAAAACTATGCCCCTGTGATGGAGTGCCTCTGCAGACATTCATTCATTTTCTGTGACTTTTATGCCCCCTTTAGGCGTCGTTTTGTATTCCTTCTATTGAGGCCTAGGTGTTTTGTGCAACATCGCCCAGCTTTTTTGTGGCTGCGATGGCGTGGTGGGGTCTTTTCTTAAGGGAGCTGTAACCTGGCAGAACAATCTAGAGTATTTTTAAATGATCTTAAACTTTTAACTTTATTGAATTATTATTCTTTTAATTAATTTTGGATTGCAATTTTTTATATGTGTAAAATTGCTTAGTAGGGCATGAGGGGATATACATATTGGCCTAATGAATCTTGTTTTTATGTGATGTGTTGTTTACTTATTTATATGGTTGATAATTTTCATACCGAATAAAGCGTTTTGATGCACAGGTAGTGAAATATTCAGAACTGAATTGAAATCCGGATGTTTTAAATGAACACAGAATGTGAGATGGACTTGTTAAATTAAAATAATATAGTTCTCAAAGAATTCATGTTTAACAAGTGATGGTGCTCAATTTTAACCATAAGAATTATTTACAATGTGAAATGAAAATCACATTTAATTAAGTTAGAATTTACCTTCAGAGCTCAAAGGAACTGACAAAAGCTGGGCAACAGTGTAAGTGAAATATTTGGCTCACTGTAAAAGAATGTATCTTGTAGACTGATGTTGTCCAGTGATGGTTGGACAGACACATCAATGTGGAGTTGAGAATGGGAGGAAGTAGAGTTTGATGTTGTGGGAGATTACCTACTATTTCAAGGCAGTGTCTTAAGGCAGTCAAGAATCCCCCAGGCACCAGAAGAACAAGTGAGTTGGCAAAAGTCAGCAATGCACATGCCCACGCAAAAGACACACACACAAATATACACACCATGTGACCACAATGAAAAACATTACTGGCAACGGGCAAAGCATGAGCAGCAAGGTCAAACTGTATGTGAGCACACAGGCAGCATCAACACATAAGCACATTGTTTAATTCCTGATAGTCCTTTGAAACACAAAACTGTCAAGTACAGCATGACTATAATCAGCGACAAGTCAATACATCACACATGAGGGTTTATATCATGCCCATCTCGCTTACTAAGGCTTCGTTCATGAGTGATTTGAACAGAGGCTGAAGATGCATTATTGAAAATGCTGTTAGTGGGTCAGGTGTGTTAACGTTGCTTCTCAGCCATCGCCTCTAGGCCTATGTTATCTTTGCCAACCAATTATCCATGACTGAGATGACACAAAAACAATTCCCCGATGTGAGAAATTGGTTTGTTGGTTGAATGGAGTGTTATCCCTACTCAAGCAACAGCCACAATCCCTGTGAGAGTGAACTGCAAAAGTCACTAAATTAACCTGTGCGTAACCCTCTAGTAACCTGGCACAAAACTAGTCAGGCAATGTGTAAATTATTTATGCAGCACACAAACTATAATATAGTGAAATCACAACAAAAGAAAAATCCCACAGAAATTTTTAAAAATAGATTACATTTCAATACATTATTTGACACCAAAATGAAAAAAAAACAATAGCAGAACTGATGTAGGAATTTTTAAAGTTTGAGGTAAAAAGTAGCACCTAAAAGATGCAAGTGCCAACCATGGCCATCTAGTCGCGCACAATGGGGGTCAAAGTTGAATAATATGGAGCGCAAGTTGAATAGAAGTGGATTGGGTTCTGTTGGCACTTACCTTTGGACTTAAAATACATTTTGGAAAAAACGTTCTGAGATAGTAAACTTCAGCAGAGCAAGGCTGCAGGCAGTGTTGGAGGAGGAGGTGTCATCACTGGGGAGCCACTGGATGAGGTCTCATTGAAAAGTTCTACAAGCAGACTAGGGCCATATTTATGTCCTGGTTTCCACTGCACTTGCACCATGCAACATGGTGCAAGAGTGATGCAAACCTTAAGTGAGATTTATGAAGCCACGCAAGGCCACCTTCCATAACTCTGTGTGGCTTCATAAAGCTCGAGTAACGTACCACAGGGCAAACTTCTGCATGCATTACTGTGCATCACTGAGGCATTTCCATGGGTGTTGCATGAGTGTTCGAATGCAACATCAATGGGTTTTGATGCATTCCCAGATTTAGAAGAATTTGTAAATCTGGGATTAGGCCAAGAAGATACACCTCCCTAGGAGAGACACAGAGGAGAAATATGTTTGTTTCTACTCATTTTTTGCTCTTTCTATGTGTGATGAATTCTGCAGCACACATAGAAAGAAGAAAATGTCTCTCAGGATTGTTTTTGTGCAGGAAGGTGTCTCTTCCTGCACAAAAACAATCCTACATGCAACGCAGGCAACCTTGTGCCATGGTCCAAGGATGCCTGCGTTAGCGCTTGGCAGTCAAAAGGGCGCAAGCGCAGGGCTAAAAGAGAGGAATGCGCTGTATTGGATAGATACAGAGCATTCCTGCCTTTTCCCCATGAAGCAAGGAACTGCCGTGTGCACTGCAGTGTGCCACAAAGCTCATCAAATGGGCTTATGTCACTTTTTTAGAAATCAAAAATCTCCGATGGGAAGAGGCAGGGGCTGTAGCCAACAAGAGTTCCATGAGGCCAGACAACTCTTAAGCGAAGGGCCTCTGAACAGGATTTGTTTCTGTGTGAGCAGACCGTAGTGAGAGCTACCATGAAGTCAGGCGAATAGGAGATGCAAGTTGGGTGGTTAGATGAGCATTTTGGTTCCAGTCTTCCCTCAGTTTTTGGAGCAGTTTTTAGCCACACATTTCTCAAGTTTGGCTTTTGTCCATCTGTGCACCTTTACCACCACTACCAGGGGTCCAGGACTGAAGGGACACCACGTTCGAGGTAAGGACTCACTCAGGCTAGGTCCAAGTGTGGGTTTAAGATGGTTGGAGCCTTTCCTGTCCCTTGGGCTCTAATCAGGAGGCCAGACAAAAAGCCCTTAGAGTCACTCTGGTAGTCCTGAGTATAAGTGATTGAACAGGGACCATGTAGCAAGGCAGGTCTCTAAGGGTTCAAGGCATGTTCCAGACAGCAAAACAGGACTTCCATATGCAGCAAAGCGATCTTATGGAGTACACAGCAGGCCTCTGCAGGAGGCAATCTTCTGAGAGTCCTACCACAAGTCCAGAACGTTAACTGAAGAGTGGGTCTGATGGTCCTATTTTCATACTTGGTGCCTTCTGAAAAGTAAGAGCACTTTCTAGAGAAATCTCTTTGAAGTGCTTGAAGTTTCCTGACTCCCCTGCCTTGGCTCCAAGCTAGCTGCATGAACAATGTAGGGGTGACAAGTCCTTTGTGTGAAGGCACAGCACAGCCTATTCAGTTGCAAGTGGGGTTGTGTCCAGTTCTACCCACCCATCCTGCCAGTTGATGGCCCATCCAGGCAAACTAAACCCCTCTAGTGTGTCGCTGTTTGGGAGGAATAAACAAAGTCCAACTGCCACTATGGCAACATCCTCTACTCTACGCCAGAAGAACCTGAAGAAATGACAGCACATCCAAAATACCTCTGTCAGACTCATTCTTGACATTTCCTGTCACAAACATATCGCCAGTCATTTAAGAGACCTTCACTGGCTTCCCATTGAGAAAATAATTAACTTCAAGCTCCTCGTCCATGCTTACAAGGCCCTCTATGACCTAGGACCCGCCTACCTCAATCACCGTATTACCTTCTACTCTCCCACCAGACCTCTCCGCTCGGCTCAACAAGCCCTTGTACCCAGCATAAGGAAGGCCTCAATTGGTGGAAGATCATTCGCCTAACTTGCAGCAAAGAGCTGGAGCAAACTGACCCTGCACCTCAGGCAGTTCCCATCACCACCTCAATTCGGAAAGGAGATTACAATCTTGCTCTTGAACTGAAGCTTAGACGATAACCCCCCTTAGCGCCTTGAGACCCTTACGGGTGAGTAGTTGTGCTTTATAAACCCTGATTTGATTTGATTTGAAATTAGACCCAGTCAAGTGTCACAGTAACTTTTTTTCTTAAAGCGGCATCTCCGAAATTGGAACTTGAATCTGACTTTACCATTAAAGAGTATTTTTAATTTCAATTTCTGAGACACCAAACATGAAATGCTTCCTGCTCCCAATAAAAATTAGCACTTACTAACTGTAGTAAGGCAACCCAATGTTATCCTGTAGGAGAGGCAGGGTTCACAGTAGTGAAAAATAAAAAAACTAATTTCGATGTTTTCACTACCAGGACATGTAAAACATAAAAGCACATATCCAACCTTTTAATAACAATGCACCCTGCCCTATGGACATTCCAAGGTTTACCTTAGCGTTATTTCATAAGCAATAAAAGGGAGTTTAGGGCTTGACAATGGGGTCATATTGCCAAGAAAATTGGAAGTTTAAAACTGCATTCATGGCAGACCTGGGAAATGTTATTAGAGGCTTCTTCAGTTGGCAGAACAATAAGGCCTACAGGCCCACTAGTAGCATTTAATTTACTGGCCCTGGGTATGTGGTATACCTCTCTATAAGGGCTTTATAAGTAAACTAAATATGTCAATCAGGTGAAAGCCAATTTTACCCTGTTTAACACAGGTTAGCACAAGTAAAGTGCCCTGAGTTATAGAGCCAATACAAACTAATTTTAGCAAAACGTGGAGAGCAAAGGCAAGGAGTTTGGGGGATGACCACCCTAAGGCTGACAGGTTTAGCATCTAACTTGTATAAATAATATTTTTATTTCTATATATCAACATTGGTATATGTCAAATTCTGAAAGAAATATAGAACTACTACAGTAAAGAGAATGGCAATCTTTAGTCAGATAATTGTGGCATGAAAAGTTTCACATATTTTTGGAAAGCTAGTAGGCCCGGGTTTTTATCTGATGTGATCAGGAATAGAGCTCTAAATTCCTGGGGCAAGACATGAAAAGGCTTGTTTAGTTATTTTCCATTTTTGGTATTAGGAGATTTTGAGGACTAGTCTGTCTCTGTTCCTTCTTGTCTGTCGTTTGCCTGTGACTTTCAGTTTCTATTTTTAATTTCTTTGCACACTTTTTTATATCTGTTGATTCTCCTTCAGCTGTCTCTTTTCACAGGAAAAAACTAATGACAGTGGAGACTTGCTAAATACATGTCTTCATTGTAAAATGGAAGACTATCGGCAACTATGTTTTTCTGCATTCTGTGTAATTTTAACTAATCAAGAATTGAAGATCATCGCCTTCCAAAGTACATGTGGATGTATCTTCTTGTTATCAAACTTATATGTATTTAATATATGGTAGAACCGTTATTTATGATAATCTTTTAACTAGGGGATGAAGTAAGGTATACGATTCAAAAGGTAGAAAGGCAAATTAAATCTCAGAGGCTAAGCAGTGTGTGTTTAAGAGGCTGCTTAATCTGCTTTATGGCTTAAACTGTGTTTTGAAAGTTTACGTAGCAAAAGTGTGCGAAAGGTAGTATTTGTAGTGACTATAGATTTGGGCCTTAGCTGCTAGGTTGAACAGGACCTGCAAAGTGTGGATTGAACCTGTCTGTATCCAAGGAGATTCTGACTTGAGCAGTTCCCTGCTCCCTGCCCACCAGCCTATCCTTAAGTTCACATGCCCTTTATATAAGTTTCTTACTGGTTGTTGTATCAGTGCTCTGATTCGGTTGAAATCCTGATTGGCCGATAGATCTGGGGTTCAGATTGTTCCTAGGCCTAGAGTTCCTATTAGAATTAGGGCTTAGGGTTGGAGTTCCGATTAGCCAATAGATCTGGGGTTCTGATTGGTTCCTAGGGTTAGGCTTTCTATTGGACTGTTGGATTGGTGTGAGTTGTGATTGGCTGATAGGGCTAGAGCAGGCTGTGTTTGGTGAAACGGCCAGGTCTCTCAATGGTCTAGGGCTTAGGGCTAGGGTACCATTGGCCAAAGTTCACCTGACCTAGGGCTGCTAGGACTTAGGGTGCTTCAGCCCGGACGTCGAGGCTAAGAGTGGAGAGGTCAATGGCAGTTGCCTGTTTTGGCCTGTTCGGACTAGGTCTGCCCTGAGGCCAGAAATGCTGCCCTTTTTTCCATTCACCAGCCATCACCTTCACCCAGCCACATCTACTAACACAGTAGCATACTCTCAACAAATGCAGTCTACTCTTTTACTACAAACAACCCCTATCCACAGTTAAGTGTCTCAATAACCACCACAAACCACTACTAAACACCATTCTCTCACAACTACCACACAATGGCAACTTCACTCTCACAAAAGGCACCACTCTGTCCTATCCGATACCACTAACAAATCCAACACCAACACCACACAAAACCACATTTTACATAACTTTAATATATCCAGAAAAACAATCCTTGTTTTTACCCAATACAGCTCTATCCGCCACTTGCTCCTAACAGACCCCTTTCTGTCACCACCAAACATATACTCAGTCTCTCATCATATCATCCAAATAACACCATTCTCTTCTTTTTACCTAAAACACATAAACAATCCTCACACTCCAATGCACCATACATACTGCATCACACTCCCACCTTTTAACATCCCCTCTCACACACCCCATACACTCTTTTCCAAAACACATCACCACCCCTTTACCATTCAACATCCACTCACCAACAGTACTTTATATACAAATCCTTTTCAGAAAACAACTGCATTAATATCTCCTCTCACAACCCCACAGAAACAAAACATAGCACACACATGCGCACATCAAAATCTCACACACAAAAAAACACACATTTTCATAATAATTTCAATCACAAATTAGAAACTCCCTTTTGATTACACAAATAATACACATCTTAAACCATCTTATAGGGGAATCTTAAGGATTTTGGGAGTCTCTAGGCCTAACTTTTTGGGGGGCCCCTGTTCAGAACACTTTTGTATTTGTGGCCAAATTTCAGCTCTTTCGTGCCCGTAATGGCCAAGTCGCTGACTTATCTAAATGTTTTACATATAATATAGAAGGGGCTAGAAAGGGGTCATTGGTTGGCAGTCAGGTTACCCCCTGTCCAAGCAAGGACCCTCACTCTAGTGAGGGGAAAAGAGAATCACCCTCAGCTAACCCCTGCTTATCCCCTTGGTAGCTTGGCACGATCAGTAGGCTTAACTTCAGAGTGCTAGGTGTAGTACCAACACACACAGTAACTTAATGAAAACACTACAAAATGACACAACACAGGTTTAGAAAAATAGAAAATATTTATCTAAACAAAAAAAGACCAAAATGACAAAAATCCACAATACACAAGTCAAGTTATCAATTAAAAAGCAAAAAGAGTCTTCATGTAGTTTCAAACACACACTAACACTGTTAGCGTGAAAATGTACCTTGTGTGCGTCAAAAATAACCCCGTATGGACAAGTGCGAGTCAAAAAGGGCTTGCGATGCGTCAATTTCATTCACAAGTAAGACCTTGCGTCATTTCTCCTTTCATCGGCTCGGGCGCGTCGTTTCTTCTCTATGCAGGAGAGCGATGCATTGATCTGGTCAGCGCTCTCGGGTCTGGGCAGGCCTTATGTTGTTTTTACACGCCCAAGGGTACTTGTGTTGGAAATCCAGCTGTACGATAATCCAAAAACCACGCAGCACGGGTTGCGATCTCACCAGCCTCCGTCAGTGATTCTCTGCATCAGTTCTGCAGCTCCGTGCGTCGATTGTTCGGTCGCATTGCAAGCAAGCACCGATTTTCAGCCACGAAGCCGGTGGCATGTCGATTTTTCAGCCGCAGATCAGAGTCGCATTGATCTTTTCCCCGCCCGGCATTCTGTGCGTGGATTTCTCCCTCTTAGGCTGCCCGCTTCTCCTTTCAGGGTCTAGGAACTGGATGGGCACCACTGGGTAGAGTAGGAGTCTCTCCAGAGACTCCAGGTGCTGGCAGAGAGAAGTATTTGCTGTCCCTGAGACTTCAAACAACAGGAGGCAAGCTCTAAATCAAGCCCCTGGAGATCTTCACAAGATGAAAGGGACACAAAGTCCAGTTTTTACCCTCTTACTCTGGCAGAAGCAGCAACTGCAGGATAGCTCCACAAAGTCACAGGCAGGATAGCTCTTCTTCCTCAGCTCTTCAGCTCTTCTCAGGCAGAGGTTCCTCTTTGTTTCTAGAAGTGTTCTAAAGTCTGTGGTTTTGGGTGCCCTTCTTATACCCAATTTCCCCTTTGAAGTAGGCCTACTTCAAAGCAAAGTCTTTCTTGAATTTGAAATCCTGCCTTGCCCAGGCCAGGCCCCAGACACTCACCAGGGGGTTGGAGATTGCATTGTGTGAGGGCAGGAACAGCCCTTCCAGGTGTGAGTGACCACTCCTCCCTCCCTCTTAGCACAGATGGCTCATCAGGATATGCAGGCTACACCCCAGCTCCCTTTGTGTCAATGTCTAGTGTGAGGTGCAACAAGCCCAACTGTCAAACTGACCCAGACAGGGAATCCACAAACAGACAGTGTCAGAATGGTTTAAGCAAGAAAATGCCCACTTTCTAAAAGTGGCATTTTCATACACACAATCTCAAAATCAACTCTACTAAAAGATGCATTTTTAAATTGTGAGCTCAGAGACCCCAAACTCCACATGTCTATCCGCTCCCAAAGAGAATCTACACTTTAATCAGATTAGGAGGTAGCCCTCATGTTAACCTATAAGAGGGACAGGCCTTGCAACAGTGAAAAACAAATTTAGCAATATTTCACTGTCAGGACATATAAAACACATTACTATATGTCCCACCTCAACCATACACTGCACGCTGCCCTTGGGGCTACCTAGGGCCTACCTTAGGCGTGCCTTACATGTAAGAAAAGGGAAGGGTTAGGCCTGGCAGGTGGGTACACTTGCCAAGTCGAATTTACAGTTAAAAACTACACACACAGACACTGCAGTGGCAGGTCTGAGACACAATTACAGAGCTACTTATGTGGGTGGCACAACCAGCGCTGCATGCAAACTAGTAGCATTTGATTTGCAGGCCCGGGGCACATCTAGTGTACTGTACTAGGGACTTACTAATGAATCAAATATGCCAATCATGGATAAGCCAATTACATACACATTTTGTAAAGGAGCACTTGCACTTTAGCACTGGTTAGAGGTGGTAAAGTGCCCAGAGTAACAAAAACATCAAAATCAGAGTCCAGAACACATCAACAACCTGGGAAACAGAGGCAAAAAGTTAAGTGAGACAACACCATGGATGAAAAGTCTAACAGAGGGATAGTGATATGTGTTTTTCAATAGGGTAACATAGCAGCAGCTTAGTAATAGTATTGCTAATGATCTCTCTCACACCCTCCCATTTCTCATATGTGAGATCCTGTTATTATCTAAAAGAAGCTTGTTTTATGGATGTTGTCTCTGAAAACTATTTATGATAGATTCACCCATCACCCACATAAAAAATTAATTAAAGGAAAACTGTATTTCAAACAATCCCTTTAACACTTATTGAAGGTCATCAGGGCAAGACTGTCTGCAGGACAGAGCTGTCTCTATCATTGGGCCCCCTGAAAGGGTGGGGCCCTGGCCCAGAGCCCACTTTGCCCATGCCTTCGAACATCCCTGCATCTTTCCTCCCAAATGTTCTCTCTTCACCAATGCCTAACATAAATACGCAGACACAACAACTCTCATTCACCCGGCTGTTAGCCATTACACAATTTAGAGCCTTTGAACATGATCCACATGCTCCACCACCACCTCTAAACTATACACCTTCCACCGTAAACAAATGCAAACCAATTGAACAACATACCACTCTTCACAGCTTCACATCCCTATGTGTATTACACAACAAGTTTACTCTAAAAAAACACAGCACACCAACTCACTCTCAGCCTCCATCTAAACCACCTGCACACGCAGACCCTTCACAACACCGCCAAAATACAATCTCTAAACTGCCTACTAATAAGTGATTGATCACTCTCTAAAAACAAGCACCACATATATGACCTGCTCACTGACACCCAACCTGGCTTACTCTTCATAATTGAATCATGGTTGGAAGATGGTCCCAATATTTCATGAAGTTATTCCTCCAGGCTATCAAACTATCACACAGAATCGTATAGGCAGAAGAGGAGGTGGGCTAACTGTTATATTCAAGCAAACAATAAATCTCACCAAAGCTAAAGACATTTCCATACAAGGTTGTGAGACCCTCATCAAAAGATGCAATCCTACGCTAACTTCTTCCTATATCTTTTTTCTTCTTTACAGACCACCACCTAGGAATGCAACATGCCCAGACACATTTCTAGACATAGTTTCACATGTTATAACACTATACTCCAGCCTATGCATTCTTGGTGACCTAAATATTTGGGAGCATATTTATAATGCCCTATCGCCACCTTGTGCCACAATAACGTCATTATTTTTTATGTTACTGTGGCACAACAAGTCCGATATCCCCGATCCGTATTTATAGGGTGGTGCAATGCATGCACTGTGCCACTGTGTAACCCTTTGCGCTACAATAGGCCTGCGCCAGGCATAATGTATGCATAGGGGGTGTTCCCCCATTCTGGAGCCAGAAAAATGGCGTAAGGAAATCTATGAGATTTCCTTGCGCCATTGTTTACAGCACTTTTAACACCTGCTCAAGAGTAGGCGTTAAAGAGGGCTTCCATTCTTTAGAATGGGGCCCTATATACTCTGCATGACTAGTGCCAATATTTTGGTGCTACTCCTGCAGAGTACATCAATAGCGTCATGTGAAATTACGCTATTACCCCCTACCCTGCGCCATGGTGCACCATGGTGAGCTGCATTTTAAATACGGCGTACACATGGTGGCAGTAGGGGGTGCTAAGGGCTGCAGGGAATGTGGCACTGCACCGAGTGCAGCACCACTTTCCATAAATCTGCCCCTTGGTTTGACAAACGCAATATGCCCCATCCAAAAAACATAATCCCTGGCCTAGTCCTAATGAATCTACATCAGTTCATACACAAACCCACACACATCACTGGATACATCTTAAATGCCATTTTTGCTAATCCAGAATTAGTTAGCCTTTCAAGGATTACTCCAGTCACATGGTCAGACCACTATTTGCTAGCTTTACAACATAAAACATCACAAATCAACACATCTAAGACCATCTCACATTTCTCCAACCATCAACCGTGGAACAAACTCAATTTTTGAAACATAAAAACAGAACTAACATCAAACACAGATCTAGACACAACAAACTCCATTCAAAACCTTTATAAGTGACTACAGGAAGCTTTTGGTATCCTAATGCCACTAAGAACAACAAAACAGGACAAAGGAAAACAAGCACCTTGGAGAAATACTAAAATAGATACAACAACAAACTAGAAAGCTCAATGCACCTGACTCAAAACAAACAGCAATGAATACAAACAAACTACAGAGATGTAACAGAATAATATACAAGTCAACAATAAAAAGAGCTGAAAAGATAATATTTAGATAGAATTCAAAATGCTAAATGTGCAAATATTTTTTTTAAAATAAAATTATCACCAAATTTCATAAACCTAAATGCACAGAAGGAACTCATCACTTTACTCAATAATTCACTGACAACCTGGCAAATCATTACACAACCAAAGCAGACATGTTGTAGTTCTGTTTCAAACAAAGGAAAACCACCAGCACCAACCCATAACCAGCCTCTCCATTCCTTCAAACAAATATCAGAAAGTGAATTTGTGGATCTGGTCAAGGAAAGCAGGCAGCCTGATGAACTTCTGACCTTTGACCACCACACATCTTCAAGAACATTCTTCTAACTACCTCTGCTGCTATACCAATAAGAAGAATCATCAATAATTCTTTAACTCTCAGAATATTTCCTGAAGATCGTAAAAAGACATACATACACCCATTAATAAAGAAAACAAACCTAGACCTGCATGACCCCCAAGAACTACAGATCAATTACTAATGGGCCTCTCCTGGGCAAACTGATAGAAAAAGCAACATTTGCCCAGATGTCACAATTTATTGAAGATTACTTCATAGTTTCAGATTACCAGACAGGATTACATCCAGGAAGAGGCGCAGAAGCTGCTTCATTGCTATCTGGGATGACCTTGAAAACACAGTAGGCCGCATTTGTCGCTGCACTACTTCTCTTGAACCTCTCAGCTGCCTTTAACACAATTGACCATGACACTCTAATACAAAGATTCTACAAAGCTGGCATAGAAGGGACTGCTCTCAACTCGATCACATCTTACCTTCAAAACAGAACAAATGTCATCTATACTCCCCCTTTCTCATCCAAACCTTACTTCAGAAAAGCAGGGGTCCCACAAGGCTCTATCATCTCAACCATGCTTTTCAACAGCTAAATGAAGCTATTACCGACAATGAGCAATGCATTTCCGCTCACATGCTATAACTATACAAATGACACACAACTACTTCTCAAAATGGAAAGCTCCAAAGACATTGTAAACTCAAAAATCTTCAGTTGCCTCAGAGCCATTGATCAGTGGAAGACATGAACCCATCTCAACTTGAATGCTTCCAAAACTGAATACTAACATGTGTAAGAAATCTTGGAATTACTGTGGACTTCAATTTATCAATGAAAGCTCAAGTGGACAAATTAGCAAGATCAAGCTTCATTACTTTGAAAACTCTGTGACACATCGTTCCATACCTGGGATTTCCAAGGAAGGTCCAGGCTACTATCTCTCCCATACTGTCTAACCCTGGTTATGCCAATGGCTACTACAAAAAAACATATACAGGTCCAGGAATGTACTGATGAGTTGCTCTGAGAGTTCAATAATAATACCTTGTGCCAGACTTTGTGTGTGGGATACTCCCTGTCTGACATGCACATCTGGTTCTGATAAGTTCTTCCTAACCCGAGTCAAGATTCCTCGCCATCTGTGGTGACAATAGGCTGGTGTAACGTTCCTTTGTGGGTGCTGGAGGTAGCCCCTCCTTCAGCAACTCTGGCAAAGGGGTCCACATCCTGCCCACGTCTAGTACCCTTTGTGTTATGTATGGGAGGAATACCCAAACTGCAACAGCAGAGACATTCATAGTCAGAAAACTAGCAGAAGAGACACATTGGTAGGAAAAGAAAATACCAACTTTCTAAAAGTGACAGTTACAGAATTGTGACTTACAATCTGACTTTACAATATGTTTGAGTTTAAACAGCATATCTCTATCTGCACCCAACCCAAAGTTAGCACTTATTATGTACTAGGTTAACCCAGTGTTGCCAGAGAGAAAGATAGCCCTTACAGTAGTAAAAAAACACCTTATGAAGGTTTTTTTATTGCCAGGACATGTACAACTTAAAACCCACATGTCCTACTTTTTAAATACAATGCACCCTGCCCTATGGGCCTTTAGGATCTAACATAGGGGTGACTCAAATGTATTATAAAGGAAGATTTAAGCCTGGCAGTTTAGGCCTGGCAAAAGGTTTAATTTGCCAGGACAAAATGTCAGTTTTAAAATGCACTACATTCTACAATGGCACGTCTGAGACAGGTTTTAAAGTGCTACTTTAGTGGGTGGCACAAGGAGTTCTGTCGGACCACTAATAGCATTTAATTTACAAACACTGGGCATGTTTAGTACCATATAGTAGAGACTTACAAGTAAATTAAATGAGCATCAGGTTTAGGCTAATTTCACCATGTTTTATTGAAAGTGCACATTCACTTCAAGTCAGAGTCCTAATGCCAACAAAAGCTAATTCAGAAAACAGGAGTGATGAAGGCAAAATGTTTGAAGGAACACCACTTCAAGGATGTTAGGTCCAGACAGACAGAACATAGATGTAGGTAATGAATCCAGTCCTGGTTTTGACTTTAAATTCCCTTATGAACTATATAAGCATATATCCAATGTATGTTCAACATGTGCTTTGTTTGAAGCTATACATGTATAAATGACTTTGGATGAGCTGCTCCTCACTTACAGAACATTTAATGCAGATGTGTCAGAAGAGAATTCCAATTTTGCACCACTCTCTCCATCTTTAATGACATCTGGAACCAGGATCTGCAGAGCATTCATCGTGATGTATTGTGGGCTGTTTCCTTTGAGCTTACATCTTGAAGGTATATATTGATATCACAACATAGAAGAGGAAATGATGCTTCCTTCTTTTCCTTATATGAGCTGGTTCCTTCTCATAAATTCTTTTTTCACAAGGTTAAAAGTTATTGGAATACTTTCTTTGCCATTTAACCAGGGATTGCCATTGTTCCATTTAATCAATTTTGCTTAGTGTTGTGAAACATTATACAGTTTTGGCTTATCAGTATTTTATGTCCTGTCCATCCCACTCTACACTCCGTGGTTTTCATTCACTTTTCTGTGTGAATTTTCCCCTAAACATAGTAAGTTATTACATCTGACCCCAGGTGCTTTTTAGAAATGATTTAGGACATGAATAACACTTTTACATATGTCTAATTATCCAGTTATTGTACTTTGGTAAATGTGCTATCTATTGTAATGATGTTTTTGAAGTGAGTATCATTCATTTTGTTTCTTAAGCAAACTCAGACAATTGGCTGCTACCGTACTTGCCTTAATTGTACTTCAAAAAGCAGTGTTGGTTGACCACATGTTGCAGAACTTGTGATTTGGCATTGTGCTCAAATTTGATGGCCTGAGTCCCAGCTCTCAACTTCTAAAGAAATATAATTATAAAGACGTTATGCTTTCAGACAAGGGGACATTCCTTCTGCAAGTTAGCTTGAAGTTGGATTAACAAATCAGGAATATAAGGTTTTATTCTGTCAGATTTAAATGTTTCCCATTTAAAGTTAACAAGCTTTGGAAGAAATGGTAAATCATTTTAAAATTCCAATGTTTCCCATTTAAAGTTAACAAGCTTTGGAAGACATGGTAAATCATTTTAAAATTCCAATTGTGTGTTTATAAATGATCGAAAAATGCTTCTTGATAAAGATTGGAATTATGTCAACAACATAGAGGGACCTATTTACAAACTTCTTTTTGCAGTATGTTCAGATTAGTAAATAGCTTTTTGTAACACTTAGGTTAGTGTATAGGATTTTATAGTACATTTGTAGCACTATTGTAATACTAAGGTATCACAAAATACTATTCAGCTCGACTGTGGAGATCTTTGCACCTGTGGGTCCTTGTTTTGGTGGTAAATGTATAGGATGGACAGGTAAGAGTGGGCGGAAATGGGAAATATTTATGAGGAGTGGTTTTGGGTGAAGTAAAGAAGGCATAATAGAGGCCTAGGGAGGAGTTTTTGAATGGACATGCACCCACAATACAGTATCCTCAACTCAGAGTTGGAGTGAGGCCAGCACCATCCTGGTCATTCAAAGGTACTGCAACATCCTGCTATTTAAAATAATGGAGGCAGAGGCTTAAAAACAGACCCCTTTAAGGAATAATGTCAAAGCAAATTAAATAATTGTATTTTAAAATTATAAATAAAATGAAATAAATGAAAATAAATGTGAATTATAAATACATGTTAGAATGTTTAATTACTTTTTTTAATTCACAAATAAATGTAACTTTAATAAAAAAATCTATCAAAATAAATCATTTTTTCCACATGACTTTTACTAAATAATAAATAAATGTAATCATTGTACTTTAGGTGGGTTTTACATAATAGATAAATATAAACATTTTACTTTTTTTAAATACATATTCATCAAATAATTTACATTTATTTTTATTTACATAAATTTTAGATTAAAATGTATGTAATAGTGTTGCATCCTTTTTTTTTTTAAATTAGTGCACATTTAAAATACATATTTTCATTTTGTTAACATTAACGTTTAACTTAAAAATCTTTTAAATACATTTTTATAAACCTTTTCAAAATGTCCTACACATTAACAGAGGGAGATCTTTTCAGTCGTGTAAATCTCTGCAAAGTGCACGGAACACCAAACACTGTCATAAAGTCACTACTAGTGGTAATTTTATGATTGTATAACATATTTTACAGACTCCACCCAATGTTTCAGGGGGTGTGGACATGTATAGCTCCATATTTGAGTAACTTTATAATCATAATTGATGACTATCCAAAAGTAATAAAATTATTCAAACATGTCAGAGTAAACTTACATATGCAGATCTATTCATGTGTATGTTTACCTTTGTGAATAGCCCCTATAATATATATGGGGAAGTGAGCACTTCCACAAAGTGATGTTAATCAAAATGCAGATTGTGCATCACATAGTGCATTCTTATTTGGGCAGTGTCAGTTTTCTGCTGGTCTCAGATGAATGGGCAACCCAAGTTGAATTGACATATAGGTTATGAATATCATATTTAAATTGGTGTACAAAAATATGAAAGTGGTGGTGTGTTAATCTGTGGTGAGCAATGATGTGTGGGACTCTAGAAAAGGGACATTAATGACTTCAGCCAAGTAGGTAGAGCCCTTCTCCAAACTCTTACTCCTCTTCTTTCCACCTCATCCATACATTTTGTTCTAGGTTGAAAGTATCAGGGAATTAGTATTCCCCAAAACTGTTGTAGTTTACTTAGGTAGAAAGCTTCATCATCTTCACCTCCAAGAGTTGTGTGACACAGAGTGCCTTAGGCATCCTCTGCGTGAGCCCTGAAAGGACGCAATTAGTTCTCAATCAGTATGTTGATGACACACAGGCACCGGTCTTTTTAATGTTTGCACTATGGTGTTTCAAGGAACTCAAGTTAATTTCCCCAAATCTAAGTTCCATCTCCATTGTCCCAACCAATATCGGAAGCTTTTAAATGCAATGCATAACAAATTTAAATACATCGTCTTCTCCATGACTGTGACTGCAGCTAAATCATGGATTTTTACTTGTGATAAATCAGTCATTTTTTAACCAACTTGTCAGTGAATGTGTATTGTGCCATAGGTAGCATCTTAAGTGTCCTGCCCCTACAGGACTTTAAATCTGCAATCCAGGCTCCCATGGTATCACAAACTGAGTATGTGAATGCACTGCTTATACAATTTACTAACATATGGCTTTCTCCCCTCAAAGTAATACCTAATACTTCCAAGAAGCTTATACAAACGGTAAAGATTTTGACAGATTCTATCCTGTTCTTGATTCAATCAACGAAATTAACTGGGATCTGGATCAATCTAAACGATAGCATGGTACACCTTTAACAGCCATAAACCATAACTCTCTCACAGAAGCATGAGACACAAAACCAGAGCTCTTATGAATCAATCTTCACTACCTTTTTTCAATAAAGATCACAATTAACTGATGCTTCTCTAAAACATAGAACCATATTTTTTTCCCTTAACACTTGACCCCATGCTCTCATGTGTAGTTGTTACCAGACGTGCAGATTTTATTTATTGTTTTTTATTAGAGTAAGATTTTAAGTCTTTTTGATAGCCAGGTCATCCTTAGATGTGTGTATGTGGTAGGAAAAAAGTGCCTACCACCAGACAGAGAAATGTTTGTTCCTGATTAGAGAATTTGGAACTCAGATGGCAAGACATGATTTTAGTGTGCAGTGATACAATAATTATATCACCTTATGATTATTATTATTAATATGCTGTATTTGCTTTAGTACAGAACCATTAAATTATAATACAAGAGAGTTAAAACATGTCTTTATATATCTGTCAGAAAGTACAAATTAATGACATATTAGATATATGTATATATATATTTATATATATATTAAAATAAAATATTGTATGTAGAAACGGTTAAAAACTAAAATGCATACTGTTGATTACTTAACAGATGTTATGTTCCTGGGCAGAGATTGTTACACAATACAGGAAAGGAAAGTGACTTGTGCAAAATTGCCATGGTTAATCTGAAAAGGAACCAGATTGGTAGGTAGCATTTATAAAACCAGTTCACAAAACCTCAAAAGAATCTGTCTAGTTCACTGATTACAGATGCAACCCATTCTCAATTATATAGTAGATTAATTATCGATGCTCTGTAAGCTTTCCCCCTGACCTAGTGATCTTAAGCTATACCTATTCAGGAAGAATTTGCTCATCTCTTCCTTGCAATCTCAATATAAGTACAGATTATTGTAACCTTAATTGGGTCCCAGCCACAACATTAGGCGAGATGTTAATATCATCTTATCTTAATCAGTTCCCTGTCCTTAACATCGCTGACTCTTATTTGTTGATGATATCTGTTAAAAGACGAGTCCCCTGCGCTTTCAGACTAGCCCAACTGATACCTCCTTAGACTGAAGATAACAATTGTAGAAGTATCACTTTCAGTATTCTTAAAGTGTGTAACTATTGTATAAATCCTACGTTAACACACAGTGGCTGTATCCATTTCCTCCTGGGCGTCACATAGAAAGGGCAAACGAACAAGTTGCACACCACATTTTCTGCTACACCAACTGGGCACAAAGTTAAATATCAGTAATCATTTTTGTTGTTGCCTTTTTTTCTATTTTGATACAAACGTTTCAATTTCTTAGGTGTCAAATCAAAATCTTCTGTTAAGTATTTTGGCTAATGGTGGCTCTATATGATCCAAAAATCTTTCAAATGAGGGTATGGGTTTGATATCTAAAAACGAAGTAGTCAAATTCCCTTTATTGGGGTAGTGGTTCAAACTACATGTAACATTGTAACATAGTTCCAAAAAGTATTCTCCAGTGACTTGATCTCATTGTTAGGGAGGGTGGATCTTTCTGCTAAGTTTCTACACCTGAAATGCTAAATCACAGCTTTATGTGCAGAGCCATGTGAATGTAAAAGTGTTGTCTAACTTTAGTAACTCTTTAATTCCACACGCTCCTCAATAGAGGGATAACTCCTCCACCCAGCGACTAGGTTTTGGCGCACCCCTAGGTTTACAAAATACATAGGTGTTGCCTGAGTAAGGCAAAGCAGGGAATTGAGCTGTCTTGCCTTACTCAATATCTATTAGGCCATTCAAAGCCACACAAAGAGGCTTTATGTGGCCTCACAGATATGATTTAAAGGTTTGCACCGCCGTTGCATCACAAGAAGTGATGCAACAGCAGTGCGAGGGACTAGTGAATATGCCCAAGAGTCTTACCAGGTGCATTCTTGCACATGGTAAATTTCAGATCTGAATAGTGTGGTAACGTCTTCCCTAGGATACTGCTCCACCGAAAGTCAGAATGAGCATCTTAGTAGCTCTAACTACTCCCCCTTGCTAGGCAGAGGGTGCCCTTCTTCACATTTCACTGAAATGCCAATTTGAATTTCACATGCACATGAGTCTCAGAAATGGGTCTGGCTGCGGTTTACGTAGCCACATGTTTGTGTAATACAGCCAGACACATTGGGGAATGAGACAGGGATCACAGAGAAATTTCAAGGGGGCTGAGTGACCGGATGCATTCGTTCCAAATATTTCACGTCATAACGAAAGAATTGTTCATAAAACAAAAAAACAAAAAAAACATATATGTTTAACGCAAGCGGAGTTACAGGTGTTTTGCTTGTAAATCAAAGGTGAAGGCAATTTTAGAAGCACCTTTACTTAAACATATATGTACATGAATGATCAAAGAACATGCCACTTATAATTTAAATTGATCTATATTGAAGAAAATGCTCTGCCAGATGGACTTTGTTTCTAACTCTTCTCCCATTTTGCATGGATACAAATGTGTCTTATGTAAGTGTAAGAGATGTTGAATAGTGTTCAGGGTTATAGAAAGAGTACTATGGCTCTAACACAGGCAGAGAAAACGGCCCCGCACTTTCCTGTCAGGAAGTTTAAGACAGCCGCACTTGAGGCGTTGTGCCCTTCAGCCCTGGGCCCTGGTGCTCCTGCTGCTGCTGGAGAAATACTGCACGGCTAATGCCCTACATGCCTTCTGAGGAATAATACTCACAGGCATCGAAGTGTAACACCCAGTGATCTATTTAAAAAAAATCTAATTTCAGCAGCTACGAGAACTGAGGAGAAAGCATGAGCTTCTGTGACTTGAACACACATGCTTCTCTTGCACAAAAGGGCTCCATGTTTTTCTTTAAATAAACTGCTATTGTTCACGTTATACAATCGACTTCGGCGAGGTCTTCAAAGGTAAACATGGTTATAATGAAATGTGTATTCGAATACGTCTTGACTTCCCAATCTTCGCCTAATTTCTCTGCGAACAAAAATTTCACACTTAAAATTGTCAGAGTGCTTCCCTAAAACGATAAATCCTGATTTCTAAATCGAGGAGGTTTGCTCTGTACTTCAAAGGAGTTTAATGAGTAAAGAAAATCCAGGATTAGGTATTATGCCTTTTGTGAAACCTCCGCAGCAAAAAAGGCACTCATGCAGAGCTAATATTGACTCACATTTAACCCGCTCAAAAAGATTCCTGTTATGGTAGATCCCCTGAGCTTTTGAAAAATCTAATATTCAACCTCACTAATTTATCCCAACCTAAGACTTCTTTATTAACAAATCATATTAGTCAGGCTTTGTATGGGGATAAATGTATTGCCTAAGCAGGCAAGAACGACTTTAAACTGAACGGAGCTGTTTGCTTACTTTTTATGAATTCGGTTCTGCTATTTTGCAGATTTTAACACAAGGGGTGCTTTCTGTCTCTCTGGAAACAAGGCAATTCTCAACATCTTAGGAGGTAAAGGAGAAGGGAAGTTAGGAGTAACTCTACAGATATTGATTTAAGAATCGGACTATTTTTCCGCATTTTCTCTTTTGCTTATCATTTTATACTGTAATATAAATGTGCATACTTCCTCGTTTTCAAAGTAAAATATAGCAATAGCATTTGATGTCATGTAATCTGTTACTTTATTTACATAGTGCCATATGCTGAAAAGGCGTCTGAGTACTGGGGCATGTAAAATAACTGATGTACAAAAAGTCAATTTTAAATATGAAAATTATCATGAGAACTAATACAAAAAAAATGATACATCAAATTGAAAATATGGTGACTCTGTGACAGTCAGGAATCTTAACAATGAGAACTATTCCATACAAAAGATACATTAAAAAAATATGACGCTATAACAGTCACGAATATTGACAATGTGAGTAATTCCCGGAAGGATGTGCTAAAAATGTATTCCTGAAATGTTAAGCGACTTGTCAGTTGTCACCCATTCTTTCCTACTTCTATGATAAACACTGGGAGGTGTTCTCAGTATCGGATATTAACATTGTCATTGTATTGATTTGCGTAGACTAATCAAATTGTTTGACTATACGGTGGTCTAACTATGCAAAACCGTCCTGATGAGACACAATATTCTAAAGTGGTCAACAATTAACCATAAGATACTGAACTGGCCTAAAACGCATTGTCACATTTCTTGAAAGAAATATAATCAAGATTATCCAGCAGTTTTTCCAAAGGTATTTGGAAATACCCACATATACTCGATACTGTATACAGTACAGGGTCAGCTATTTTCTATGCTCCCTGTATAGCAACATACATATTACATAAAGGCTGGATAATGCACTACGAGAATTATTGATAAGAACTAAATTGTGATACTCAACTGATGGCTGAGCACCAAAAATTAACCACAACCTCTTCGTCTCCAAAAGAGGAGATGGTTGACTCCATAGGTCAGGCCGCCTGAACAGACTCTTCAAACTTAAAGAGCAATTGGTTTCCCTCAATAAAACATAGGTTGTTGTGTTGCATCCAATGGTGTAACGTTTCAAGGCAGTACAATGCCAGCTGTTATTTGAACTCACAAGAAGATTGGTGAGAAACGAAAGTATTGGATAGTTTGGAGGAATGACACAGCCCTTTGGGATATCATGAGATAATAGGATATTTGGAGAGAATAGTCGAAACCTAAATCTTTTTCTTTGTCAGTTAAAACCTACTGACTACATTTTAACGAATTATTGTTTATCTCATTAATACACCCATGTGATAAAAAGGTTATTTTGGTTTATGGAGTCAAATCTCATTCACAAATTATATTAGATAAAATAGCTGGCTTGAAAATACCTCTTCGTCTAGGTAGTAGGTCACACATTTACAGCACAACAGTTTCAGCAGTTAAAATGTTTGAACCTTGCTTTGCAACCATAGAAGCATAAGCTTTTGTCCGAAAAACCTTAGATCTTCTCACTCAAGTTTGTTTCCGAAATCCTGCAAAGTTAGGGGCATATCTATACTCTGTTTGCGCCAAATGTGCGTCAAACATTTTGACGCACATTCAGCGCAAACCGTGCACCATATTTAAACTTTGACGCCCGAGCCCGCAGACGTCAAAATTCCTCAGTGTGCGTCATTTTTTGGAGGCGGGTACCTGCCTTGCGTTAATGACATGCAAGGTAGGCGTTCCCGCCCAAAAATGACTTTAAGGCCTGTGCGCCTTATTTATACTCCAGTGTCATTTTGATGCACAGGAGGGGGCAGGCCTTAAAAAACAGTGCACAGCCTGATGTGCGCCGTTTTTTAACGCCTGGGTCAGGGCAGGCATTAAGGGACCTGTGGGCTCAGTTCCATGGTCTCTGACCATGGAAGCAGTCCAGAGGTGCCCTTCCCTGCCCCGAGAGACACCCCCTGCCACCCTCGCCCACCCCTGTAGCACACCCATGGATGGGGGGACCCATCCCAGGTAAATACAGGTAAGTTGAGGTAAGTATTATTTTTTTTAAGTGGCATAAGGGGGCCTAATTTGGCCCCCCCTACATGCCACTGTGCCCAATGACCATGCCCACGAGACAGAAGTCCCCTGGGTATGGCCAGTGGGCAAGTGGGCATGACTCCTGTCTTTGCTAAGGCAGGAGTCATTTCAATGGGGGTTGTGCATCAAAAAATGGCGCAAGTCTGTTTTGAGGCATGATTTTTGCCTCAAACCTGACTTGCACCATTTTTTGACGCACAACCCCCATTTTCCCCTACGCCAGCGCTGCCCGGTTTGAGTCTTTTTTTTTTACTCAGACCAGTCCGCAGCGCCGGCTAATGTCATTCCTTAAATAAGGCGCCCGCATGGCGCGTAGGAATGGCCTTAGCCCATCGGTAAAAATGTTGGCGCAAACCAGCGCCGGCTCTGGTTTGCATCAAAAAGTATAAATATGGGCCTTAGTTTAAACCCAGAATGTGACATACATTTGCTGGTCTTTCACAAATACTACTTGCTTACAATTAAGCATTCAGTGCTTCCACAATAGCCTAAGGGCTGCTAATCACTGATGCATGACAACAAGCATTATCATTTACTGCAGCAGCTCATTTTGCATTTTGCATTTACTGCAGCAGCTCATTTGGCTCATTTTGCATTTTTATCCCCAATGGTGGGATCATCAAAAGTTGTATGCTGCTAGAAAAAACGTTCCCTTTTCCTCTCCTACTCCCGCATGACCCTCCCTCACCATCTGTCCCACTAACACACGTGAACATTAATTTATCCCCTGTGCAGAGCAGATGGGGCATACCACAAGAAAACAACATGCAATGGGTAATTCCATGTGGTTGTGAGACTGAAGGAAACAGTCTCACACACACAGTAAATCTCCATTTAATGGAATTTTACTCACAGCTGCATGGTACTAGGGCAAATATATTGAGTGGTAATGGAAAAATTGCATGCAGTTTCACCACAGCCATGGTACTGTTCAACTTGGAATCAGGGCCAGAGCGATTGTGTGTAGATTAGGTAGGTGGTTAGTAATGGTGTATTTGAATAGTGTTAAAGGAACATTTGCTTTAATTTCACAAACATTAATATTGACTTTAAAGCTAATGAAACGTCATGTACGTAGGCTCAAAGGAAAAGATCTAAAGAAGTAAACTGGATCGAAGAGTATGAATGTTGTTTTAGGTGGTTTACCCCACATCCTGGCAGAGCAACATTCATTTCGAACATAGGAGTCTAGGAACAGCAGCCACAAGGTTTGTAGCAATGTATAAAATCAGGTTATTATTATTAGTATTATTGTTGTTGGGACTGAAAAGTTTCCTGCATGGTAATGGTGGTGCACCCCTGCCCTGACTGCCCCAGCTGCAGCAATATCTGGATCCTTGTTATCAAATATCTGTCATTGGTAAACACTGATCATGCATGTGCGCCACTACTTAGGCTTGTCTCAGGGATTCTGGTCTTGTTAGACCCAGAGGGGCACACAAAGTATTACCCTGGCAGTGGTAAACTGCTACTGCTCTTGCCCGGAGATAAGTAGCACATGCTCGGTGGTGGCAACTTACCATTGTTGTGCCAGTGATAGGTAAACAGTCCTTCTTAACCTGGTCACTTAAGTGAGGCCTCCTGATTCATCATGCAAAGTTCTGCTGCTGTGTGCTGAACGCACCCTTGGCCTACATCTTGTTATTGTGCAGCACTGTGCAGCGGCATGCAGCGTTCATGTGATTGCATGTGTGGGTTATGATGTAGGTGTGTCTGTGACTGGTACAGTGCATGGGGGCCTGTGGGTTCCATATTGGGATTCCTGGGCTTTGGAGAGGCATATTTGTGTGGAGGACCAATCCCAGACAAATTTGTGGATTGCCTGCATTCCTGAGAGCTGGGCAGTACACATTCTAGAGGAGGACAGAGCCAAGCTTTCTTGGTACTTCAAATGGGTTCTTTGATTTAGAAAAGGTATCCTGTTCAGAAGGGCAGGGCACACCTCAGGAAGGAGATGGGGCTAATAAGGGAATCATAAAGAAAAAGGATGGGGCACTGACAACCAATTGAGCATATATCAGTTGGATGAAATACAGTTGGGATTCTCTAGTCACTCCCTTGGCATTTATGTGGGGTTATAAAGTTTTAATTCACTCCTTCTGTGACTGACAGCTTCATGGAAAAAGCAGTGGGCACTTCGAATGTGGCAACCCCCCTCCCACATCAAAAACATAAAAGGCTAAGACACTAAGGGGGTCATTCCAACCCTGGCGGCCGGTGATAAAGCGGCGGCCAACCCGGCAACAGGCAGGCGGTCAAAAAAAAGGTATTCTGACCCTGGCGGGAACCGCCAACACAGCCCGCCACTTTAACACTCCGCCCGCCACGGCGGGAAAGACAAACAGCTCAGCGGTCACCGCCAACAGCCAGGCGGCAGACAATGTACCACCCACCCTATCACAACTCACCAATCCGCCACCTTTTCCTGGGCGGGAGCCCCGCCGATAAAAACACGGCAGAAACAGACTACGAACGGGAAAACGCTCACCTATACACACTCCACGAGGAAGGAGGACAGAATGGAGCCCGAATTACACATCCTACCGGCTATTGTCTACCTGCTCATCTACCACGAGTACGAACGCCGGCGCAGACGACAACGGTGAGTACTGCACCTACGACACAGGGGAGGGGGGAGGAGGAAAGCTTACGGGCACACACATATGCGATCCCCCCCCCAACTATCTACACACCAATGCAGAGCACCAAGTCACAGTGACACCACCCAAATCCCCCGGAATAATGCAAAGACATAATTAAAGTGAGAAACAACATTTATGTATATAAGAGGTTCTTTGAAGTCATGGTAAAATAGCAATATGAATAATAAAAAAACAAGTAAGAAAATTTCGAAAACGATAAACATAGGCAATAAGTCCTGCCCAGTCACCTAAATTTCCACTGTCCGTGGGCCAAAGTGTATCAACACATGGGCAAAGCCCACACAGGAGACCTGAGTCCGTTGGAGAGAACACTGCTGGGGCATCAGATGACAAAACTACAGGCACCTCAGGGGGAACGGAAGGGGGGGCACCTCAGCCACATGAGTCCACGACGCCAGATCCACGAAGGGTCCACCATGCCCACTGTGCCATCCTGGGGAGTGCAAAGCCACAGTCTCACAAGTCTCTACAGTGGGTGGATTGCCCACTGTGCCATCCTGGGGAGTGCAAAGCCACAGTCTCACAAGTCTCTACAGTGGGTGGATTGCCCACTGTTACATCCTGGGGAGCGGTGCTTGACAGGAAGGGCCCAGCGGAGCGGTGCTTGAGACGGCGGGGCCCAGCGGAGCGGTGCTTCAGACGGCGGGGCCCAGCGGAGTGGTGCTTGACAGGAAGGGCCCAGCGGAGCGGTGCTTGAGACGGCGGGGCCCAGCGGAGCGGTGCTTGACAGGAAGGGCCCAGCGGAGCGGTGCTTGAGACGGCGGGGCCTAGCGGAGCGGTGCTTGAGACGGCGGGGCCCAGCGGAGCGGTGCTTGACAGGAGGGGCCCAGCGGAGCGGTGCTTGACAGGAAGGGGCCCAGCGGAGCGTGCTTGACAGGAAGGGGCCCAGCGGAGCGGTGCTTGACAGGAAGGGCCCAGCGGAGCGGTGCTTGAGACGGCGGGGCCCTCTTCAGCGGTGCCTTTCTACATGGCGGGGCCCTCTTCAGCGGTGTCTTTCTGCACGGTGGGGCCCTCTTCAGCGGTGTCTTTCTGCACGGAGGGGCCCTCTTCAGCGGTGCCTTTCTGCACGGCGGGGCCCTCTTCAGCGGTGCCTTTCTGCACGGCGGGGCCCTCTTCAGCGGTGCCTTTCTGCACGGCGGGGCCCTCTTCAGCGGTGCCTTTCTGCACGGCGGGGCCCTCTTCAGCGGTGTCTTTCTGCACGGCGGGGCCCTCTTCAGCGGTGCCTTTCTGCACGGCGGGGCCCTCTTCAGCGGTGCCTTTCTGCACGGCGGGGCCCTCTTCAGCAGTGCCTTTCTGCACGGCGGGGCCCTCTTCAGCGGTGCCTTTCTGAATGGTGTGGCCCACTTCAGCGGTGCTTGTCCAGTCATCCAAGGGAGCCAGACCTGGCCAGGAATCCCTGCTTAGTCGCCCTCCGACTGTGCAGTTGCTGGACCCTTCTGTGACGGAGTCCTGGGCCCGTGGGTGTCCTCCCTCACACCCGGGATAGGGCTTGTAGGGCCCTCCTGGTCCGCGCCCCTGCTGGCTGACTTCTCCGCCCTGCTGCCCTTGCCCTCCTTCGATGAGGCTCTCTGGCCCTTGCCTCCCCTGGATGTTGTGGCAGGTGACGGCCCAGGACTTTGCTCCTTGGGGGCAGCCGTGTCAGTCTTCTCGCGGCGGCCCCTGATTTTACGGGTCCTCTTCCCAGGGGGGGGGCTGGCTGTTCCCTTGCTGCTGGCCGATGTATCTGTGCTGGGAAAGGGTGGACTCCAAAACCCGTGCACAATGGTGACACTTGAAGCAGGGCTGGTGGTGGCTGAGGTGCTCTTGGGACTCTTAGCAGATGGAGGGGGTGGGTCAGGTGGGGCAAAGAGGTTAAGTTTGGAGAGGTAAAGTTTTTTAGGACCAACTAAAGTGTAGGTGTAGTGGGTATGGGAGTGGAGGAAGAGGATGTGGTTGTAGGAGAGTCAGGTGTGCTGTCTTTGGGTGCAGGTGCTTGTGACGTAGGCTGTCGTGAGGTGGTTGGCTGTTGGGTGGGTGGCTGCCTGCGTTTGTGTGTCTTGGAAGAGGGGGTGGCAGACACAGTGGGAGAGGACACAGGGGACGTGTAAATGGCAGTGGGGGTGGTGACTGCACGTGTGCGGACTGTACTGGAGGGTGTGCTGGTGATGGAAGTACTGGCTGATGGTGGTGTGCATGCAGGTGTGAGTGGAGACGTCACAGGGAGGGAGGAGGGAGACGAGGAGGAGGGGGACACAGGGGTGGTAGTGACTGTTGGCATGTCTGCATCTGGGTGTTGCTTGGGTGAATGTTTGTGTGATATGTGGTGCTTATGTCTGGATGAGCTGCCCTTGGGTGTTGAGGTGTGTGCAGGCTGGTCTGATGGTGTGGATGGGATAGGCTGAGGAACAGGAGACAGGGTGGAGGCAGTTAGAAGAGGGAGGCTGGAAACAGGGACAATGGCTGCCGTCAGTGCTGAGGCCAGAGCATTGAACGATCGTTGATGGGCAGCCTGACCCGAATGAATGCCCTCCAGGTATGCATTGCTCCGATGCACCTCCCTCTCTACCCCCTGGATGGCATTCAAAAGGGTAGATTGCCCAACAATGATGGTCTGTAGGAGGTCAATGACCTCCGCACTGAGGGCAGCAGGGGTAACAGGGGCAGGGCCTGAGGTGCCTGGGGCGAAGGAGATGCCCGCCTTCTTGGGCGAGAGGGCGCGGAGCGAAGGCTGAGGGGCTGCTGGGAGGGCGGAGCTGGTGCGCTGGGTGGCGGCTGTACCTGTAGAGGCGCGGGGCCCGGATGTTGCCGCCACCGCTAGGGAGCTCCCTTCCGAGGATGTGTCGGTGTCGCTGGTGTCACCACGGGTCCCCGTTGTGGTGCTCCCCTCGCCCTCCGTATCACTGGTGACCTCGGTGTCTGTACCATGGCCCACCGTGGCCTTGTGAGTTGCAGCTCCCTCGTGCTCCGATGCCAATTCTCCTCCGCCTGATGATGCTAATGCACACATGCACAAGAAGACAAAGAAAAAGGGTGGGGGGAGAAATAAAAACAGGTTGAGTGCATGCATTGTCTACACCGTTGGCGGAGAGGACAGACACAGGAGCCTCATGCACTACGCCGCGCAATCGGGGTACACTACTCAGTACTTGTGACTAGGCCAACAGGTCTATGGACAACATATGTGCACATGGGTGATGCTGGACCATGGATTGCTGTACTTGGCACCCTACAGAGGTGGGGGGCGGGGGCACAGGGCCATGCCTAAAGGAGGGGACTACACTACAGAAAGCGCCCTGGCCTAATGTCACCCACAGCCCTCCTCCCCCACCCAGGCACCTCCACTGCGCGTAAAGATAGCAGTATGTGCTGGTACTCACCCCCTTGTGTCTGCTGTGATGTCCTCACGCGCCCATCCAATTTGGGGTAGGCCACCGCCAGGATCCGGGACATCAGGGGGGTCAAGGTACGACTGGCACCCCTCCTACGTTGGGAGGCCATCCCCAGCAGTGACTCGGCGGTCTTCCTGGTCCCGCGGCGGATGTCCTCCCACCTCTTTCGGCAGTGGGTGCCCCGTCTTGTGTGGACCCCCAGGGCCCGGACTTCCTTGGCGATGGCACGCCAAATGTCGACTTTCTGATGGGCGCTGACCTATTTGACATGTACAGGGTGGGAAAGGAAATTTCAACATTTTTCTGCATGTTAGATGTGATTGCCCCCCCCTCCCCAACCCTGCCATGTGGCACATGCTCTCATCTGTCGTGCCTTGCACTCCTCATTCGCTCCCCACCCCACCATCTTACATCCACCATACACAACCCAGGCATAGCCCATTCAACGTGCACCCAGTGTACTTACCTGTTGGTCTGGAGGACCGTAGAGTAGCGAATACTGGGGTAGGACCCCATCCACAAGTTTCTCCAACTCTTCTGAAGTGAAGGCAGGGGCCCTTTCCCCAGTCGCAGCAGCCATTGTCTCTTCCAGACCGAGGTCACAGCAGCACTTGCAGTATAGGTCCTCTCCTGTGGATGATCAGGTCTCGAGTGATTAAGCAGATAGAAAATGGCGGTCACGCCCGCGGCGGTGCGTACCGCGGCGGTGCGTACCGCGACCGCCGGCGCACATCGTCATTGGCTCCTGAGACCCATAGGGTTCAATGTTAGCCAATGCTGTTTTGCGCCGTGGTCTTCGACCGCCTACCGCCACGGTGAGCCACGCCAGCGCAGTGACCTCACATCCCACTGTCACACTTCACAGGTCAGGCAGCCGCCATTTCAAGGGCCCACATGGCATGATTTCTACTGCGACACACAGGCCTAGGCCTTGCATTGCCACTCATGCAAGCCTTTCAATGCATAGCTATTCGTGTACTGTGCAAGCTGTGGGAAAGAACCTGAGGGTTGCTTGACTCTGTGCTCCATGTTCTCCTTCCTAGGCACCGTCCGCTGGGACTTGCGAGGAGAAGGATGAATCCTCCCGTGTACCGACCGCTGGTGGACCTGTCGACAATGGAAGAACGACATATTATACTTCGATACCGACTTGACCGAGCCACTATACATGAACTGTGTACCCAGCTGGAGCCAGACCTGATGTCCTCCATCCGCCAACCCACAGGGATTCCCCCTCTGGTGCAGGTGCTGTCAGTGCTCCATTTTTTGGCAAGTGGGTCTTTTCAGACAACAGTGGCCATGTCATCAGGGATGTCTCAGCCTATGTTTTCTAAGGTTTTGTCCAGAGTGTTGTCTGCCCTGATGAAATACATGCAGAGATACATTGTTTTCCCTGAGGAGGGTGATTTGGCCACTGTGAAGGGTGATTTCTATGCCCTTGGACATATCCCCAACATCATTGGTGCCATTGATGGGACCCATGTGGCTTTAGTACCCCCAAAAGACAATGAGCAGGTGTACAGAAATAGAAAAAGTTACCATTCGATGAATGTCCAGGTGGTCTGTTTGGCTGACCAGTACATCTCCCATCTAAATGCCAAGTTCCCTGGGTCAGTGCATGACGCGTATGTCATGCGAAATAGCAGCATCCCTTATGTGATGGAACAGCTACAGTGTGTGGCTAATAGGTGACTCTGGTTACCCCAACCTGCCTTGGCTATTGACCCCAGTGAGGAATCCCCGGACCAGGGCAGAGGAACGGTACAATGAGGCACATGGGCGAACTAGGAGGATTATAGAACGGACCTTCGGGGTCCTGAAGGCAAGGTTTAGGTGCCTGCATATGACAGGGGGATCCCTCATGTACTCACCAAAGAAGGTGTGTCATATCATCGTGGCCTGCTGTATGCTTCACAATCTTGCATTGCGACGCCAGGTGCCTTTCCTGCAGGAGGATGGTCCAGATGGTGGTGTTGTAGCAGCTGTGGAGCCTGTGGAGAGTGAAGAGGAGGAAGACGACGGGGACGACACGGACAACAGGGACACAGTTATGCAACAGTATTTTCAGTAGCACCCAGGTAAAAATCACCCACGCCATTTTACATTTACTTCTGGCCTCCTGCATCTCTACTTTCTGTGTTTCCCCCAGTTCCTTTTCACTGATTTTTGACTTTCCCTTCCCTTTTCAGAGCTGTATGACCCACAGCGTGACTTCTGCTTTGTTTGCCCATGGACTAATGCTTATTGACACTGGTATGTTGTCATCACAATGTAAATGAACATTATTGCACCGTTATGTGTAATACATTTGGAAAGAATACAAGCAGACTCCTGACATTTGAAGTGCAATTGGTGATTTATTTTAAGTGCTGCGTATAGGTCCATGATAGTAAAACGGTGATGGGTGGGGGTGGAGTAATGTCCATGGCAGAGTCCAGTTCTCAGTAGCACAGGTGCAATGTCCATATGCCTGTGGAAGGATGGAGCAGGGGCAGTTCAAGGTTGGACAGGGTGACAATGTGGGACAGTGGGATGACATCAGGGGGTATCTTAGGCTGGCGGGGGTCTTGGCATCCTACTCTGTCTTCTTGTGTGATCTCAGGTTCCGCTTAGGGGGTGGTTGATCTTCAGCAGGAGGTGGGGTTCTGGTGGCCTGTCGTGGTGTGGGGGCCTCCTGTCCACTAGCGCCGGCGGAGGTGGTAGGCTGTTCGTCGTCCGGGCTGGTGACAGGGGCCCTTTGGGGTGCCACATGGTCCCGCAATGTGGTGACTATCTGGTTGAGGGCCAGGACGATGGTCCCCATTGCGGTACCAATGTGCCGGAGTTCGTCTATGAACCCCATGTACCGTTCCTCCTGCTGTGCCTGGATCTCCTGGAACCTGGCCAGTACCGTCGCCATCGTCTCCTGGGAGCGGTGGTATGCTCCCATGATGGTGGTGAGGGCCTCTTGGAGAGTGGGTTACCTGGGCCGGTCAACCCCCTCTCGCACAGCAGCCCTCCCAGTTGCCCTGTTTCCCCGGGCCTCTGTCCCCTGGATGGTGTGCCCACTACCACTGCCCCCAGGTCCCTGTTGTTGTTGGGGTGGTGGGTCAGCCTGGGTGCCCTGTAGTGGCGGACACACCGCTGATTGACGCGTCCTGGAGACAGAGGCATGGGCCCGCTGGGTGGGAGCTGTGCTGGTATTCCCAGAGGGGGTTGGGTCTGCTGTGGCCTGTGTCTGTGTGTGGGGAACCGACTGTCCAGAGGTCCCCGATGGTCCGGGCTGGTCATCAGGTTCTAGGTCGACAGAGCTGCTGTCATCACTGGGGGCCTGTTCTGGGGGCGGGATGGACAAATCTGGACCCTCCTGGCCGGTGTGTTGGCGTTCGGGCCCTGCAAGGGTAAAAGAGTATGGTTATTGCTTCTGTGTGTGCCATGGCGTGCGATTTGTGGGTGCCCTTGTCCCCCAGTGCTGGCATTCCCTTGTGGGAGGAGTTGTGAGGGTGGTTTGTGGGGGGGGATGGGTATGTGCAGTGGTCATGCTTGGGTGATGGGTGTCCATGGTTTGTGTTGGCATTCAGGGATTGGTGTTGTGTTGGGTGGGTTGTGCTGGTGAGACATTGGCAGGGAGGATGTGTGCTGGGGGTTGGGGGTAAGGGTGGGGGTGCGGGTTGGCATGCTGGTGGTTGGGGGGGTGAAGTATTTGGGATTAGACTTACCAGAGTCCATTCCTCCGCCTACTCCAGCGAGGCCCGCAGGATGCAGGATGTTCAAGACCTCTTGCTCCCATGATGTGAATTCAGGTGGAGTGGGTGGGGGTCCGCCGCCAGTCTTCTGCACAGTGATGTTGTGTCTTGACACCATTGACCGCACCTTCCCCCGTAGGTCGTTCCAGCGCTTTCGGATGTCTTCCCGGTTTCTGGGATGCTGTCCCACAGCGTTGACCCTGTCGACGATCCTTTGCCATAGCTCCGCCTTCCTGGCTATTGTGGTGTGCTGCACCTGTGTGCCGAATAGCTGGGGCTCTACCCTGATTATTTCCTCCACCATGACCCTGAGTTCTTGGTCTGAGAACCTGGGGTGTCTTTGGGGTGCCATGGGGTGGTGTGGGGTGGTGTTTGTGGTGATGAGTGTGGTGTGTGTGGTGGTGTGTGGTGTTTTGTGCGTGGATGTAGTGTGGGTGATGATGTTGTGTTCCTCTGTGTGTTGGGGTTTGCGATAGCTGTGCTCTCTCTCTCTCTCTCTCTCTCTCGCCTTCTCTCCGAATTTCTAGTAGTGGGGGTTTGTGGGTGATGTGGGTGTGTGTTTTATAGTTGATTGGATGTGTGGGTGTGGTGTGTGTATGTGTATCAGGTGTGTGTATTTCGAATTGTACAATGTGGCTGTGTTTTGTAAAGGTGTGTGTATTTTGAGCGCGGCGGTGTGTACCGCCAATGGAATACCGCGGTTGAAAGACCGACGCGTGGAATCGTGGGTCGTAATGGCATGGGCATGTTTGTGTTGGCGTGACGGTGCAGGTTTGGTCATCTCCAGTTTATCGCTGACCGCTGATGAGGCGGCCTTCCTTGGATGTCGGGTTTTTGGCGGTTTGGAAGTTGTGGGTCAGAATGACTGTGGCGGTTTACCGCGGCCGCGGCGGTAGAATGGCGGACTTCTGACCGGCGGTAAGAGCCTTTTACCGCCGAGGTCAGAATGACCCCCTAAATCACATATGTGTTTGGAAATGGATTATAAAATGGGGAGTTTGAGACTTTCAAAATTGTCAAACTGGAGCTCTGCATCAGCATGGAGAAGCACAGTATTACTTCTGCCTGTTGCAACGAGAACTAGGCACTAAGGTCTGATAGTATCCCTACTGGGTGAGGCAACATCAGTCAAGAGAATCAAGACCACTTACCCTGGAGCACCAACATCAGCCTGCCTGCCAAGACCAGAGGACTCTGTGAGGAGTAGGAGAGTGCCTAAAAAGAAGGAGGTATAGTGGGATCCTGTTAAGTGGATCCTTGAAGCAGTGTGAGATTGTGGATCCATGTTGAGGACCATTAAAGCGATGGGCCATCCACTCAAAAGCTGTTGTTTGCAACCCTCATAAGCCAGGTGGGGGCAGCAGGGAAGATTGAGGACTGTGGCACAGATCAGTCCATTGGTCCGAGTGCTGCTGTTGCGATTCCCATATTTCACATGCCAGGTTGGGCAGCGAAGATACGGGCCATCACCCAGGTGCAGTGCTGTGACAAAAGGCAGACCACCACCAATGCAGTATTCTGCCTTCTGCTGCTGCCTTATGCATGTTGTTCAAGACCCTCCATGCATCATTGTGGTTAAGATAAGGACCATTACCGTGGTGCAGCACTGTGACAAGAAAGAAGACCACCACCTCTGTGCAGTCTTATGACCCAAAGGGGCCAACACCTGGAGTGCACTATTCAAACCCCCATTATGCCAGGAGGGGGCCATGTTGAAAATAAAGGCACTTGCCCTGGAGCAGTGTATGCTATAGCAGTATAGTGGGTTGTGACTCACGAAGAAGAGCATAAATAGAATCCTTTGACACCAGAAGCACCCAAGTCTGACCGTCAGTTTCAGGAAGATTCACAGCACAATCGAGGAGCATCATGGATGCTTGCTGCCTCTCCCGCAGCATTCAGACTTTTGCTCAACACAGGGCAACACCAAAGTGTGACCAGGCCTGCTGAGCTGCATCTCCATCAAGAGCTGGTAAGTGATTGCAGGGGGAACAAGCTTCTGGGGGAACTTGTTCTGACTAAAAGTACTATGGCGCTGGGACACTTTGACTTTTAATAAGCAATTGTGGAACTTCTAAGTCATATTTTCCAGCAGGGATTAACCTGAATAAACACTTCATCTGCATGGGGAATAATCATCATCCTTAGAAAGTGAAGTGGGACTCAGGGACTTAGGCAGAAAAAGTTACAGTGTTGGCATAATGAAGACTTTGGGCCTGATTCTAACTTTGGAGGACGGTGTTAAACCGTCCCAAAAGTGGCGGATATACCACCTACCGTATTACGAGTCCATTATATCCTATGGAACTCGTAATACGGTAGGTGGTATATCCGCCACTTTTGGGACGGTTTAACACCGTCCTCCAAAGTTAGAATCAGGCCCTTTGTGTATTATTTGTTGTTTGCTGCAATACACTTTGTGTTCATATATAAATACTATTTTTTTCCATAAAAGCAATTGTCTAGCTGAATATTTATTGGGGTTGCTGAGCATATTTTCATTTGTGAGTGTGTACATATTGCATTTATCTCAACCCCGAGAAGACTTGGATGATTTGACCTGGGCTACCAATTAGAGTCAAGTACTGGAGGGGTAGTACTTGGCCCAGTTGCTCATGATTCATTGTAGGTCGGGCTCCAGGACATGGGGACTAACTGGCCTGAACCCCCACAGTTAGGCCCAATAACCCATGCTAGCCTGTGGTCCTCTGAAAAGGTTTATTTCTGTTAATTGTTATTATTATTATTATTATCATCATCAGTATTATTAGAGGTTGTCTCTCTATATAGTTCACAAAAATGATGTCACCATGCAGAGAGTTCACGCAACCCCACCTTGGTTTACAGAGATAAAAACTAGACCACCTAATGCTTTAAATTTTATGGGAGCTTGGTCAAGCAGTTAGGCCAATCTCCGAGAAGTGCTAAGCATTTGTTGTGCTCACAGCATCAATAAATGTAGACACACTCTCAGAAGAATAGCTCAAGACCAACTTAAAGAAAATTACTTCAGATTTTTATAACATTTTTATGACCCAGATCATCAAAATCGGGTAAGTACTTCTTAAGTTATGATTTTTCAAGGTTTAGCAAAAATAGTATTTTTGTGCGTAATTCTGCATCATAGAAATCATTTGGTGAAAACGTTAAAAATGCATGTAAAATCAGGCAATGCATTTATCAATGTCTCCTTTCGGTTACAGATCAAGGTTGTCAAGATGTCCTGTAGACCATCCAGGGAAGTTCAGGTGACTCCCGGTTTCAGCAGGAGCAGCTAGTGAAAAGACCTCAGAGGCAGAATAAAGTTCAATAAGGTTTTGCAATAACTAGGACGATGAAGCACAATAAGATTAAAATTGTGACCAGGAGAGTAAAACACAAGAATAACACTACCATACTGTCACTACGATTTGTAGGGATAGTTCCTACCTAAGCTATGCTAGAGCACCTCATGGTAAGCTCTAATTCTGCCTTGCAGGTTCCCCCTGGGAGCACATCATCCCTCATACCTGAGCAAGAGGCCTGTAGTCTACGTAAGCAGCTATAGCAAAGCAATCGGTAATCAGCATAAGGTTGTGGTCATCTGACTGGAATCTCCCTCTAGCGTACATGGGTCAAAGTAGTGTTTTTGTAAGAAAACGTATGATGTTCCAAGAAAGAGTGTCTATGTTTCTGTGAACATTGCAGACAAATTGTACCACTTTTGCTGGCAACGTATCTTACTGCAGCCTTGAGAAAAGCACAGAGTGAGAGAAATGTCTTGTTTAAGAATGCGGTGCTGACCTAGGCGAAGAACAGCTAGATAGAAAAAATAACACAAGACCGCAAATGTGGTTAATGTTAAAATAATAAAACAAAGCTGCATAAAATATATCCAGGTTAAAATGCACAGCAACAGGCCTAGTATGCTAAAATAACGTGTATAGAATTACAGCCAAAATGGCTACACAACACCCTCCCCTTGCAGGTTCAAAAGGTGTTTCAAAGCTTAATCTAATATATAAAAGCCACTAAAATGCATCTTAGAGCATATGTACAAAAATGTAAATGATGACCAGTTAAAAGACACTTGAGAAGGTATGAAAAGGACAATTTAAAATTTTAACTGTGGCGTAGAGAAAGCCGAATTTCAAAAGTCAAAGTCAGTTTTAAAATCTTCAATTGAATCTGGGATCATTGAAGATAGGAAATCTTCCTCTTCGGCAGGTGGTAAAGTAGGAAGTTCATCGCAAAGGAAAACCAAGGAGCAGTTGTGTGCCAAAGCCTGAGAACCATCCGAGGCAGCAGCATTCTGTGGTGTGCCCAACAGTGACTTTAGAGCTGCATGATCTACAAAGGGCAACACATAAACGGCTTCCCGTAGCAAACGCACCCTCAACGGGAATATCTGGTAATGAACCCTGAGCGAGAACATCAACAGATCGGCGTCCAATGAAAGCAAGCTCTGCGTAGAAAGACAAACTTTCAGTGCACATTCAAAGGGCACTAGAGGCACTGGAACACGGTCTGCACACAATGCAAAATCAGTCTGAATGACAGAGACCAGTCACTCTTCAATCGCTCCAGGAGTGGTGCTCCAAAGTACTGCATCATGCGTGCACGACACAGCTGTATTGGTGGAAGCGCTTTCAGTCCTCCTTGTTGTAACGGGACAGCCATTGTGCAGAAAAAGTAGCAATAGCAAAATGCCACCTATTATAGCCAAAGTTATCAGAATCCCCCCAAAATACTGGAAAATATTGAATGGATGGCCGAAGGTATTAAGCCAAATATAGAGGAGAGGGTGTGAACAAAACCAGAACCAACAGCCTTAAAGAAACATGCAATTCCAGTAACACTGGACGCATTAAATATCCGTCCCACAAGTTCACCAAAGTGTCTCTGAAAGTTAGTACTTAAATCTCTGCGGATGACCTGGCAACCTGAGGGGCATAGGTCTCGCATGCAGATGTAAGCGCCACACGTTTTTGAAACATTAAAGCCTTGAGTTTGCTCAACTTGTCAAAATTCACATTTGAAGTAGCTCTGTCATGTAGGAAGAAAAGGTACATTCCCGCAGCATGTAACAATTTTGGAGGCCGAAATAACAGAAACCATTCCAGCTCACATTCCACAACAGCTCTCACTATTAAGGAGCATATAGCTGCCATTCGAGAGCACCTGGAACATAGGTCTAATCAAGGGGACTGGAACTCCCTTCAGATAACAAGCCAAGTTCGCTGGGGAAGCGTTGCACACCCCGAGCAAGGACAGCTGTTTACAGATGATCGAATGGCTAACAGAATTCTTACATTCACTACCGCTAAGAAAGACCTCTTTCATTCCACTGAGACATTTGTATGAGAAGGATAGCTCCCACACCTAGTGTATGCAACTATCTCCTAGCCTTTCATATCTGCCCACTGGAATGTGTTTTGAGCAGGATGTGAACTGAAGTGTTGAAATAGGCAGATTGATGTCCCCATGTATTAACCACTCAGCAGATGGTATTTCAGCCACAGTAAAAGGCAACTTTTCTAATTTCTCAATATTTAACATGACATAAATTGCTTCTTTTTTAGCCATTAGTTGTTGTTGTCACATTAAATTAAATGTAGAAAATATGTCACTCGCGCTGACGGGTTGCCAGGGAATGCGACCTGCTTTCGGTTTTTGCAGTGTCCAACCTAACTGCATAATGGATCTTAGTTGACTCTGGCCATGGTGTAAAGAGGACATGTCGCTCTGTATTATGTCTATTGCAGAGGAAACAATGTTGTTTAAGCTGTATATCCGGTCGGACAGGGTATTAATCCCATTATCTACAACAGCTAATGTCTGCTGTAAATTTTCCTGATCTATTTGCCTTAGCCAGGCAGCAGCTTCTTGCTGAGAAAGCTTTCACATTTCATTATAGACTGCATATAAGAAGCGTTTTCTGTGTTGTTTTCTGGGGCCTAACAGGAAACCCTGTAAGTCAGTATTATTAGAGAGGAGACTAAGGTATTCTTTAACAGCATCTAGTGAGGAACTCTTCAACCATTGCTGGCACAGTTTCGCTACACTGTATGTCATCATTATACCAGCGTGTTCAGATGACACAAAGCGAGGGTCAGGCCTACTTGTTCTAAAACCCCACGTGGAGTTTACAAAATATTTATGACACCCATTGGTATCTGTTGGTCACAATAACAACTCACCAGAACGTGAAAGTGAAGCATTAAACGTGCCATTTTGGACCCATTCATCGAGCTGATCTTCAGTTGCATTTATATACTTTTGCCATTTGTAAAATTTTGCAGGGGCAGGAATACTGGGCGCATTCAAATCCTTAATTTTTGCCAAGCATAAACAACTTGTCTGTTGTACAGTTTCATTCACAAATATGATTTGAACAGGTAGCAGGCATGCTCTAAATAAAGCTTCCTTTCCCCTTATTTTCCAATGTTTTGTTCCCCACACACTATTTAAGTTAATCAACTTCAACCAATATTCATAGCCTTCTATAGCCAACCGGGAAACAAAGGAATGCGTATGAATGAATTTTTTATCTGTCAATAATATATGTACATTTTCCATCAATGGCAGTTTAAAATAATATGACTCAGCATTTTTAACATTGCGGCCAGAAAAATATGCACATTTTTCAGAATATGTTTTAGAACTCCCTTGTGGTGGAGTCGGGCAATGCTCCCATTGTGTATAGTTAAAATAGTTTTGGGGGTACTTGCTCTATGAATGAAATGGTGTCCATAATATTTATAACAGGACATGTCTCCATAATTTTCTTTGGATTGATAAACATCCTCACTTTCAAATACAGTAAAATACTGCAAATCAATCATCATAGAATCAACTGTTTTCACATCCCAGTCATCAGAAACAACTCCAGGTATTATCACATCATTCATAGAAAGTTTAAACACATATGGCATTTCAATGACTTCAGTTGGTCATTTGGTCATATATCAAATGTGACTTTAAACCAAACAATCCCATCTGGAATTGGTATAGCGGAAATGTTCACAAAAGACAAGTCTTTGCGGACTTTGTGAGGAGAGAAATGGGGTTTCAGGACCTCATCCACCAGTTCAACTGTTGGTCATCCAGGAAAGCAACGGCCATGTATCAGTAGAAAGAAAGTAATAACAAAGCCAATCCATAAGAGGAAAGCTATTATAGTCAAGGAAAGCCACAGATAGTTCCATGGGAGAACAAAATAATTTGTTTTGAGACAAATGATAAGATTACGTGTTTTTGACAATTCAGATGCAGATGAGGCAGATGAGTTAGAAAACTTGTCATTGATGTTGGCAAAGCATCCAGAAGCAGTTTGTGCAAAAACTGGAGCCGTATTTCAAAGAGGAGAACAGTGGTCTTCCAGGGTGGTTTGTAAGGAATGATGCCATCCATTTGTGTAGAATTTGAGAATGATCGGTCAACATTTTCTGTGTTGCTTGTTGTAAAAGATGCTAGTGGAACTAATGAAAGATCATTTTCCACCCTCCCCAAGCTTGGAGAGGTGTCAGCATTGCTACTCAAAACTTGTAGAGGGACATCTTGACCAGAAGTGAGAGGGATTCAGGTACTACTGGTTGTTCCTCTTGGTCTGCTGTGCAGGATCGGCCACATGGTGGAACTTGACATTCTCAATGGAGACAAAGCGGTTTTCTTTAGAACCAGGCAGCAATGGTAGTATGACAGTTCTGATACAGTGTATTCCCAGGACTGGAACGGGTGCATAATAGGAAGGACCAAACTCCTTTTTCACAGCAGCTTTTTCACGTACTAGATCCCCAACCTTTGGAATCCTCCCGGTAGATGTTATTTGCACATCCTTAATTCCTAAGGAGCCAGCACTGCAGAAGCGTTGTCATCACGGAACTGTTGTAATTCCTGCAAGACAGTGACATTTTCATTTATGCCAAAGGGTGTTTTTGCTGCCTTCAGACCAGGACCATCAAAATGTGGAACATACATTCGAGTCCCAAACAGGCACTCATATGACATAAGACCCCCCAGGGACCTTCTAGGCAGAATATTAAGTGCTCTCCGGGCTCCATACAAGTGGCTAAGCCAACTATGACCCGTACCTAGTACTGTGGATGTTAAGGATTGCATTAAATCTCGGTTTAGTCAATCCACGACACTATTTCCCTCGGGATGAAATGGAGATGAGTAATGGAGTTGGATCCCTAACGAAGCTATGGCGTCCCTGAATGCCCTTGAGGCGAAAGCAGGGCCCTGGTCCCAGTAGTAAGCCGCAACTTCATATGTGCCGATAAAGACTTGCAAATCTTTAATAACAGTCCGATCGTCATCCGAGCATTGTGGCCACACCAATAGGAATCTGGAGCAAGAGTCACCAGTGACTACGATATATTTGTTTGCATTGTCAGGAGTCAAAGGACCGCAGTGGACCAGGTACACACATTGTTATGGTTTGTTGGAAATTAAGTGGGGTGTCTGCGGTGGGCATTTAATGGTGGACCCCTTAATTTGTTGGCAGATCTCACAACAAAGGACATACTGCTTGGTCTGTTTGTCTTGACCTGGCCACCAATAACGAGCCTGCAACAATGATATTCTGCAAGAAAAAAAAAAGAGGAAACCAGGGCACTCCAAAAATAATAAGTCCATGAAAGTCAAGTTGCAGGAGATATTTTAATCCTTTATAATGGGAGAAACGAAATGGTATTCAAAGGTATTCATGTCCATATATAAGAAAAAGGCATATGAGAGATCAGAAAACAGCCAACACGTGTTTCGTCCTCTTGGACTTTTTCAAGGCTGAAACAAAACAGATGGGAACTATTTACAAATAATATCGCTACCAACCGGTAGGTGCAATAGACAGTAATACATCAAAATTACAATTGAATTTAAGATAGAGGAATACTGCAAAAGATGCAAAAACCCTTAGGTGTGCACAGATATTTTACAACAGAGATATAACCATTGTTAAATAGTTGAGCATAAAGACATGCCACCTTGTACAGAATTGGTGGGTAGATAAGAGAAGTAAGAAAGAGATAAATAAAAAGTGGTTGATAAAGATGTAAAAAGTCACCACGTGAGAAATATGTGTAATAGGAGGTGTTTGCTAGTACATAAGAAAATAAGACCAATGGTGTTATGCACATACTAAATACACGAGTGGGATAAATTGATGCCCGTGGAAAACATTAATTTTACCTCAGAAACTAAAGTTGAAAGAAAGACTGTTCGAAAGATGCTTCTGTTAGATCTCAAATGTAGTCCTATATCTAGGGGAGAAGCCCACAGAGAAATTGGACTGTAATCCAGAAATTCCTGATTTGGAAAGTGAAAACAATATAGAACGAAAGAGAGGGGAGAAAAGCAGGCAGAAATAAACCTACCAAATATGATGAATAATCCAGTAGACTGTACGGAGCTTCCAATACAGAAGAAATGTAACGTGGAGTGTGTCCGTAATATAAGAAAACAACTAGCATGTAGGTCTAAATTGGACCCAAGCCTGTAAACAATAAGAAACAGAGGAAAAAACCCTATAAATCACACCACATAATGAGAAAGGAAACAACAATGCTAAAGGACCGAGTAATAAAAGACAACCTTCTTTGGAAGTAGGAAAAATTAAACCTAATGTTAGCTATAATAAGACAAACATCCACCTATTAGGGCTTAAAACGCCAGACAAACCGCAAAAACAAGTAACCTAGCCTCGTGCGGCAAAAAACATGCGTGGTGAGTGTTAAAAAACAATCTGGACGCGCAACTACAAACAGCCATAAGGGCGGTGTCAGGGTTTAAATCCTACTCGCTGAAATCTTAAATACGCTAATGAGTAAGATGCAAAGTGCCAAAAGTGTATCCGTCCAGGTTATCGGGTGACACAACTCCATAAATATAATAGACTATGTAAGTTACTATAGTAACATCAACAGTAAACTGAGAAAACCCTCCGTATTATCCTCTCCCATTGCCCCAAAGGCATAAATCTGCAAGTAACGCCAGTCGGCAAGACCCCATACCTGTGCTAGTCAACCGTCCAGCAGTCAGGAACGGAAACTCCGTGTAACGCGGTCACACGCAGAGCATGATAACGCTGCCGTGGTAGGTGCAACACCGTCCCCATGGAGTGTCGGCATCTAAATACGCGCACACAGAGATAAAAAAAGGACTATGCCATCATGCAGCATTTAGCGAGCACTGCGCACTCAAAATCGAAGGCATTCCACGGACGCCATGTTAGATGTACTATAAGACGTGTGCCAGGGCAGTTTTGAGTATGCACCAAAAACGCATAGAGTAACAAGATAGTGACGTGAAGAAAGGGTTGGAGTTAATCCTTCCCCAATAGTGAAATGTGAATTTTACACAGAAACAAAGAGATCCCATGACCGGAATGTAAAAAGAGTTATTGAGAATGAAGACAAAGAGGGTGATCGTAGAGACAGAGATTGTAGTTCCTGTACAGATAAAGATGGTTATACAATGAGTGACGATCAAATGACATAGAGATCATTATGAATAAAGTAAACAATAAAAAAATATAAACTTTTGACTCGAATATAATCCTGACATGTATGCATGGTGCTGGTATAAGGCATGATAGAGACGACATAACAAACAGTATGAAATAATACAGAGAAAAGGAATGTTCCATTTTCGTATGGTACATACTTATAAACAGTACTCATTGCATGATATTTGAAATATACAGTATATATAGGAGAGATAGGGAACAACAAAGTCGTTCCATGGACAGAAGAATTTTTTTCCTATGGTAGAAAGAAAGTATGTTGTGTACATAAATGTTATATTGTTCTCCTTAGTGAAAGGAGGAGAACGGGTGCTACAACCCCAAATTACATGTCGTAGAAGAAAGAAGAAGTCCCAAAAGCACAGTAGTGAAAAAGAAATTTCTATAGGAGCATAAGAAGTTAACAAGCATCAAGTATTAGAGAAATACATGGAGGTCCTAATGGATGTTAAGGCCCCGTTCTACCGCTTGCAGTTTAATGATCTACCTACTCTCAAGGTGTCTCAGGGCCAAAGTGCGGTTGCCTCCTCGTGGCGTTCTGTTCAGGGAGTCAATCCCATGAATGGAGATGTCCAAAACTTCTCTTTGTCCATGTGCCTCATTGTAATGAGTAGCAAAAGGATAGTTGATGTTTGACGCTCGAATATCTCTCAGGTGTTCTTGAATTCTCTCTTTTAATAGTCGGATGGTACTTCCAACATAAATAAGTCCACATGTACAGACAATGCAATACACCACAAAGCTTGTGTTACAATTGATAAAGTGTTTGAGTTGGTGTGTGACCTGAGTATTGTACTGAAATTTCACTGTCTTGTCTTTGATGTACCCACAGATGTTGCAGTGGCCACATCTATAGGTACCTGGTGGTGGTTTAGGCAACCATGTATCCCTACTCTCAGGCGGCATGAAACTGTGACATAACTGGTCCCGTAGGGTAGTGCCCCTCTTATAGATGATGCTCGGTTTTTCAGCAATACCCCTTTTCAGTATATCGTCCGTTAAGAGCAATGACCAATGTTTGCGTACAGTTTTGAAAACTTGGGAGCTCAGTGCACTATGTTTTATGACCAGAGATATGTGTTCGTGTGAGCTGTTCTTCTTCGAATTGGTGAGTAAGTTGGGGCGTTTGGTTTTTAGGATCTTATTGCATGCTTTTTTGAGGGTCTGTGGGTGATAGCCTCTATGCCTGAAACGTAGTTCCATGTTCTGCAATTCTTCTCGGAACACCTGATCCTCACTACAGTTACGACGTATCCTAGTACTTTCCCCATATGGAATGGCATTGATTTGGGGCTTAGGGTGTGAGCTAGTGGCCTGTAGAACAGCATTGCGTGCTGTCGGTTTCCTAAACAGTTTGGTACAGATTTTACCATATTTAATGTAAATGGTAAGATCCAAAAAGTTAATGGAAGATTGACTGGCCTCATGGGTAAACTTGATATTGAAAGTATTATTGTTTAAATGTTCTGTGAGAAGTGTAAGTGAAGTTGCATCACCTGACCAAAAAACTAAGATATCATCAATGTATCTGCCCCAGTATAAAATGTGCTGCGTCAGAAACGGAGGGCATGTGCGCCACACATGCATTTTTTCCAGGTATCCAATATAGAGATTGGCATAAGATGGAGAGAACTTAGCCCCCATGGCCACTCCTTGTATCTGGCGATACCAACATCCATTGTGAATGAAAATGTTATTGTCTAGCACCAAGCTTATCAGGTCCATCAGCATATTTGTATGGTTTAATAAGGAGGCATCCCTGGTGTCTAGGTAATGTTGGATGGCAGAAAGACCCTCTATTCTCAGGATGCTAGTACATGGACAAAGAAAAGTTTTGGACATCTCCATACATACATTGACTCCCTGAACAGAACGCCACGAGGAGGCAACCGCACTTTGGCCCTGAGACGCCTTGAGAGTAGGTGGATCATTAAACTGCAAGCGGTAGAACGGGGCCTTAACATCCATAAGGACCTCCATGTATTTCTCTAATACTTGATGCTTGTTAACTTCTTATGCTCCTATAGAATTTTTTTTTTCACTACTGTGCTTTTGGGACTTCTTTCTTCTACGGCATGTAATTTGGGGTTGTAGCACCCGTTCGCCTCCTTTCACTAAGGAGAACAATATAACATTTATGTACACAACATACTTTCTTTCTACCATAGGAAAAAAATTCTTCTGTCCATGGAACGACTTTGTTCTTCCCTATCTCTCCTGTGTATACTGTATATTTCAAATATCATGCAATGAGTACTGTTTATAAATATGTACCATACGAAAATGGAACATTCCTTTTCTCTGTATTATTTCATACTTTTTGTTATGTCGTCTCTATCATGCCTAATACCAGCACCATGCATACATGTCAGGTTTATATTCGAGTCAAAAGTTTATATTTTTTTATTGTTTACTTTATTCATAATGATCTCTATGTCATTTGATCGTCACTCATTGTATAACCATCTTTATCTGTACAGGAACTACAATCTCTGTCTCTAGGATCACCCTCTTTGTCTTCATTCTCAATAACTATTTTTACATTCCGGTCATGGGATCTCTTTGTTTCTGTGTAAAATTCACATTTCACTATTGGGGAAGGATTAACTCCAACCCTTTCTTCACGTCACTATCTTGTTACTCTATGCGTTTTTGGTGCATACGCAAAACTGCCCTGGCACACGTCTTATAGCACATCTAACATGGCACCCGTGAAATGCCTTGGATTTCGAGTGTGTGGTGCTCGCTAAATGCTGCTTGATGGCATAGTCCTTTTTTTTATCTCTGAGTGCGCGTATTTAGACGCCGACACTCCATGAGGACGGTGTTGCACCTACCACGGCAGCGTTATCATGCACTGCGTGTGACCGCATTACACGGAGTTTCTGTTCCTGACTGCTGGACGGTTGACTAGCACAGGTATGGGGTCTTGCCGACTGGCGTTACTTGCAGATTTATGCCTTTGGGGCAACGGGAGAGAATAATACGGAGGGTTTACTGTTGATGTTACTATAGTAACTTACATAGTCTATTATATTTACGGAGTTGTGTCACCCGATAACCTGGACGGATACACTTTTGGCACTTTTGCATCTTACTCATTAGCGTATTTAAGATTTCAGCGAGTAGGATTTATACCCTGACACCGCCCATATGGCTGTTTGTAGTTGCGCGTCCAGATTGTTTTTTAACACTCACCACGCATGTTTTTTTCCCCACGAGGCTAGGTTACTTGTTTTTGCGGTTTGTCTGGCGTTTTAAGCCCTAATAGGTGGATGTTTGTCCTATTATAGCTAACATTAGGTTTAATTTTTCCTACTTCCAAAGAAGGTTGTCTTTTATTACTCGGTCCTTTAGCATTGTTGTTTCCTTTCTCATTATGTGGTGTGATTTATAGGGTTTTTTCCTCTGTTTCTTATTGTTTACAGGCTTGGGTCCTATTTAGACCTCCATGCTAGTTGTTTTCTAATATTACGGTCACACTCCACATTACATTTCTTCTGTATTGGAAGCTCCGTACAGTCTACTGGATTATTCATCATATTTGGTAGGTTTACTTCTGCCTGCTTTTCTCCCCTCTCTTTCGTTCTATATTGTTTTCACTTTCCAAATCAGGAATTTCTGGATTACAGTCCAATTTGTCTGTGGGCTTCTCCCCTAGATATAGGACTACATTTGAGATCTAACAGAAGAATCTTTTGAACAGTCTTTCTTTCAACTTTAGTTTCTGAGTTAAAATTAATGTTTTCCACGGGCACCAATTTATCCCACTCGTGTATTTAGTATGTGCATAACACCATTGGTTTTATTTTCTTATGTTCTAGCAAACACCTCCTATTACACATATTTCTCATGTGGTGACTTTTTACATCTTTATCAACCACTTTTTAATGATCTCTTTCTTACTTCTCTCATCTACCCACCAATTCTGTACAAGGTGGCATGTCTTTATGCTCAACTATTTAACAATGGGTATATCTCTGTTGTAAAATATCTGTGCACACCTAAGGGTTTTGCATCTTTTGCAGTATTCCTCTATCTTAAATTCAATTGTAATTTTGATGTATTACTCTCTATTGCACCTACCGGTTGGTAGCGATATTATTTGTAAATAGTTCCCATCTGTTTTGTTTCAGCATTGAAAAATTCCGAGAGGACGAAACACGTGTTGGCTGTTTTCTGATCTCTCATATGCCTTTTTCTTATATATGGACATGAATACCTTTGAATACCATTTCGTTTCTCCCATTATAAAGGATTAAAATACTTGACTTTCATGGACTTATTATTTTTGGAGTGCCCTGGTTTCCTTTTTTTTTCTTGCATTTTGTACCTACAGCACGTGACATAGGTGGTTCTTTTTGTTCCGCTTGTGTTCTTGTGTACTTCTGAAACCCTTGGTGGTTGGGTTTCCGTACCAGGTTGGCACCCTGTGCACTACTTTACAGATGGTATAATACTCTTGAGCGCCTTGTTTCAGATGTGCGACGATTAGCATCAACCACCACCTTTTTTTAAGTAACAATTATATTCTAGCCGCCACACCTGCATGAGCAGAAGCAACTCCCTCATGCGCTGCTTTGATCAGCTCTGGTCTTAGGTCCTTATTGGGAATTACTTGAACTCCCACGCCTGATATTTTTACCTCTGCGTCAAGCATGCCTTCCATACAGTAGGAATATTTAGTGGGATATCCTTTAGGTAAAGGTGTTCCGTCAGTCGAGGCTTTCACAGCAGCCAGTATTTCATTGACTGCTTTTGTCCCAGTACGGGTTACTGCAGCAACAGAAGCCTTAGCTACTGCTGATTTAGCTGCTTCATCAGCCAGTGCATTCCCAGCATTGTGTATTCCAACGTGCTGGTGTCCATGTGTATGTACAACATGGACATTTGGTAGCGTTCCCTTCAGATCCGCTACTTCCCCCACAGTAGTCTGTGTTTGATGGTGTTACCGTTGGAATCTCTGAATTCATTCTGGTGCCAGGAATGCAGATATTCAGTGAAGGACTGAACACAATAGTGCGAATCACAGACAATCAGCATCAGCTGGTCAGGATCCGTATGTTCCGGTGCCATCACCAGAGCCTTTAGCTTTGGTAGTTGTGCAGTGCAATCCCCTAGGGTTTGTGTAAAGGCATGTAGTGAATAGAATTTACTACCCTCCATATAGCCACTTACAACTGCGCAAGCAGTGGAGTATTGATGATTTGTGCCTATAGCAGGTTGTGCTGAGACATCGGTGTACAGGACTCTTTGATATTGATCAATAGGCAATGTATTTGCCGGAACTGGGTATTCTACTTCATATTGTAAAAATTCTTGAGTTTGTAACTTTGGATCAAAAATATATTCAACATCAGTGGCTGTCAAAGACATTGCCCATTGGATCCAACGTGAATGTAATGCTTTAGCGATTGGAATGCTGGCTTTGGTAACAGCCTCAAGGGCTGGGATTGGCAATACGACAATAATGCGTTTCCCCTGTGCAAGTGGTCTTTCTTTAATGACAGCCATCTGAACAGCAGTGAGAATTTTCTCAGAGGGAGCAAAACGTTGTTCTGCTGTTGAATACAAATGTGATTTGTATGCAATTCGGACTGTCTCACCCTCATTGAATGTTACATAGGTGAAACCAATGGCACCAGCAATTACTCTGATGACCAGATGTTTTTTATTGTCCCATGAGTGTAGGTGTTGTGCTGCAAGCATGTCTTTTTGCAGTGCTCTGAGGATGCTTGTGTGTTTGACTATCCAGAATTTACTGGAAAAGTCAGGACGTATCAAGTCATATAATGGTTTGATGCGTGATGCATAATCTGGAGTATATGTTCTGCCAAAATGTAGAAAACCCAATAGTGATTGGAGTTTTATAATGATATTTGGAGGTTGTAACTGTGCACATTATTTTAAGAATTGTTTTGCTAGGCTCTTCCCTTCACTTGATAATTTGTATCCCAGAAAGAGGACACTAAGGAAGGCTATTTTCGTTTTTTTTAAATTGAATTCATAGCCAAACTCTGCAAATCCTAAAAAAAATCCTATAACAATGCAGGCTACCTGTCTCAGACGTTGCAGTAATTCATCATCCGTAAAATAGGTATCATCTACATAGGACAATGCTCCAGGGTCAGTGTCGTGCAGTATTGAAGTTACTTGAGCTGCGGACAGTCCTGGACTGTTTGTGTACACCTGTGGTAAACAACAGAATTTTTCCTTTATACTAGAACACAGCAGCGTTATCATGCGCTGTGTCTAACCACACACGCCGGCTTTTTTCCCTGACCCTCGGATTCTGGGGCGGTACAGGCTGGGTCTACTTAGGCCTCTTTTGTGTTTAAATTATCCTATACCACGGATATACTCCACGTTACATTCCTTCTGATTTGGAAGATTACCTTCCCTACATTACAAGGGACGACCTAGACGTTGACGGATTACCCTTAATTTTGGAACAGAACCACTATTTAAGGTTCAACAGAAGGACTTTAGAAATTTGCATCCTTCAATTGTAGTATCTGAGCCTTGAAAAAGTCCGTGAGGACGAAACACGTGTTGGCTGTTTCTGTAACTCCCATGTGCCTGTTCTAACATGTGGACTTGAACAACCTTTGAGTACTTATTCGATTTCCTACTACAAAGGATTAAAATAGTTCCTGCAACTTTACACATCTTGGGCTGATTATTTTGGAGTGCCCTGGTTGCTTTTTTGTCTAGAATTTTTTCTGGGAACCTAGTGCACTGAAACTTGTTACGTCTGTACTCTCAGGCGCTATATTTTGTCAGAAGTAGCCCTTGGAAATATCCAATGTCGTTTTGTATTTTTTGCGCATTATGTTGTTCATAGGTGTTTTCCATAGCATTTGTGCGTGTATGACTACTTAAGTGTCTGTAGTCTAAGACTATTCTGTATGAATGGTCCAGTTTAGCTACAGGGAATAAAGGATTATTAATTTGTGAGACACAGGGTTCGATTACGCCCTGGTACTCTAGTTGTGTGAGGATTTCCCTCACAGGTGTCTTGGAATCATGTTTTATTGGGCATAGGGGTTGAGGTTGGGGTTGATTGTTAATTGGAATTACATCATAGGGGGAATTTGTCCCACCCTACACGGGTGCCAGTGTCAATGCACAATCAATGGCGTAGGATTCTGTGAGGTCATCTGGAACAAGGGGCGAGAAAGAAGGTTTGATAACCTCTTCCCCATGTGGGCAAGTATGGACAAATGCAGGTGGCCAATCCTTTTCGGCCAGTACAATCTCTTATATGTTAACAACGCGGTCCCAAAAGATTGTGTCTATTGTGCATTCAATGTCTCCTTCTAACTGTATCGTTACTTTATACACCTTGTCAGGCATGTAGACATGAACATCATCAGTTGCTTTCACCTCCAGATGCTCTTGAAGATTCAGACGAACTACTGTGACCTCTGCTGCGCTGTCTAGCATAGCTAGTTCCCACTTCTTGTCCTTCAATAGAGCCCTCTTCTTGAGAGGCATGACGAATCGCAACTGCTGCCACTTTTTTCTTTTTAAATTGTGGTTTTTGGTGGGGAAGTTTCTCTTCTTTTTAAACAGAAACTTCAGTTGAGCTTTGTGATTCCTGTCTCGGTTTCATGTACTCAGTTCTTCACTCTGACCGCCCACATCTCTCACTGCCATTTTCCGGTGAGTCCTGAAAGGAACGAGATTGGCGTGTATCAGTATCAGTATATTGATAACTGTCAGCCGTTTTTATATTATCTCTATTTCTGAGATTATATCTCTTCTGTGGGGTCTCCGTATGCAGAGATTCTGCCCTTTCTTTTTTAGATGTTTGTTGTTTTTTGTCCCAGCATTTTTTAGAACCCTCTGGTGCTTGCTTGGTAGAATCTTTATTAGATTTACCCTGAAATTGTGGTTTTATGAGTCTGGCCCCGAGACTATCTTGACCGATAGTAGAATAGGTCTCAGCAATAATCGTTGGCAGCTCACGTTCTTGATTCTGTGGAGGAACGTCCCCGAACCGCATACGCACTACTAGTGCTACTGCTTCCCCTTCAAGGTTTCTCAGTATAATGGAAGATACAGTGGCAAAATTGGCCATAAGTTGCATCCCCAAGTCTAGGGCCAGGGCAGCCCCATATTCATCTTGAATTTGTTTTAACACTTCCGGAAGATTGGCAAGTGTCCGTGTACCATGTGTGGTAGTATACAGTAGAGCGTGGAAAATACCGTACCCCAAGTATTGCAGTTATCTACTGTGAGAACCATCCCAAATGGCAAGCACATAGTTAGTATTCTATGCTTATCCTGAGGTCCGGTATGGGGAAATACTGCTTCCAGCGCATTTTTTTTTTTGAGCTTACCAAAACAGAATCTTTTCCTGTTTGGCGGGTACCTTACCCATAATCGAATGAACAGTTGCAGGATTAATACCCGGCATTGCTGCATGTGATTTTACCGGGGCAGCACATGCTGGGTTTGTATTTATTATTTACATCACAAACTATACTAATAATCTGTATATTGCCGTAAGCTCAGTATATAGGCAGCGAACCTCAGCTACCGCCAAAATTGCTGCATCAGGGTGCGGCGTATATGTGGCCAATAAATGCTAGGTAGGACCATCATTACTTAGAGGACCTAACCTAACATGTAGGATTGTATGTAGTAGGGGGCCATCAAGCCAATTATTATGGTCTTTATAAGATAGAGGTATTTCGAAATATGCATATGTTTTATACGTTCAGGTATGTTTGCAGGTGTATAGTGGTGAAATGTATTTGTGTTCCCATCGGCTGCTGGAAATGTGACCCAAGAATAGAACATTTCTGTTCTGCATGCTCTCTGAGCTTCAACAACAAATGTAACTGGACCCCCCTGAGCTGTGAGGCCATGTGCCAAGAAATGTGCAGTAAGAGGTGGTCGCATATTAACTGCAATTACTACTCATTGTGGGTTCGCCATGGTAAATAGTTAAATTTGTTCAGAGATAAGCACACCAAATGGGGATTATCCTTTTAGGATTCAGCTTGAACAACCTGCAGTGTTAGTAAGGTACTCCCTGCTTAGCTGAGGACGAAACATCCTCAATACCACAGACATCTCCGTAAATAGTACTGAGGTGTCTTTGCATGTAGTGAGACAGAGATACTCAGGAGGACCTGAAAATTAGTGCCTGACCAAACGATGGCGGCGCCATGTCGCATAGGTTCTCATTATCCTAATGAGACTACTGAATTCAGGTGGCAGAATCACCTTTACTGCGGGGGACTGGGTCTGATCCCACACCATGTGACACCTGTCGGCCTAATCTGGGTTTGTTCCGGTTAACTAGCAGTGCCTCATCTCCACCCAAGAGCAGGGATGATTGGGGCAACCAGGCGCATGACATACACGACTCTTCAGGGAAATCGTGGTCACTCAGATCTTATCCGTTTCTCTCAGTTACATTAGTCTCACATATGCAAGGACAATCAAAGGCAGAGTTAAGTTCAATAAGGTTTTATTGAAGTAACTGCATCTTAGACAATAAAGCATGTATTGCAATAACTAGGACGATGAAGCACAATAAGATTAAAATTGTGACCAGGAGAGTAAAACACAAGAATAACGCTACCATACTGTTACTAAGGTTTGTAGGGATATTTCCTACCTAAGCTATGTTAGAGCACCGCATGTTAAGCTCTAATTCTGCCTTGCAGGTTCCCCCTGGGAAGATATCATCCCTCATACCTGAGCAAGAGTCCTGTAGTCTAGATGAGCAGCTATAGTGAAGCAATAGGTAATCAGCATACAGTCGTGCTCATCTGGCTGGAATCTCCCTATAAAGTACATGGGTCAAAGTAGTGTTTTTATAATAAAACATCTGATGTTCCAAGGAAGAATCCCCACATAAGAGTGTGTGTTTCTGTGAACATTGGAGACAAAGCAAACCACTTTTGCCAGCAACCTATCTTACTGCAGCCTTGAGAAAAGCACAGAGTGAAAGAAATGTTTTGTTTAAGAATGCAGTGCTGACCTAGGCGAAGAACAGCTAGATAGAAAAAATAAAACAAGACTGCAAATGTGGCTTATGTTAAAAGAATGAAACAAAGCTGAATAAAATATATCTGGGTTAAAGTGCACAGCGACAAGCCTAGTATGCTAAAATAATGTGTATAAAATTACAGCCAAAATAGCTACACAATAGTGCACCCTGCCTTAGGGATAGAAGGCCTGCCAGAGGGGTAGCTTACCTTTATCCCAGTGTATAGTGGACAGGGCACACAGGCTGTGTGCCATGTTAATTTTGCATTTTTGGATTGCCCAGGACACCTAGCCTGCAATGGCAGAGCTGGGTGCATTTGGATGCATGGTCCCAGAAAATGGCACAATCTGGGGGGTCTACCCTTAGTGCTCCATGCCCTGGGTATCAAAGTACCATTTAATAGGGACTTATATAGGTAGCTAAAGGTGTTGCAAATTGTGGCAATGCATCACAACAGTTTTGGTAAATGGATCTGGCCCAGGGAACCTGGTTAGCAGGGGCCCTGGGCACTAACAACTTTTAAACAACTTCCAATACCAGGAAAAAAGTGGAGGAATAACTGTTAGACCTGACAGCCTTAGGTTGGTCATCCCCAACTTTTTGCCTCTATCCCTCCTCTTTTTGATACTGTTTTTGCTGGCTTTAGGACTCTGCACACTTTACCACTACTAACCTGTGCTAAAGTGCATATGTTCTCTCCCTTAAAACATGGTGACATTTGCTCCTACCCAATTGACATATGTAATTTACTTGTAAGTCCCTAGTAAAGTGCACTGCATGTGCCCAGGGCCTGTAAATTAAATGCTTCTAGTGGGCCTGCAGCACTGATTGTGCCACCCACAGAAGTAGCCCCTTAACCATCTCAGGCCTGCCCATGCAATGTCTGTGTGTGCAGTTTCACTACCACTTTGACTTGGCATTTAAAAGTACCAGCCAAGCCTAAAACTCCCCTTTTTCTACATAAAAGTCACCCCTAAGGTAGGCCCTAGGTAACCCAAAGGGCAGGGTGCTGTGTAGATAAAAAGCAGGACATATATCTATGTGTTTTATATGTCCTGGTAGTGGAAAACCCCTAAATTTGTTTTCCACTGCTATGAGGCCTGCTCCTTTCATAGGCTAACATTAGGGCTACCCTCATATACTGTTTGAGTGGTAGATTCTGTTCAGAAAGGAGTAGGCAGGACATATTTAGTATGGCCAGAATGGTAATAAAAAATCCTGCTGACTGGTGAGGTTGAATTTTATATTACTATTTTAGAAATGCCACTTTTAGAAAGTCCATCATCTGTTGTTTTTGCATTTGTTGCCCCAAGTGGGAAGGGTATTCCCAGACGTGGGTTCCATGCTTGCTATGCCACCAGATTCAAGCTAGCCTTGCCGATGAAGGGTGATACCCTGAAACCGGTCCTAGGATGCTTGTTTCTGGTCCAAGGAGGACCTGGTCTTGCAGTTCAGGCTGGACTGTTCCCATGGGGAACAGGATCAAGACTGATTTGCAAATGGCTGGGTCCAAACTGGAATGGCATGGCAAGCAAACAAACTGATGGATTAAACCAGATCTGTGACTGGGGATGAATGTTTGGTTTGTTCTGCATTCCGTCCATCATATGTTGTGCATTTTTCACCCCAAATGGGAAGGGTATGCTCAGATGTGGGTCCTGTGCTTGCTATGCCACCAGATTCAAGCTAGCCTGGCTGATGAAGGGTGAAACCCTGAAACCGCTCCTAAGATGCTTGTTTCGGGTCCAAGGAGGACCTGGCCTGGCAGTTCAGGCTGGACTGTTCCCATGGGGAACAACATCAAGACTGATTTGCATATGGCTGGGTCCAAACTGGAATGGCATGTCAAGCAAAAAACCTGATGGATTAAACACAGATCTGTGACTGCAGGTGAATGTTTAATTTGTTCTGCATTCTGTCCATCATCTGTTGTTTTTGCACTTTTAGAAAATGAGCATTTCTCTGCACTTAAAATCCTTCCATGCCTTCTAAAGGCCAATAGAGCAAAAATTCAGACGAGTTGGAGGCAAGCAGGCAAAAAGTTAGGAGGCAGACCACCTTAAGGCTGACAGGTAGTCTCCTGTTACTGTGGGTATTACGAAAATGCCTCCTCTTTCATTTTAGTGGGAAGCACAGTGCTGTGTTTGCAGGCTTTGTGCACTCTAATCTCAATTACTGCTACAATCTGTACCTTGGTCTTTGCTCCATCCGCCGGTTCAACTCCAACATACTAGGTGCCCTCAACCTGAGAAGATTCTCAGCCTGCCACCTAGCTGACTGAAGGAACACTCATGGACCTTTCCCATGCTGCGCATGCTCTCACAACCTCCACCAATCACCACACGATCCCGAACCAAGCACGGACAACCATCTCAGGTGCATATTCCTCAACATACGCTCCCTTATCAAGCACGCAATAGGAGTTTGGGACCTCCTCAACTCGACCGCCCCCGACATCACCTTTCTCATGGAGACGTGGATCACTTACACTTACATCTCTGCCCCGGACATGGCCAGGTCTATCCCAGACAACTACAAAATCATTACAAGGACAGTGCCAACTGTCCAGGAGGAAGCATCTGCATAGTCTCCAAGAACGCCCTCTGCCTGAGTCACAGATTCAGCCAACCCATGAATACCTACACTTCCAGATCCAGACCAACCCCAACTCCTCCCTCTGTGGCACACTCATCTACATGCTGCTCTGACCTCAATTCAGTGAAGCCATCACCAAACTCGTCGCCAACCAAGCGCTTGTCTCCACCGACTACATCCTACTCAGTGACCTCAACTTCCACCTTGATACCCACAATGACCCCACCACCACAAACCTCTTGGGCAACTTCGCAACACTTGGCCTTAAACAACTTGTCAATGTCCCCACCCACACATCCTCAACCCCGTCTTCTCAGCAGGGAACAACATCACCATCTCTCACACCTCTGAACACCATTGGACCGACCACAAGTGCATCCACTTTACCTTCATAAAGAACACTGCACGCCACCATGGCCCGCCCTCTGGCATAGACTGGGGCAATGTTACAGAAGTGCAACTCACCAATGCTTTCAGCCACTCACCCCCACCGGATGCAACGAACGCTAATTAATCCGCATGTAATTTACACCACTGGTTATCAGAGTGCACTAACAGCGTAGCCCCCCTCAGGAAACCCACAGGAGAACGACAACGCAAAACACTGATATGGTTCACAACGGCCCTACAAGAGTCCAAATGCTTCTGCAAACGACTGGAATGGAAATGGAGGAGCAGCAAGTCAAACAAAGACCTCATAGCCTACAAGAACGCAGTTACCACGCACCACCAGAACATCAGAGCTGCCAAAAAAGTCACCATTCAAGAATGCCTCAGCACCAGCTCTCACAATAGCAAAGAGTTCTTTGCCATTGTCAAAGAGTTCATGAACCTCGGGACAGACATCTCATCCATCCCTTTCTCCCAAGACCTCTGCGATGACCTCTGCACCTTCTGCCACCAGAAAATCGAGAACATATACGAAGGCTTCAAGAACCAAAAACCCGCCTGCATCACCCACAACTACCACCATAGACCCTGCACCACGCCAGATCCTGAACGCCTAGAATCCCATCACCACAGAGGATATCCAAAGACTCATGAACTTCCTCCACTCTGGAGCACCCCCCTCACTGCATCTTCAACCCGCCCAGCGGCACCATATCAACTGAGCTCTGCCAGACTATCAACCAATTTTTTGAGACCGCCACCTTCCCATCAGACTGAAAGCAAGAAACCGACCACCGACCCAAGGGAGATGAAAAACTACAGACCCATCTCTCTGCTCCCTTTCCCAGCCAAAGTATTGGAAAATGCTGTTAACCAGCAACTCACCGAATTCCTCAAGACCCATCAAATCCTAGAACCATCCCAATCTAGTTTCAGGAGCAACACCAGCACAGAAACAACACTTCTAGCACCCACCGATGACATACGTGCCATACTAGACCATGGAGACATGCCGCACTCATCCTCCTCGACCTCTCCGCTGCATTTGACACCTTCTACCACTCCACCCTCTGCGCTAGACTCCACGAGGCCGGCATCCACAATGAAGCACTGGAATGGATCATATCCTTCCTCACCGGAAGAACACAGAGTGTCAGACTACAACCGTTCACCATCAGAACCCAAAGAAACATGCTGCTGAATGCCTCAAGGATCATCACTCAGCCTATCACGTTTCAACATCTACACGGTCCCTCTTGCCAAGATCATCAAACAACACGGGCTAAACATTGTCTCCTATACCGATGATGCCCAACTGATCCTCTCCCTGCCCAACGACCCTGTGAAAGCCAAGAGAAATTTTCACAATGGGATGAGAGTAGTTGCCACCTGGATGGAAGTCAGCTGCCTCAAACTCAACTCGGGCAAGATGGTGATACTGGTAGTTGGCTCCACCTATCCTACCCCTGCCTGGAATGACTCCTGGTGGTGTACAGCACTGGGAATCGCCCCCGCTTCCACTGACCACACATTCCTCTCTGTCCATGACCCACCAAGTCAACCTGTCTTGTCATCATGTTTCCACACCCTCCAACTCCTTCGAAAGATCTTCAGGTGGATCCCCACTGACATGAGGAGGACAGTCACCCGCACACTTGTCAGTAGCAAACTGGACTACGGCAACGCAATCTATGCCAACATCACCAAGAAACTGCAATCAAGACTACAAAGAATCCAGAATGCAAAAGCCAGGTTCATCCTGGACCTACACTGGCTCCCAGTCAACAAGCGCAAAACATGCAAACTTCAGAGTCACACCTACAAGGCACTACACGACATAGGACCAGATTACCTCAACCACCGCCTCACCTTCTATGTACCTAACAGGCAACTCTGTTCTTCCCAGCTCGACCTTGCAGCCATTCCCAAGATCTGAAAAAGCACAGCAGGAGGAAGATTCTTCTCTTACCTCACAGCCCGGACATGGAACACTCTACCTCCCAAACTCAGGCAGACTGCATCACTGAAGCAGTTCAGGAAGGACCTCAAGACCTGGCTTTTTGATTGAGCAGCACGCCCACAAACTGCACCTTGAGACCCCACGGGTGATTTGCAATGCTATAGAAATGTTGATTGATTGATTGATTGATTAAATTATTTTCTCAATTAATAATTTCAGTCTTAGACGCATGATCATGTGAGCATCAACACTTCTCTTAAACTGCTTTAAAAGTGTAGAAATATAGCATGGGAAGTACTGCCCAAATGTTTGCATTCACATTAAAGTACATAAGAAGTTTAAAAAACATTACCTTTGTATTTGCTTGTTTATTCCCTATGTGACAAACACGAGAGACACAATAATTCCTCGCAGACGTTGATTTTCTCATGTTTTTCTTCTCCTTTGGCTCTGGTTCTGGAAATGTCAAATGTGGAAGAGGTTGGACCTTCATGGAACAAAAAGTGGATTGTATTTTAAGGATAGTTTATTTAGTCACATTGCCTCATTTTATAGTGACTAATCGAAGAAACAGCAAGTGTCAACCTCGACCTCATAACAGAGAATGTCATAACGTTACCCATGCATGTACAATGAATTGGCATCAGCATCTTGCATGCATTCACAAAGGGAACATTGGTTCACATTGATGAAGGGAGTGAGTGGAGGATGGCTTCCTGTTTTAGTATAAGCGAGATTTCTTTCAGGCAACACTTACAGACGTCCGATCAGAAGACGGATCTGGTATGACAGTGTAGGAGTGCCTGCCTGATCCTTAAGCTTCATAAGTGACAGCAATAGAAGGACAGGTTTTGACGATAAGTAAGCTTGATACTGTTTGGGCATCATCCCTAAATGCTTACTATAGTGAGGGTGATAAAGGTCCTTGTGCTAGAATTATAGTGCATTCAGCACATTCCAGTGCAGGTACAAAGACGGACAAGAAAAGGTAATTTAGAATGAAATGAAATTTAATTTATGACGAGGATATATTTGGATACTCAGAAGCCCACCTGCCAAGCCATAGGTTAACAAACCTGTATTTGGGGTTCTTGCCCATCATCTTTAGATGAAACGTAAGCAAACGTATTTATTTTTTCAAACATTTTAAATAGAAATATGTTGTATGAACAACAACAGTGCATTAGCTTATGCTGGAACGCGTGCTAAAAGCTCCACCCTTCAGGTAATTCAGAATGGCGATGTGGAGGCGCTTTGAGATCTTTCGGGACCTGTTGTGGACGCATCAACAACGACATCGCGTCCCCTTGAACGGGGGGGGGGGGGGGGGCTGTCTGTAGCAATAACTTAGAGGCTTGCGATTTAAAAGCACCTCTTGAAATGTTTCTTGCGCGTCTAGCCCTCAGGAAGCAATTAAAATATCAAGATACCTCTTGTGTCTTGTGATTATTGTTCCTGCTAGGGTGGGAGATGAGAGTTTTGTTCAGTGGCAGCTTTGACTCGCCATAAAGTAGCGTAGAATATGAATATCCAGAGGATTAATAAGCCTGCTGCAAAGAACAGAACTATATTTTATGTGGATAGCTGAGTGGATTAGTAAAGCCAGCCTTTTAAAACAAATGAATATATGAAAGGGGGGCTACGGAGGGATGCGGGGTATATTTGCTTGGTGGTAGTGAGCGACTTGAGGAGGTGGTCATAAAAGGCCGTCGCACAGGGAGCCACCAGCGCTAAAGCCGGCCCTGCCTTGGACAGTTAGGCAGCAGTGCCTGTTCTTTTGGAAATTAAGGAGTAATGCCCCTAGCGGATTGAGGTATATAAATGTGTTCACAGTGGCCGTATGGTCTTTACACCACCTGCACATGGTGGGTTTTTAGTATGCACGAGATGTATTCTACTAATTGTTCATTGAAATTTGTTTTTTCAGTAGAAGGTGTGCGATGTGCAGGGTTACATCAAATAGTGAAATTGGCACTGATAGTAGAAATTTCAAGTTAGCAAAAGGTGTGTTTATGAGAAAATTTACTGGCACGTTTGTAGGAAAGTACTATCTTGCCTGGCATGTTACCCCCATTTTTACTGTATGTATGTTTGTTTTTTCCTATGTGTCACTGGGATCCTGGTAGGCAGGACCCCAGTGCTCATAAAGTATGTCCTGTATGTGTTCCCTGTGTGGTGCCTAACTGTATCACTGAGGCTCTACTAACAAGAACCTCAGTGTTTATGCTCTCTCTGCTTTTAAAATTGTCACTGCAGGCTAGTGACTAATTTTACCAATTCTCATTGGCACACTGGAACACCTTTATAAGGCATTTCTTTTGCCACCCATAGAGAGCTCAGACAATTCTTACACAGGACTGCCACTGCAGCCTGAGTGAAATAACATCCACGTTATTTCACAGCCATTTTACACTGCACTTAAGTAACTTATAAGTCATCTATATGTCTAGCCCTCACTTGGTGACGGTTAGGTGCAAAGTTACTTAGTGTGTGGGCACCCTGACACTAGCCAAGGTGCCCCCACATTGTTCAGGACAAATTTCCCAGACTTTATGAGTGCGGGGACACCATTACACGCGTGCACTACATGTAGGTCAATACCTCTATGTAGCGTCACCATGGTAACTCCGAACATGGCCATGTAACATGTCTAGGATCATCGAATTGTCACCCCAATACCATTCTGGTATTGGGGAGACAATTCCGTGCATCCCCGGGTATCCAGCATAGAGCCCAGGTACTGCCAAACTAACTTTCCGGGGTCTTCACTACAACGACTGCTGCTGCCAACCCCTCAGACAGGTTTCTGCCCCCCTGAGGCCTGGGCAGCATGGTCCCAGGAAGGCAGAACAAAGGATTTCCTCTGAGAGAGGGTGTTACACCCCCTCCCTTTGGAAATATGTGTGAAGGGCCTGGGAAGGGTAGCCTCTCCTGGCCTCTGGAAATGCTTTGAAGGGCACAGATGGTGCCCTCCTTGCATAAGCCAGTCTATACCGGTTCAGGGATCCCCCAAGCCCTGCTCTGGCTCGAAACTGGACAAAGGAAAAGGGAGTGACCACTCCCCTGACCAGCACCTCCCAAGGGGAGGTGCCCAGAGCTCCTCCAGTGTGTCCCAGCCCTCTGCCATCTTGGATGCAGAGGTGTGAGGGCACAATGGACACCTCTGAGTGGCCAGTGCCAGCAGGTGACGTCAGAGACCCGTCCTGATAGGTGCTTACCTTTCTCTGTAGCCAATCCTCCTCTGAGGGCTATTTAGGTTCTCACAGGTGGGTTTCTCATCAGATAATGAATGCAAAAGCTCACCAGAGTTCCTCTGCACTTCCCTCTTCGACTTCTGCCAAGGATCAACCGCTGACTGCTCCAGGACGCCTGCAAAACCGCAACAAAGTAGCAAAAAGACTACCAGCAACATTGTAGCTGCCGGCTTTTTCTACTGTTTCCTGGTGGTGCATGCTCTGAGGGCTTTCTGTCTTCAACCTGCACTGGAAGCCAAGAAGAAATCTCCTGTGGGTCGACGGAACCTTCCCCCTGCCAACGCAGGCACCAAACTTCTGCATCACCGGTCCTCTGGGTCCCCTCTCACCCTGATGAGCGTGGTCCTTGGAAACACAGGAGCTGGTTCCAATTGTCTTCGACAGTCCAGTGGCCCTTCTGTCCAAATTTGGTGGAGGTAAGTCCTTGCCTCCCCACGCCAGACAGTAATCCTGTGTACTGCGTGAACTGCAGCTGCTCGGACTTCTGTGCACTTTTGCAAGACTTCCTTTGTGCACAGCCTAGCACATGTCCCCAGCACTCCGTCCTGCATTGCCTAACTTGCTGAGTTGGACTCCGATGTCGTGGGACCCTCCTTTGTGACTCTGAGTTGACTGGTGTCCTCAGATCTTCTAAATGCCTGTTCAGGTGCTTCTGCGGGTGCTGCCTGCTTCTGCATGGGCTCTCCGTATTGCTGAGTGCCTCCTCTGTTTCCTCCCCCAAGGGGGGACCTCCTGGTCCTTCCTGGGCCCAGGCAGCACCCAAAATCCTCAAACGTGACTCTTGCAGCTAGCAAGGCTTGTTTGCAGTCTTTCTGCGTGGAAACAACTCAGCATCCTCCTGCACACCGTGGGACATCTTCTGACCAAAGGAGAAGTTCCTGGCACCTTCCGTTGTTGCAGAATCTTCCGTTGTTGCAGAATCTTCACCTTCTTCCACCCGGAGGCAGCTCTTTTGCACCTTCATCCGGGGTTTAGTCGGCTCCTCCCCCCCCGTACACTTGCGTGACTCTTGGACTTGGTCCCCTTCCTTTACAGGTCCTCAGGTCCAGGAATCCATCTTCAGTGTTTTGCAATCAGTTGTTGTCCTTGCAGAATCCCTTATCTCAACTTTACTGTCTTTCTGGGGTAGTAGGGTAACTTTACTTCTACTTTTCAGCGTCTTGGGGTGGGGTATCTTGGACACCCCTAGTGTTTTCTTACACTCCCAGCGACCCTCTACACACTATACTAGGCCTGAGGTCCATTTGTGGTTCGCATTCCACTTTTGGAATTTATGGTTTGTGTTGCCCCTAGGCCTATTTCTCCCTATTGCATTCTGTTGTGTTCTACATTGTTTGCACTACTTTTCTAACTGTTACTTACCTGATTTTGGTTTGTGTGCATATATTTTGTGTATATTACTTACCTCATAAGGGAGTATATCCTCTGAGATACTTTTGGCATATTGTCACTAAAATAAAGTACCTTTATTTTTAGTAACTCTGAGTATTGTGTTTTCTTATGATATAGTGCTATATGATATAAGTGGTATAGTAGGAGCTTTGCATGTCTCCTAGTTCAGCCTAAACTGCTCTGCTACAGCTACCTCTATCAGCCTAAGCTTCTAGAACACCTCTAACCTACTAATAAGGGATAACCGGACCTGGCACAAGGTGTAAGTACCACAAGGTACCCACTATAAGCCAGGCCAGCCTCCTACAACGTTTCTCTCTGTGAATGAGGGAGACGGCTGAGAGACTGCGTTTTTTTCTGTATGAATGACGGACAATGCTGGTGAGAGCATCTACTCTGTGGTGCTTTAAGCAAGAACTTGTTAAAAGGATTTCTGAGTCGTAGACATAAAGGAGATTGGGTATATTGAAGGGGTGGGTTTTTGCCAATCGATTTAGGAAGTAGCGACCATTTTAAAAAGTTGTTGTATATAGTGTGAGTAGTTGAGCATTTAATAACTTAATAATCGAAACTTGTTTTATGTAACGCTTAATACTAGTCGTCTGCTTTTTTAAGCACTGTAGCTGAAAGGTTCCCAATTTACTAGCTTTTAATTTTGCGAACTTGATAGGTTGGAAGTATGGGTCAGTGTTGCCAGCAGTTGAACTAGTGACCTTCAGATCACGGTATTTTGTGGCTGAGACCATTTAACTCACTGACTTGCCCGGCAGATAAGAAAGAGATCCATGACCAACATTTTGATCAGTGATTGGCGTCTCACTTTCTCAAGGAGCGGTTTCTCTTTTAATCTGTGCTGCAGAAAAGTGAATGTTTATTTTATTTTCCCTGATATCTAGCAAAGCGAAGCGAGGAACTTTCTTAGTATTAATCTTGCTTACAGGTTTGCAGGTTCGCGGGAGATGTTCCAATGTTCGTTGGTGCTACAGAGACCTATCGAAACGCTGATTATTTTAACAGTTGTAAGAATGTAGCCGAGGTGGCAGCTGCATGTTGAGAAGTGATCTGTGGCCAATTTTCTTTTCTTTTTTGGACAGTAGAGATCGTTATGAGCTGTGAGCTTGAATTGAAAACTTATGTATGTAGCAGATTACAATTTCTTATGTGGAGAAGGGCCCTGGAGATTACTGTCTGTTACTTTTTGCACAGCTGAGACTTGTATGCACCGCGAGCTTGTGTTTATGGCCGTTATATTAGCAGAAATCTCTGCTGAGAATGGACTTTTACATAAGGTTTTGGCCAGGAGCAGAGCTCATATGACAATAATTGCTTCAAATGAGTTTGTAACCATTGAGGACAGTAATTACCAACATGGAAATATTTGGCTCACATGAAATGAATGAAGCAGGAGGTCTTTTAAGTGAAAGGATTATTTCCAACTCAGTTGAGTAAGAGATATTACTGATCATCAAAAGCATGTTTTTCTACCTCACTTACATTTCAAGGAGTGTATCACACGTGGCCAGAGACCCTTTCTTCTCCATGTAATGGGAAACACCACCAGCTTCATTAATTAAAAATATATGTAAATATCCATGGAGGCACAGATAGAGACAGCCAGCAAGGAAGTGGGTCAGGCGTTCATAGAGAGTTCCAGTGCCACCATCCTTGTCCTCAGTGGTCCTATATCAATGAGGTGGGGTGGTACTCCAACAGAAGAGGAATTGAGATGTCAGGAAGGAAGTATGAGCACTGGAAATCTGCTGTGCGTTTTGTGAATGAGAGCAGAGTTTGGTCAAACTATCAGCCATATCTGTAGGGTGAATGGTGCGCACTAGGAGCTCATGATGGTGAAGAAATATTCAGTACTTCAAGATAAGTTTCCCTCAGTGCTGCACTGCATGGGGGAAAGAAATATGCATTAGGCCAAAGGCAGGGTGACAGGTAGCCAAAATATTTAATGAGTGAGGCAAGGAGTTGGCAGATAACTTCTCACTGGTCATTTCTAGTGTCCAAATCATGAGCATGTTAGACAACAAATGTAGGTTAAGTGGGGTCACCAATGAGTATATGCATGAATTAACCATTAGGGGTTGGTCTTTTTGGGAGTGATGTGCAGGTAAACAGCATGTTCACGAGTTAGTAAAATAGACAACTGATTACCCACTGTTAATGAGAGTGGTGTAGAAGGCTAGTGGGCAAGGGAAAGTGATGATGCTATTTGTCTGATCCCAATAACATGGGAACAGAGATGGGGTGGAATGAAACGTATTTCATACTGTTTTTATCACTTAAAAACCAAAAAAATATGCATTTGCTTTACTGGTCTGTCAGGGGCTGAGAAAGTTCTATAGATACACTTGCAAAGATAAGTCAAGATAGATGTAACCTACTTTCTAAACAATGTATGGAATTTCTCATCTGGCTGGCTCCCTTACTAAGCGTTAAAAGCGGGGATTTAAGAAACATTATGGTGGTCATTACAACCCTGGCGGATGGTGTTAAAGCGGCGGTAAGACCGCCAACAGGCCGGCGGTAAAAAAATAGCAATTACGACTGTGGCGGAAACCGCCAACAAAGACAGCCACTTTAACACTCCGACCGCCACAGCAGTACAAACAAACAGCTTGGCGGTCACCGCCAACAGACAGGCGGGAGACAATGTACCACCCACACTATTATGACAGGCCAATCCGCCACCTTTTCCGGGGCGGATTCACCGCGGATAAAAACACGGCGGAAATAGGAATTTAGAAGGGAAAACGCTCACCTCATCACACTCCACGAGGAACGAGGACACCATGGAACGGGAACTCCAAATCCTACCTGCAATAGTCTTCCTGCTCCTCTACCAGGAGCACGAACGCCGGTGGCGAAGACCACGGTGAGTACTGCTACTACAACACAGGGGAGGGGGGAGGCAAAAAACAGGGACACACACACGCAACACCCCCAACCCCACCCCTACCCTCCCCCGCTACAACACACACACTAATGCATATCAATACATCACTACATCACAGTTACACCCCCCAAACCCACCCGGAAGAATACAAAGACCAAAGAAAATGAGTGTAACCATCTGAATATATTACAAACAAGTAGGCAGAAATATATAAATACACAATGTACAAAATATGTACCAAGCATAGTAGTTAAGGTAGTGTTCTAAGAAAGTCTGTGGAACACTGGGACCACACAGTATGGGTGAGGCCCACACAAGATCCCCGACCATGACGGAGAGAACACTGCAGGGGCATCAGACAGCAAGAAAACAGGCACCTCAGGGAGAGGGAAAGGGGGGGCACCTCAGCCGCTTGAGTGCACGACACCAAATCCACGAGGGGGCCACATGCCCACTGTTACATCCTGAAGAGAGCAAAGCCACAGTCTCTCAAGTCTATACAGTGGGTGGTTTGCCCACTGTTCAATCCTGGGGAGTGCAAAGCCACAGTCTCTCAAGTGGATAACAGTGGGTGGGTTGCCCACTGTTCAATCCTGGAGAGTGCAAAGCCACAGTCTCTCAAGTCTCTACAGTGGGTGGTTTGCCCACTGTTCAATCCTGGGGAGTGCAAAACCACAGTCTCTCAAGTCTCTACAGTGGGTGGGTTGCCCACTGTTCAATCCTGGGGAGTGCAAAGCCACAGTCTCTCAAGTCTCTACAGTGGGTGGGTTGCCAACTGTTAAATCCTGGGGAGTGCAAAGCCACAGTCTCTCAAGTGGATAACAGTCTCCACTGGTTCTGGAGGGGGCATGGTGCCCAGAGTGCTTCATCCTGTGAAGGACAGAGGTAGTGGATGGATGTCTCCACTGGTTCTGAGGGGGACTGGTGCCCAGAGTGCTTCATCCTGTGAAGGACAGAGGTAGTGGATGAATGTCTCCACTGGTTCTGGAGGGGGACTGGTGCCCAGAGTGCCTTGAGTTGGCGGTGCCCTGTTCAGCGGGGCTTGAGTTGGCGGTGCCCTGTACAGCCGTGCTTGAGTTGGCGGTGCCCTGTTCAGCGGGGCTTTTGCTGGCGGTCCTTCATGGCCCAGCGGGGCTTTTGCTGGCGGTCCTTCATGGCCCAGCGGGGCTGGTGCTGGCGGTCCTTCATGGCCCAGCGGGGCTGGTGTTGGCGGTCCTTCATGGCCCAGCGGGGCTGGTGCTGGAGGCGGCCTCCTGGGCAGCTGGGCTGGCGGTGGCCTCCTGGGCAGCTGGGCTGGGGCTGGCGATGGCCTCCTGTGCAGCAGGGCTGGGGCTGGCGGTGGCCTCCTGTGCAGCTGGGCTGGCGGTGGCCTCCTGGGCAGCTGTGCTGGGACTGGCGGTGGCCTCCTGTGCAGCTGGGCTGGCGGTGGCCTCCTGGGCAGCTGTGCTGGGGCTGGCTGTGGCCTCCTGGGCAGCTGGACTGGGGCTGGCGGTGGCCTCCTGTGCAGCTGGGCTGGGGATGGCAGTGGCCTCCTGGGCAGCTGTGCTAGGGCTTGCGGTGGCCTCCTGCGCAGCGGGGATGATGGTGGTCTTCTCCGCCGTGCAGCTCTTCCCAGACTTGCCAGGTTTCTTGTGGCCCTTCCCCACCTTGGAAGGTGTCACAGCTGACTCCACACTCCCAACGGGACCCACGGGAGCGGCTTTGGTGGCTGCAGTCTTCCCCCTCTCCCGCCGGGCACTGGCCAACTTCTGATGCTTCACAGGTGGGGGACTGTCTGTGCTGTGGCTCCGTGCCACACTGGCTGTCCTGGTGGCCGGTGCACTCCACATACTGGTGACTACAGGCACCACTGGTCCAGGAGACGTTGTGGCTGAGGTGCTACTTCGGGACCGATGAGATGGACGGGGTGGGGGAGGTGTGGGAAAAAGGTCAGGGGCGGACAGGGAAAGTTTTTTGGACACACTGGGATGGGTAGCTGGAGGGGGTTTGGGAGTGGAGGAAGAGGTGGTGGTAGTAGGAGGTGTACGTTTGGTGGCTTTGGGTGAAGGTGCATGCGCTGGAGGCTGTTGTGAGGTGGATGGCTGTTGGGTGGGTGTGTGCCTGCATTTGTGTATCTTGGGAGGGGGCGTCACAGACACACTGGGAGAGGACACAGGGGACGTGTGAATGGTAGTGGGGGTGGTGACTGCATGTGAGCGGGGTGTGCTGGTGGGTGTGCTGGTGAGGGACGTAGTGGCTGTAGAGGTAGTGCATGTAGGTGTGAGTGTAGACGAGACAGGGAGGGAGGAGGGAGATGACGAGGAGGGTGACACAGTGGAGTCTGTGGATGTTGGTGTGTCTGCATGTGTGTGTTGCTTGCGTGAGTGCCTGTGGGATGTGTGGTGCTTCTGTTTGCCAGAGCGTCCCTTGTGTGTTGAGGTGTGTGCAGGCTGGTCTGATGGTGTGCTTGGGATAGGCAGAGGTACAGGGGATTGGATCTGGGTGGAGGAAGTTGGAGGGGGGAGGCTAGAGACGGGGACAATGGCTGCCATCAGTGCTGAGGCCAGAGTTAGAAAAGCTCGGTGAAGGGCCGCCTGACCAGAATGAATGCCCTCCAGGAATGCATTCATTTGTTGCAACTGCCTTTCTACACCCTGGATGGCATCCTCACTGAGGGCAGCAGGGGTGACTGGGGCAGGGCCTGAGGTGCCTGGGGCGAAGGTGATGCCCATCCTCCTGGGTGAGCGGGCATGGGGCGAAGGCTGAGGGGCTGATAGGAGGGCGGTGCTGGTAGGGGGGTGGCGGCTGTACCTGTAGATGCGGGGGGCACAGATGTTGCCGCCACCACAAGGGAGCTCCCATCAGAGGATGAGTCCGTGTCGCTGGTCTCAGCTCCTGTCCCCACCGTGGAGCTCCCTTCGCCCTCCGTCCTACTGGTGAAGTCCGAGTCCGTAGTCTCGCCCTCCAGGGCCATGTGGGATACAGCTCCCTCGTGCTCCGGTGCCACTGCTCCTCCGCCTGATGATGCTAATGCACACAAGAACTGGGAGACCACAAAAAGGGGGGGGGACGACAGAAGAAAGACATGTTGATTGCATGGATTACCGCTACCGTTGGCGGACAAGATAGACACAGAAGCCCCTTGCACTACGCCGCGCTCTTCGGCTCCACTGTTCAATTCCTGGGAAATGGCCTACAAGGCTATGGATGACATCTGCACACATAGATGACACAGGGGCATGAATAGCTGTACTTGGCACTCTACAGAGGTGGGGTGGGGTGCCACATGGCTTGCCTTACGGAGGGGCCTTGCCTACGGAACTCGCCCTGGCCTAGGGAAGCCCACAGCCCTCCTCCCCCACCCAGACAACTCCACTGCACGCAAAGTCAGCAGAATGAGAGTGTACTCACCCCCTTGTGTCTGCTGTGATGCCCTCAAGCGCCCATCCAACTCCGGGTAGGCCACCGCCAGGATCCTGAACATCAGGGGGGTCATGGTGCGACGGGCACCCCTCCCACCTTGGGAGGCCATCCCCAGCTGAGCCTCCGCCGTCTTCTTGCTCCAGCGGCGAATGTCCTCCCATCTTTTACGGCAGTGGGTGCTCCGTCTGTGGTAGATCCCCAGGGTCCGGACGTCCTTGGCGATGGCACGCCAAATATCTTTCTTCTGGTGGGCGCTGACCTACATGAAATGTACAGGGGAAGAAGAGAAGTCATTACCAACTGCACCGTCAAAGTGATTGGCCCCCATCCCTACCCTTGCCATGTGGCACATGCATTCACTGTCTTTCATGCATGCAGCACTCTGCCCCCTTCCTTCTTACATCCAGCCCTCTCCACACAGGCATAGCCCATACAACATGCTCCCTGTGTACTTACCTGTTTGTCTGGAGGACCGTAGAGTAGAGTGTTCTGGGGGAGGACCCCATCCACGAGCTTCTCCAACTCCTTGTGTGGAAGGCAGGGGTCCTTCCCCAGAAGCACAAGCCATTTTCTCTTCCAGACCGAGGTCACAGCAGCACTTGCAGTGTAGGTCCTCTCCTGTCGAAGATCAGGTATCGCGTGATTGAACAGATAGAAAATGGCGGTCACGTCCGCGGCGGTGCGTACCATCACCGCCGGCGCGTACCATCACCGCCGGCGTACATCGTCATTGGCTCCTGGGACTCATAGGATCCAATTTTAACCAATGCAGCATTACGCCGCAGTGTTCGACCGCCTACCGCGACTGTGTACAACGGCAGCGCATTTACCTCACATCCCATTGTCCCACTTTAGAGGTCAGGCAGCTGCCATTTCAGGGGCCCACATGGCTTCATTTTCAACTGCGTCACACATACCTAGGCCTAGACTCAACACACATACAGGCCACCTTTTGTGTGTGATTGGTGTTCTGGGTAAACTGTGGGTACGTACCTCTGAGTTGTTTGACTCTGTGCTCGCTGTTGTCCTTCATAGGCACCATCCGCTGGGACATGTGAGGAGATGGCGGCATCCTCCGGTGTACCGACCGTTGGTGGACCTGTCGACAATGGAGGAGCAACATTTGATAATCACCTACAGGCTTGACCGTGCCACAATCCAGGAACTGTGTACCCAGTTGGAGCCAGACCTGATGTCAGCAATCCGCCATCCCACAGGAATCCCCCCTCAAGCGCAAGTGCTGTCAGTGCTCCATTTCCTTGCAAGTGGCTCATTTAAAACAACTGTGGCCATGGCATCAGGGATGTCCCAGCCTATGTTTTCCAACGTGTTGTCCAGAGTGTTGTCTGCCCTTCTGAAACACATGTGGAGCTACATCGCTTCCCCTCGGGTGGAGGATTTGCCTACAGTGAAAGGTGATTTCTATGCCCAGGGACATATCCCCAACATCATAGGTGCCATTGATGGGACCCATGTGCCTTTGGTTCCCCCCACAGGAGTTAACAGGTATACAGAAACCGGAAGAGTTATCATTCTATGAATGTACAGATGGTATGTTTGGCATACCAGTACATCTCCCATGTGAATGCCATGTTCCCTGGCTCAGTGCATGACGCCTAAATCTTGCGGAATAGCAGCATTCCTTACGTGATGGGTCAACTCCAGAGGCACCATGTGTGGCTATTAGGTGAGCACCTGGAAGCAAGTCAGTGGGAATGGTTGTCTGGGGCTGGGGTTATCCCTCCAGGTTAGTGTGTGTCTAATAGTTGCCCCTCGCCATTTGCAGGTGACTCTGGTTACCCCAACCTGTCATGGCTACTGACCCCAGTGAGGAATCCCAGGACCAGGGCAGAGGAACGCTACAATGAGGCCCAAGGGTGAACTAGGAGGGTTATCGAGAGGACCTTCGGCCTCCTGAAGGCGAGGTTCAGGTGCCTCCATATGACAGGTGGTTCCCTATTCTACTCACCAAAGAAGGTGTGCCAGATCATCGTGGCCTGCTGTATGCTTCACAACTTGGCTTTGCGACGCCAGGTGCCTTTTCTGCAGGAGGATGGTCCAGATGGCGGTTTTGTTGCAGCTGTGGAGCCTGTGGACAGTGATGAGGAGGAAGCAGAGGAAAAGACATGGACAACAGTGACTCAGTGATCCAGCAATATTTCCAGTGAAACACAGGTAGGAATACAAACCTGCCTACTACATGTACTTTAACACTACTACCTCTCTCCTGTCTGTCGTTTTCACTCAGTGTATGGTCACTGAGTTGTCACTTTCCTTTACGATTTCACAGATGTGGGTCCCACTGTGTGACATATGCTTAGATTCCTCATGGACTAGAGCTGTGTGACATAGGTATGTTCACATTACTATTTAAAAAACATTTTCGCACTGTAATTGCTAATACACTATTTCGAAATCACAGACAGACTCCAGATCATTTTGTGCTTTACGTGTGTTTATTTAAATGCTCAAAATTGGAGGGGGTAGTGAAATGGTGAGGGGTGATGGCGGAGGAGTGTCCATGGCAGAGTCCAGTCTATTAGTCTCACAGGTGCATTGCCCATATGGGCATAGGAAGTGGAGCTGGGGCAGTTTAATTATTGACAGGGTGACAAAGTGGGACAGTAGGGTGACAATCAGGGTGGCCTCATTTCTTGTCGGGGGTCTTGGCATCGTTCTCTGTCTTGTTCCTGGATCTCAGGGACCGTTTGCGGGGTGGTTCTCCCTCTGCAGGGGTTGGGGTGCTGGTGTGGTGGTCCTGTGGCGGGGCGTCCTGTGCATTAGCGCCGGCGGAGGTGGTGGGCAGTTCATCGTCCATGCTAGTGTCAGGGGCCCCTTGTAGTGCCACAGTGTTCCTCCTGGTGTTGAGTACTTCCTTCAGCACCCCTACGATGGTGCCCAGGGTGGAGCTGATGGCTCTAAGTTCCTCCCTGAAGCCCATATACTGTTCCTCCTGCATGTGTTGGGTCTCCTGAAACTTGGCCAGTACCGTTGCCATCGTCTCCTGGGAGTGGTGGTAGGCTCCCAAGATGGAGGAGAGGGCCTCGTGGAGAGTGGGTTCCCTTGGCCTGTCCGCCCCCTATCGCACGGCAGCCCTCCCAGTTCCCCTGTGTTCCTGTGCCTTCGTCCCCTGGACCGTGTGCCCACTACCACTGCCCCCAGGTCCCTGTTGTTGTTAGGGTGGTGGGTTAGCCTGGGTTCCCTGCAGTGGTGGACACACAGCTGATTGACGTGTCCTGGGGACAGAGGTATGGGCCCGCTGGGTGGGTGCTGTGCTGGTGTTTCCAGAGGGGGGAATGTCTGTGGTGGCCTGTGCCTGTGTGAGGGGAACCGACTGTCCAGAGGTCCCCGATGGGCCGGGCTGGTCATCTAGATCCAGTTGGACAGAGGTGCTGTCATCACTGTGGGCCTCTTCTGTTGGTGGTGTGGACATGTGTGGACCCTCCTGTCCGGTGATGTTGGGTAGGGGTCCTGCAGGGGTATAAAAGGATGTTTACAAAATCTGTGTGTGTAATGGTGTGCAATGGGTGGGTGACCGTGTACCCCAGTGCTAGCATTCGTGTGTGGGAGCTTGTGTGATGATGGTTTAGGGGGGTGTATGGGTATGTGCAGTGGGCATGCTTTGGTGATGGCTGTCCATGATTTGTTGTTGCATGCAGGGCTTGGTGTTGGGATGTGTGGTTTGTGATGTTGGGACATATGTGAGGAGTTGGGGTGCCGGGGGTGAGGGTGGGGGTATGTGATAGCATGCAGGTAGGGTGGGGGATGTAATAGTAAAGCTTTGTCTTACCAGAGTCCACTCCTCCACCTACTCCTGCGAGGCCCTCAGGATGCAGAATCTCCAAGACCTGCTCCTCCCATGTTGTTAGTTGTGGGGGAGGAGGTGGGGGTCCGCCGCCAGTCCTCTGAACCGCCTGGTGGTGTCTTGAGACCACAGAACGCACCTTCCCCCGTAGGTCGTTCTATCTCTTCCTGATGTTCTCCTGATTTCTTGGGTGTTGTCCCACTGCGTTGACCCTGTCCACTATTCTTCGCCATAGCTCCATCTTCCTTGCAATTGAGGTGTGCTGCACCTGTGCTCCGAATAGCTGTGGCTCTACCCGGACGATTTCCTCCACCATGACCCTGAGCTCCTCCTCCGAGAACCTGGGGTGTCTTTGCCGTGCCATGGGGTGGTGTAGGTGATGTGTGGGGTGGAGTGTGTGGTGATATGTAGTGGTGTGATGTGTGAGGTGCGTGGAAGTTGTGTGGGTGATGGTGTTGTGTGCCTGTGGATGCTAGTATTGTTGATGGTGGTGTCTCTCTCTGGCCTTCTCTCGGTAATTTTGTCGTAGGGGTTTGTGGGTGATGCGGGTGTGAATTTTATATTGTAATGGGTGTGTGGGAGTGGTGTGTGTATGTGTCTCGGGTGTGTGTATTTCGAATTGTCCAATGTGGTAGTGTTTTGTAAGAGTGTGTGTATTTTGAGCGCGGCAGTGTGTACCGCCAATGGAATACCCCGGTTGAAAGACCGCCGCATGGATTCGTGTGTTGTGATAGTGTGGGCGTATTTCTGTTGGCGTGACGGTGTTGGTTTTGTTTTCGCTAGTTTATCACTGACCTTTGGTGTGGCGGACTTGTGTGGGTGTCTCAATTTTGGCGAATTCCGAGATGTGGGTCATAATAGCTTTGGCGGAATTCCGCTGCCACGGCGGTGTGTTGGCGGTCTTCTGCACGGCAGTAAGCGGCTTTTACCGCCAATGTTGTAATGACCGCCTATATGTCCAAATATGCCATTTAGTGTATTGGATATCCAAGTAACTTCTAAACGTGAAGTAGTCCTCGAGGCAAAATATATTTATGGTTTATATGAATACAGTTTATCTCCTTAAGCACTTTGTAAGACAAACAAAAGCTTGAAATAATAAATAATTGCTTTAAATAATTCTAAAAGGTTGTAAATATTGTTTCAATGTGTTGGTTGGTTTCTTTTTTCTTTCTTTCAGATGTGTTCCTGGGTGATGCACTAGTCTATCTCATAGTGTGTATTACTAGACTTTTTCTTTTTTTTCTTTTCTACAACATGTCAGCCTTGCTCAACAAAAAAGGAGGACTCAAACCTATCAGGTTTTTAAGTGTGTTGACAAGTGTTGAGCAGGACTTTGAGTAGGAAATGCACATTAAACACAGAAAGGGACTCATTACAAGTATTCCGGATAGCCTATTAAGGGCCCTTAAGCACCTGTATACAGATACATGGGTCAGAATCAGAATTTGAGATGGCTCCGACTATCCAGGTCAATTAAAACTACACAAGGCCTCAAACAAGGCTGTGTCTTAGCACCTACATTTTTTAACCTGTTCCTGTCAGATCTCACTCTGACTCTTAATGCAGTTAATTCTCATCTACCAAAATTAGAGGGCCTCTGGCTTTTGAATCTTCTGTATGCCCATGGCCTTGTCCTGCTCAGTAGACCTAAAGTCAGCCTTCAGTGCCTCAATGATGCTACCTCGGCCTACACCCTAAGGAATGGACTGACAAGCAACAGAAAGAAGACCAATACCTTAGCAGTTCAAGGTTCAAGAAATTAAAAGTCTATATGTTTCCTAGACCAAGAAAAAATAGGGCTAGTAGAAGTTTTAAGTATTTTGGTGTTTACTTTAACGAGAATGGGAGGTATGGGGAACAATTTGAAGTAATTAAGAGAAAGGTCAATGGCCTAGCTTTTGGTCCTAGGTCACTTTACAGAAAGTTGAAAGGTCCATCGCTCATGCCAATTCTGCAGGTGACCCAAGCAAAGGCTCATCTATCTTTGACCTATGGAAGTGAGGCACTCAGGAAATGGGTCAGCGCAACACTAGACAAAGTGTTTCTTAAGCGGTACAGGACAATCTTCCAACTACCCTCCTATTTATTGCCTGCCCAGATCAGGCTGGAGTTTGGTATTGTTAAACAGTCACTTGTGCAGAAGGCGGCCTCCACAGTGTGTTGCCACACACTTAAGTTGGCAAAGGAAGGCTCCCTGGGCGATTATCCATGGACACAGTTACCCAGCAAAGTCTGACCTGCTAATGGCCCTGTGAACTCTTGGCCTAACCAGTGCTTGGGACCTATTAGTCACCTGGAGTTTGAAAAAACTGGTTAAAACAAGTACACAGCTATTGTCGATGCGTGAGGACAAGGATTGCCTGTCACAACGGAAGCCCCGCTGGATGGCGCTTCACAGTTACAGCAGGCTGAAACCTCTGGGATACCTAAGCAAACCCTATAGTGAGCAGAGCAAGATGTAATTTTTGCAACATAGACTAAGGATCCAGCCGATCTCAAGTCACTATCCTACATGGACCAGACAGGAGGTGCAAGGTAACTGCAGGCTATGTGATCAGGGTTGGGAAGACATCATTCACATCCTCTACCTGTGCACAACCCTAAGGGAGGTCCGGCGAAAGCCTCTACAAAGATCATGAAATGAGCAAGGCATAAGGCCCTGGAGGGAGGCAGTGATGGCCTGCTTTGAATCATTGGATATAAGGCTGGATTGTGCAATGTTGCAATTCCTCCAGAGAGTCAGGAAAAAGATTGAGGCCACGGACATAGCTGCTACAGGGGAGGGAGGTGAACAGCTCAAATTATAGCTTCAATTTTAGCTGCGAAAATCCTAAAGGGGGCAGCTCACAACTCTACAGCTCTATTTCTAATTTCAATTTTCTCGACCCAGTACTTTTCAAGACTAGGGGGTCCCATGATACTTTAAGCTGATGGTAAAATGTCTGAAGCTGCTGCCCATTCACCGCAGTGGTTGCAGTTACATCACCCTCCTTTGGCATATGGATATAATTGGCAGAACAAGCCTCAGTCACCTAACTCCTAGGGGCTACTTTCCTTGAATGCTCCCCTTAATCTCTGTTCTTCAGTTAGTATTTGCAATAAGGCACTTGTGACTGAAGAAGGTTCTTAATTCACTGACATTTTTGCACCAACACTTTGTATTGACAATGTCCGTATAACTTAATACACCCCATTATTAGACATTGCACCTAACATCCGTTATTTTATCCATTACTTAATATATTTACTACTATTGTAGCACTTGTACATTACTGCTACAAGACACTGCACTTTAACTTTGTGCCTTCACACTTTCAAGTCACAAAGTCCCTAGTAATGGCCTTTTAAAGTAAGCCAGCAGTCCTAAAGAAGAATGGGCCATCGTGGAAAAAGACCTTACATCAGGGCATTATATACTGACACATTCCAGCTGTTAGTCACTTTGCTTAAAGCATAAGGGCCAAATTTTATTCCTCATTAAGCCTCCGGGCAGGAAGCGAGTTCGTCTCGAACCCCTCAAACTTTCTGGTTTAGATAGGTTCCCTGCTTTTAGCAGATGATGATATTGTTTTTAATTTTAATGAATACTCATGTATGTTTGATATATTTTAGCAAAGGCTTTTAATGTGTACTATATTGCAATAGTTTTAACAACTCAAGCAATCGAGATTTATTTATTTAATATCAACAAAACAGTAAACAAGTAAAATACAACACGCAATAAAATCCAACATCAATTGATATAAAAAAAATACTTTTGTCTGTAAAAGGACACCAAAAAGACAAAAATCAAATGTAGGGAACCGGAGATATGAATTTTTAAAGATTACATTCATAAATGTGTTTTCTAGTGCTTAAAAGTGACAAGAGCCAACTGCAGCCATCTGGTCGCACCTGACCGGATCAAAGTCAAAGTCAGAGGCTGACAATGATGAAGCCCAAGAGGTAGGCCTCGGCCAAAGTTTTGCCTTCGCTCGTAGTCACTTTTTTGGTTCTTTTTTCCTTGATCTCAAGTGGCTCCCCGGCAGGCCAGCCTTCAAGCCAACGATGGTGACTTGCTTCAGCGTGAGGCCTTGGGAAAGTCCTGGAGGTCCTGGAACACCAGAGCTTTCAGGAGGATGAGCCTGAAATCCACGCCGGGTCATGGTTCGACATCGGCAGCTTGACTCTCGATGACGAGTCGGGCACCTTATGGAGCTTTCTTTAAAAAATTCATGAAATGTCTCCAAACTTCTAGATCTACTGCCAAAGGTCTAATTGAGGTCTTGAAGTGTCTATAACGCCAGCGAAGGTTTCAGAAGCTCTGAGGTGCTACTTGAGTAGTTGGGACTACAATTCCTACAATGTGCCAGTCAAATCATTAAAAGTCCACGGGATGCTGGTTAGCTGGGCTCTTGTTGCAGTAGTTGATGCAGGGGACACTTACCAGCTCCTTTGTACCTGCTGGTGGATCTTGGAAGCAAGGCTGAGTCCTCTTTGGGGTGAAGCCCAGAGTGAGCAGCAGTTGCACTACTTCAGAGTGCAATATTTTTGGTGCAGACCAGGGGTTCAGAAGGGTAGTTCTGCTTCTTCTACTTTCTTCCAGCAGGGATCTGAGTTACTGGGCAGCTCTCCCTCTTTCATCCAGGTCTCTAGTCTGACCAGCAGGGAGGCATCCCTGACCAAGGAGGTACAGGGTGCCACCTTCTCTAATGACCACTCTAATGAGCACACCTTTGTCCCTTTGTCGTTTCTCAAAAATCCAAGATGGAGAAAATTTCTCCTAGAGGTTCAGGTCTAGCTAAATCCACCTGTAGCTGTGGCTAACGTTTCCCTACCCTCCCCTTCCAACCCCTCTTCTAATTTAATTACAGGGTTTCTCATCTGGCTAGGAGAGCAGGAAGTGGGGATGGGTCAGAGTCCTGCGCTATCTATCCGTCTCCCTTTTTTGTCTGGCTACCCACCCCCATTCCTGCCCTGGCTTCTGCTGCTGAAGATCTGCTGCCACCAGATGGTTCCTTTGTCTCAGCCCAAGCCACCTCACACCTCATCAGAGCAGAGGGATTGCTACAGGGCTGATTTTAGGTAACTTTAGGGAAGAGTTCTAAAACTCGTTCCATGTAGTAATTATGATAAATCTAACCTTGGCAACCTGTTGGATTTATCTTAACTATTAGTTTGACACTTTCAATCACTGGTTTAGTCCACTGTTATCAAAAGTTAGACTTTATTATTGATTAATAAAGCCTTCCGGTGTTAGCCTCTGGAGCTAGCAGTGCTACAAATGGGAAAACAAAATTAGCGCTTTTTCCCTCACCATGGCATATAAAACATCTGTTATAATGCCCCTGCTTATAATTACAATACACCTTACCCTTGAGGCACTTAGGGCAGACTCTAGGGGTGACATATATGTAGAAATAAGGTAGCTTGAGACTTTAGAAGTACATTTAATTCCAAAGTAAAATTTGGGCCTAATTTTATTTTAAAGGTAGCCTGCAAGGCAGGGCTGCCTTTGAAGTGACAGCAGACACCACAACAGTGCCTTAACTCCACTGGTGTCTCTACACCTACAAGTCCTACCATTTACTAGGGACTTACAGGTAGGTTATCAGGGTCAATTCTAATTATGCCTAATTACCATATATGTTTTAATCAGAGCACTAGCTCTGGTTAGCAGAGCCCAGGGCTCATTAAAAGTCAGACAACACCAGCATCAGTCAAAAACGGGGGCCTAAAAGTGGGGGATACTCAATCAATCAATCAATCAAAAAAAATTAGAGAGCGCGCTACTCACCTGTGAGGTTCTCAATTCGCTGGGGGGAGGGAATCATGGTGGGGCAGGGAGGGTTACTGTTTGAACAACCATGTCTTGAGGTTCTTTCTAAAGAGCAGGAGTTCTTTGGTTTTTGGAAGGTTGGTGGGGAGGGAGTTCCAGGTTTTGGGGGCGAGGTAGGAGAAGGACCTGCCTCCTGTGGTGGTGAGTTGGATGCGGAGGACTGTGGCCTGGGCGAGGTCGGCTGATCGGAGGTTGCGTGTGGGAGTGTGGAAGTTCACTCTTTCGTTGAGGTAGGTTGGGCCGGTGTTGTGGAGGGATTTGTGAGCGTGGATGAGGATCTTGAATGTGATTCTCTTGTCTACGGGGAGCCAGTGAAGGGATTTGAGATGTGGTGAGATTCGTTCGTGGCAGGGGAGGCCAAGGACCAGGCGTGCGGCTGTGTTCTGAATTCTCTGGAATTTGTGTTTGAGTGCATGGGTGACTGTCTTCCTGGTCTCTGGGGGAATCCATTTGAAGTATTTTTTTAGAGTGCCGAGTGTGTGGAAGGAGGAGGAGGTTATGGCATTGATTTGCTGTGTCATGTAGAGGGAGGGGACCAGGATGATGCCAAGGTTGCGTGCATGGTTTGCGAGGGTGGGTGCAGGGCCTAGGGAGGTGGGCCACCAGGAGTCGCCCCATGTGGTTTTGTTGGGGCCGAAGATGATGATCTCGGTTTTGTCTGAGTTAAGCTTGAGGTGGTTAGTGGTCATCCAGTTGGCGGTGTCGAGGAGAGTAGCGTGTAGGTTGGTTTTGGCAGTGGTGGGGTTGTGGGTGAGGGAGAGGATGAGTTGTGTGTCATCTGCTTAGGAGAGGATAGTGATTCAGTTTGCTCGGAGGATGTTGGCTAGGAGGATCATGTAGATGTTGAAGAGTGTGGGGCTGAGGGAGGACCCTTGGGGGACTCCGCAGATGATCTTGGTAGTGGTGGAGTGGAAAGGTGGAAGGCGGACTCTCTGCGTCCGGTCCTTGAGGAAGGAGGTGAGCCAGTCTAAGGCTTTGTAGCGAGTTCCGATGTTGTGGAGGCATGTGCGGAGTGTGTGGTGGCAGACGGTGTCAAAACATACATACACAGACACTGAAAAAAGCCCTGTTTTTTACAAATGGCAAAGAGGTGCAGGGAAATTCTACCACAGAGAACAAAAACAAGATAACCATTGATGATTTTGTGTCAGCATTGAAGAAACTTGCGGCGATTTATATATTTGGTTCCCTACATGTCCCTACATGTTTGAGACCAAATCATAATGCACACTAAAAAAGAGTGTCTTGGAAATGTTAACAGTGATCTGGTCAACAAAGAATCTTTTGAGAAAAAAACAAAATTGGAAACTGTTCAATAAGGAAAGGAGCAATTGGCTAAATTCTAAAAGTGTGGGAGTATGAAACTTTTGGCTAATAATAAGCACGCAATCAAAAATGCTCTGGTTGTAGAGCTATTGAGCACTTTATTAGAGTCTGTAAAAAAAGAATTACCCCCAGAGGGAAATGTGTAAGCTAGATGAGATGGAGAGTTCAGAAAGTGAAAAATCTGCTGAAGAGAAGTATGTTTTGACCATCAGTGATCAAGAAGTGTGTTTGAGCATTGATGCTAGAAATAAACCATTGTGTGAAATCATGATTGCTGGCATAATAATTTGCATCTTAGCAGATTCATGGTCACCATGCACAATAATTAATGATGAGGTGTGGAGACAGAAATTTGTGCATGCAATAGAAGTACTGCTGCTTTCACATATCAACCTGACAGTTTCACAGGTGAACCATTTCCCATGTTGGGTTTCAGATGGGTGAAATGGAATACAAAAGAAGGTTGGCAGAGGGAAACTATATGTGGCAGAACATAGTCCATCAGTGTTAAGGTGGATAAACCAAATATAGTTGAGCATCATTTTGTACCCTAAAAGTGCTGAGCAGGCACTGGTTGTAGGGGAAAATGTGAAGACAGGAAACATGTTAAGAAGGGAGTTCCCTGAAGTATTCTCTGATACAATTGGTCAGTTGAAGGGATTCCAACACAACGTGTTGTTGAAAGAGGGCACTGTCCCAGTGGTTCATAAGGTGCGCTAGGTACCTATGTTGTTGAGAGATGATGTGGAATAAGTGTCTGAGAAATTACAGCATGCAGAAATAATTGAACCAATAGAATTCTCTGATTGATTCTTCTGTGGTTGCTAGACAGCCAAATAGAAAGTTGAGGTTATCCGTAGATTCTGGAGATCTTAATAAGAATATTTTGATTCACCGTTTTCCACTTCCTAGAATCAATGAGCTATTGTCTAAAATTAAAGGTAACTCATTGTTTTCCACTGTAGATCTTTCTTCTGCATACCATCAGGTCACTTTTCATAAGGAAAGCAGAAGACTAACTGCTTTCATAACACATGAGGGCTGTTTCTAGTTTGTGAGAATGCAGTTTGGGCTTGCCTAAGCAGCCACAGTTTTCCAGAGACTGATGTTTAAATTGATTAAGAACAACATACTGTTTTAGTCTTCCATGATAATATCCTCATCCTGTAAAAAAACAAGCATGAGCATGGTGGAAGGTTGAAGGATGTCCTAACCATATTGAGGGACAAGAGGTTAACTGCCAAATTCTCAAAGTGCAAATTTGCATCACATGAGGTTACGTATCTGGGACAAAAGGTTTGTCAGCATGGTATCAAACTAAAAAAGGAATTGATTGAGGCAGTTGTAAAGGCACCTGAACTCTCAGGTAAGGAGTAGTTAATGTAATTTTTAAGACTGACCGAATAACATGCAAAGTTTGTTAGCACTTTTTCAGAGAAAAACTAGTGAAAGAGAGCACACCATTTTTGTGGTCATTAGAGTGTCAGTCTGCCTTTGAGAGTATCGAACAGGATATTGCAACAGCATCTTCTCTGCAAGTTTTTCATCCTGAAGCTCACAGCATTAGAACCACAAATGCAAGCAATGAAAGACTTGAAGTAAGGTAAGAAAGTGGTAGCTGTTTTTGTATCACAGATTTTATCACCATCTGAAAAGCGCTAATGTGTAATTGAGAGAGAGAGACACTAACCTGTGTATGGGGATTGAGAAATTTCAGGTCCTTTGTTTGGCAATCAGAATTCGAGGTCAGAACAGGACATAAACCTTTTATTGGAGTGTTCTCAACTAATGGGTTACAAAGAGCTTCACCTGGATAGCAAGAATGTCCTTAATGTTCAAAGAGATTACAGTTACCACTGAAAGTGTGCTCTGCGGATGATAACTATGATTATCAAGTTGCACTAGTTGTGAGTGAGGATGTAAAATGCACAAGCAAAGATAGGTGGATGGATGAGCATGAATGTGATGCTATATTAATGGATAAAGAACTGTATCATAAATGGTTGGCCATGTAAGAATAATTTGAGTGAAAGTTTAAATACATTTTGGGAAGTCAGGCAAGAGCTCTATAATGATAATGGTTTTGTGTTGAGAAGTGCAAATATTGTACCACCCTTAAGCCTAAGAGTTAAAGTGTTGAGAATATGCCATAAAGTCTACTTATCGGTGGCCATGAGTGCATTTGTATGGAATTGTTAAGGTTGTGTGGAGTCAGACAAAACTTTAAAGACTCGACCTCAGACTTTGAGCATAATAGAATGCCTTAACATGTCTTTGGATATTATTAGTGTAGACATCATGGGACTGTCTGAAAATAGCATAGTGAGATATATTTTGGTAGTTGTCGATCATTTTTCAAAGTGGGTGGAAGTACAGATTGTGTCCATAATTGATCCTTTGACAGTGTCCACATTTTTGATGACATTCTTTATTAGGGAAGGTTTACCAAGAAAAATTGTGAGTGAAAACAGTTCATAATTCAAATCAACAAAGGTTGAAGTTTTCTTGTCAAGGAATGGAATAACTAATATCACTACTTTAGTTTATCACTATCCTGGAAATGGAGCAGAGGAACGGATCAACTGTGTGAATAAAGGCACCTTTCAGCTAGCCATCAGAAGTACAGTTAAGCAGTGGGTGGAGATGAAGAAATGGTTTGATCTTACAGACTTACGCCTACAGCAACTGGTTTTAGTCCACTTGAATTCATGAGGGGCAGAAAAGCCTACACTAAAGATAACCTGGCATGGATGAGTGTTTCTAAACGTACTGAGCAATCTGCAGAATCTGTTGTTAAGAACATTAAAAAGGCACAAGATGCTAGCTATTATGATTAGAAACGTAATGCTGTCAACTCAAAACTGCAGGTGGGAGAATGGGTGAAGGAGAAGAAAGCAGGACAGGTGGTGAAAGGCGAGAGTATGTTTTCACATCCATTGAGAGTGGAGAACTGTTTGACCAATGCTATGAGGTTGAGTGATGGGAAGATGTGGCGTATGAGCTGTGTTGCCCAGTGCAAAGAATCCATACAAAGTGAAGAAGAGTTGAGTGACTACATTGATGTCTCATGGGAATGGTTGTGGTTGTGGGAGGATATGGAGGTACTGGAGGAATCTGAGGGAAGTCAATCTATCAATCAATCAATCAGAGTATTTGTGCACTACTCACCCGTGAGGGTCTCAAGGTGCTGATGGGATCGAGGGCTGCTACTGCTCAAACAGCCATGTCTTGCGATGTCTCCTGAAGGTAAGTAGGTCCTGTGTCTGACTCAGGTGGGTAGGAAGAGTGTTCCATGTCTTGGCGGCGAGGTGGGAGAATGATCTGCCACTGGTGGTTGTTCTGTGGATGTGTGGGACAGTGGCGAGGGCAAGGTTGGTGGAGCAAAGCTGTCAGGTCGAGGTGTAGAAGGAGAGCCATCTGTTGAGGTATTCTCTTGTGTAGTGCCTTGTGAGCATGGGTGAGGAGTTTAAACTTGATTCTCTTGTTGACGGGGAGCCAGTGTACGTCTCTCAGGTGGGCTGTGATGTGGCAGTGGAGGGAGATGTCCAGGATGAGGCGTGCAGAGGCATTCTGTATGCATTGCATTCTTTTCTGGAGCTTGGCCATGGTTACTGCGTAGAGGGCATTGCCGTAGTCCAATTTGCTGCTTACGAGGGCTTGGGTGACCGTCCTTCTGGTTTCAGTGGGGATCCATTTGTAGATCTTCCGAAGCATGCGGAGGGTGTGGAAGCAGGAAGAGGAGATGGCGTTGACTTGCTGGGTCATTGATAGTGATGAGTCCAGGATGAATCCCAGGTTGCGTGCGTGGTCGGTGGGTGTCGGTGAGGTTTCCAGTGTGGCAGGCCACCAGGAGCCGTCCATGCGGAGGGGGTGGAGCCAAAGATGAGGACCTCAGGCTTGTTGGATTTCAGTTTCAGGCAGCTGTTCTTCATCCATTCGGCGATGGCCTTCATTCCTTCGTGGAGGTTGGTCTTGGCGATGGCGGGCCCTTGGAGAAGGAGAGGATCAGCTGGGTGTCATCGGTGTAGGAGATGATGTTGAGGTTGTGGGATTGTGCGATGTTAGCAAGCTCAGACATCTAGACGGTAAAGAGGGTCGGGCTGAGGGATGATTCCTGGGATACGCTGCAGATTATTTTGGTGGCTTCAGAGCAGGATGGAGGGAGGTGGACTCTCTGAGGTCCGCCGGTGAGGAAGGAGGTGATCCAGTCCAGTGCACTGTCACAGATTCCTGCATCGTTGAGGTGTGTGCAAAGGGTGTGGTGGCAGATGGTGTTGAAGATGGCTGAGAGGTCCAGGAGGATGAGGGCCGCAGCCTTGCTGTTGTCAAGTATGGTCCTGATATTGTCGATGGCGGCGATGAGCGCGGTTTCGGCGCTGTGGTTGCTGCGGAATCCGGATTGGGATGGGTCCACAGTGTTGTTCTCCTCGAGGAAACGGGTCCGTTGTTTGTTGACAATTTTCTCCATGACTTTTGCTGGGAAGGACAGCAGGGAGATGGGCCGGAAGTTCTTTGGGTCCGCTTTGGGTTTCTTGATGAAGACGTTGATCTCAGCGTGTTTCTAGCTCTCCGGGAAGGTGGCAATCTTGAAGGAACTGTTGATGATATTCCTGAGTTGGGGTGCAATGATGGAGCTTGCTCAGAGTGGGGAAGTTCCTGAAGAGACCCAAGATTCAAATTAGGTTTGGGGGAAAAAATCAGGGTCATAGAGCATGGAGATGCAAAAAATTCAGTGAAGCGATGTGGAGCGGAGATTTTTCTCTCGGGTGCTTGCCAATGTTAAGTTGGTGAGTGCGAGCAAGACAAATTGCTAAGTTGGCGAGCGCAACTGACATTTCTGAATCACGGCAGGTCACTACTGCTCGCTTTGAGAAAGTTGCTGCTCGTGCTGAGGAAGAAAACAGTTAGCACCCTCTGGCGCTCCACATGATGCCATTTACACTGATTTAACAGCAAGGGAGAAACTCCTGGAGCTGAAAATCAGCGCAAACAGTGTGACTTACCCAAACTCCGTCGCTCATGGAACTCCACGTAGCATGGTGACGTTTTTCACCACTTCGTGGAGTACCGCGTAATGGAACTCCGTGAATTTCACCCAGGCCTAATGCTAATACCATTCCTGGAGGTGGGACGGAAGAGATGGATTTATGCAATGACGAATCTATAGGGAGTTGGGCTGGAAGAGTGATCAGAACACCACAGAGATTTAATGATTTAATGATTATATTTTAGAGCAAATAACTTGATTACACAATGTTTTGTTTTAGCTATGTATTCTTTACAGATATAGGATGACTCACACCATAATGTGTTCTTTATTTTAAAAGTGTTTTATTATAAGTGTTAAAATGTAATTCAGAATTTTGTTGTTATAAAGTTTAGTGTAAGTATGTAGGAGCTGTATGATTTTTTTTTCTTTCTTTCTTTTCTATTTTTTAAAGGGAAGAGATGTGTGTAGAGTTGATGGTGGGAATGCAGAATGCTCTAGTGTCACAGACATGGTGCATGTATGAGTTCACATTCCAAGTGTCAATTATAACATTTAATATAAAGTGATTTGGAAGTGGCAGTTACATTATGAACGTGACAGTCTCTTTAATTGTTCTCTCTCTTCCTTCTCTGTTATCTTTATATCACCAAATAGATTATTCTGCCAGGTTCAACAAAGTAAATATAAATCTTTTATGGTCTAAACTTATGGCATTCGGCATCTACGGTGCACTGCTACAGTTGATCAAGTCACTTCATTATTGATTGCAAGTCAAATTATCAGGAAAATCAGTTCTTTCTCCCACGGTCGAAATTGACAAAGGATTGTGTCCTAGCCTAACTTCTCTGTTCTCCATTTAGCTCAGAAATTGGTTTCTACATCCCTAAACCCAGGTTTCTTCATCCAAAACTGGGATATCACTTGATCACTGAACTAGCATATGCTGATGGTATTGCCATGTGTTTGCTAAGTTCAACAGGCCTCCAAAAGTAGCTTACTGCACCAAAAAAAAATTCACAAATCATATGGCGGATGGGCGCTCAGTTCGACAATTAGTGCTCTAAGGGCCAGATGCACGTAGCTAATTTCTTGCCACAACTGCCGGATTTGCAGAATACGGCCATTTGCAACAAGAAAAAAACATGTTGGTATGTAGAAACCCTAATTTGTGATTCGGTAATCTATTTACTGAATCACAAAATAGGTTTGCAAGTCACTATTTGGAAGAGGGATGCCGAGGGCATCCCTTCCAAATAGCGAGTCGCAGTGGTATGTGAGATTGTTCGAGACCGTGAATGTGGTCGTAAAATAAATGCAGTTACCACCAACTCGAAGTTGGTGGTAACCAATTTGCAAACGGAAAGGGGTCTCCAAGGGACCCCTTCCTCTTTGTGAATGGAAGCAAATATATTTTTTCAGAGCAGGCAATGGTGCAATAGACCGCTGCCTATTCTGAAAAAATGAAAAGAAAACTTTTCATTTTTTTGTTTGAAATGCATTCACATTTCCTTTAAGCAACATGGGCTGCATTAAAAAAAAAAAAAGAACTGCTTTATTTAAAAAGAAGTCACAAAAATAGTGGTCTGCTCTCCCCAGCAGGCCACCATGCCTTGTAAGTGCAGCCATTCCCAATGGAGTCGCAAATTGCAACCTACTTCATGAATATTAATGAGGTAGGTCATATGCGACCCCATTGGGCCTGCAATACATTTGTTCTTTTCATTTTGTGAGTCTCTAACTGCCATTTGCAATAAATAGTAATTAGTGACTCAAAAAATTGAATGGCTGTACATCTGGCCCTAAACGCCAAACTTGTTTCAATTCTCTCTTATGCTTTGTTAGCATTCAGTGTAAAGTGAGTAGATAAATTGGGATCTATTTCCATACAAAAGTCCCCATGCTATGAGTTAAACGTTCCATCTACCAAATCTGTCCATCTAATTCTGTGAATGTTTTTCTTCAAGCACAATTCAATGAGGGGCATGATTTATCATGAACTGGTGCAGAACCGTTCGACCCTCTCTGCTCTCTGGGAGAGTGACTCTGCTACTTTATCAAATTAAGATAACTTACAATCTATTGAAGATCTACTGAATATATTGAAACTGAGTTGCAAACATGTTGAAAACGCTTACAAGAGTCACTTGAAAAGAGTGTCCTGATTAATGTGTTGGGGTTGAAAAATGCAGAGCATTTTCCTGGAATCCTCTTTTTGCCCAAACAGCACTACATTGATTCAAACCTGGAAGCTACAACTTAACAGACATGTTTACATTTTCATCTTCTTTACATTTTCCTTTAGGTTTACGGGTTCTTGTAGTTTTACTTACCCTGGTCATACCTGTAAAACTTTAACAACACCATAGACCATATTATATGTTATTGTCCTGGCTTGAGTCATTTCTCAGCATTTTACTTTGTCATTTAATTCACTTTCAACATCGTTCCTATTTTGTCTACTTGTTCCATTTTTCTCACACCAACTATTTTTCTCCATTCCCCCTTGTACTAGTCACTTCCTCTATATTTCCTCCTCTTGTATTACCCTTTTCTTCCCACTCTTTTTTCTAAAATACCATTTGGATGCTGGAAAGCATTTTGAGCCTCAAGGACCTGCGCCGATTTGTGGAGCAGTGCACATTTCCACATTTCGGATCTGAAGTCTGCAATCTAACACCTATGGACAATCCCCTCACCATCATGCTTGACACATCCGCAAACAGTCGCTAATGCTAACTCACATCCTTTGAAATTTAATAAAGAAGATCCAAAATCCATAGGAAGTTCAAAGAACAATATAAGCAAATGCTTCCCTCTTGATATTTGAGGCCTGTAAATGTAATTTCACCTTGGCAGGTTGATAACATTTACCCAAATAAGTCTCCCACGTTAAAGGAATAACTTTTATTTAACATTTATTAGCGCATTATTTTCTGTTGTTTTATAATATATTTCACCAGCAAATGTGTACCTTAATGGTTTATATTTTAATTTAACCTAGTAAGTACTACTCATAAGCGGCGTATGTACATATTTTGTGCATTGCATTTTTCTTAATGCGATTCTTTGCAAATTGCAGTTAGGAAATCACAACTCCTAACGTTTAAAACCCACTGAACTTCATTTAGCAATTCTTAATCTGGTTGCAATCAACCTACTGCATGAATAATTATGAGGTAGGTCACAATTTGAAACTCATTATAATTTACAGCCATCACAGGAATGGTGAACTGTTCGGGTCAGACGACAACCACACCTGTGATTGCTTTATTTTATTGTCATCTTTTTTTTTTTTTTAAATGCAGCCCATTTTCCTTACAGGAAAATGGGACGCGTTTCAAAAAAAGGAAATGTTTAAGTTTAATTTTTTAATTTGTCTTTTGTATATATAAAAAAGCATTTCTGTGAATTGGACCGTTTCCGACTGCAAAAGTGCTTTGGTTCATGTGCTCCTAGTAATTACTCAGCAAATTTCAAACACTGATTTGCTCATCCAGTCAATGTTTTTGCTTGGCATTCTCAGTTCTGTAATCCTATTTGAGTCCTATTTGAGTCTCTATGAAAGCAGACCTAGAAAACACTGAACTGAATGAACTACTCACACATGGACTGTGGAGTTGTGGTAATGTTTAGGTTTGACCGCAGACAACTTCGCCTGTCTGTAAAGACCTCATGTTAGCACAAAGCACAAAATACAAAAATTTGCTACCACCTACTCCCCTACTCAAGCCTCTGCTGCTTACAGCCCTGACAGTCTCACATGGCCCTGCCACCACGATGTTCCTTTCAGATCAGTGTGCCCGATGGCAAGCAGTTGTCCTCAGTGGGAACCAAACACCTCATTGTAGCGCTTGACTCTCAAGGGGAGCGAGGCAAATCAGTCTAAGGCATACTCAAGGGAAGCGATGTGGCTAGTATTCACCTATCACTGGCACACAATTATAACACTGAAAAAATTATTATCCAGTAAGCACTTTTTCTTCAGAAAAAGAAGTACATTTATTACACGCACACTACCAAATACTACACAATAATTTACAAATATGTACAATGACAGTCTGAACATACCATGACCTCAGTTGAGCTAGGAAAACATGGAAACTCTCAATGACGCACAAGATGTACAGTTATCCTTTTGTAAGTCATAAATTTGGTTTTCTAGCACAGGTTACACTCTAATTCAAGACATCAATGGTCTATGTAGGCCAAGGGCAAATGACATTACACTCTAAGGAAGTTCCCTCCCTATGTGTATAATGTAGTGTACACTACCCTCATGAGGCCTATCCCAGGTGAATACCGAATCCTGTAGAGTCCCCATTGTGCCAGTCTACCTGTGCACTGTTATCAGGCTGTATCAACAATAGTCTCCCACACGCAGCCCATGCATTTGCCCACAAGTGTGTGCACACCTATTCACGTGTGACCAGCCAAGTGCCCCTTACTCTTCCTGTGTTGCAGCAGCCTTATCTTAAAAGGAGGACACTGACAGTAAAAATGCGCAATCCATTTACCATGTGATTACTGTGGGTGAGACACCAGTAGTGAGGCTCACCCACAGTAAAAAGTCCAGAAACCAGGTGATCAGAAAAGCAAACATTCTAGGTGTATTGCAGGGGCAGAATCCAGTTCAACACGGGCATCCAGACTTTCTTGATTTGCTGGAACAGTCCTGGTTTGTCAGCATTTGTCCTGGTAAATCTATTTAAATTTAGCTCATGTCCTGGTCTTCAGTGAGGGTCCACTGAACTCAGTGGAAGACAATATTTGATGTCTATCCATGCAGAATTACACAGAATACTTAACAAAAAGCAATTTAGTTAACACAAATAATACTATGTGTAAAAGTTGCATTTAATTTCTCTTAATGCCACACCGTCTGTATTTCTTGTGTTGGTAAACACTATCAATACAGTCAATCTTTGACCCTAGGCTGGTGCAAAATTAGAGTCTCTTTCATTTATTTGTAATATACTCAGTAGTAAGAAATGTAATGAAAGAATGTTAGAAGTTCAATACATTCTGCAGTGCATAGCACTGTTAACTTGCGCGGTCATAATGGGTTTGCGAAATGTGTATGATTACCTTTAGCATAGTTATGCAAAGTTTTGCTAACAGTAAAAGTGATGACAGAAAATTGCACAAAATGCAAAACTGGCAGTCAGTGCTATATTTTAGCATGAAATATATCCTCATTTCCATTTTGAATGTGAGGACATATTTGACACTAACAAAAGTACAAAAAGCACAAGTGTTGCAAACAAAAGCAACTCATGAGTAGGATCTGCCCCAGAACTGGTTTAGAGCATATTCTATAGCCACACCTCTGAGTGGCCACAGGGAGCTCTGCACAGGAGAGGAAAGGTTCTGCTGTGTTGGTTCTGGGTAGAGAAGTGCAGAATGGGATTGCTTGCTGCCAGGCAAACAGGGAGGGGCCAGGTGTCAACCCACCCATTAGCTAGTGCCTGGCATGAATGTGGCATGCCTGCTTACCTTCCTCAGAACACTACTGAACCTGTGAAAGACAGAAGAATGACTGCACCAGCTGTTGAGACCTGTGAGGAGAACTCTAAGGGATGAACCTGCTCCGATGTGTACAAAGGACAAAGATGTGGACTCTAAGGGTCAATTGGCTAATTCCTTTTAAGCTACAAGGACACAAAAGCTGCAATAAACCCACTTTCCTGAATGATCCCAGCAGACCAGTTTTAACTGGGCCACCCCCAGACACTGCTTGTGGCTTCTGTTAGACTGATTCCTGATCACTCTGTTCGGTTCTGAAGTCCTGGAACCCTTCATTGTTGTCAGAGTGCAGTCCTCCCATCTAAACCTAAAACTTGGGACTTTGAAACGTGTTCAAGATTTGTTTTCCCTGGATAATCGAGCAAAGACAGGGAACAACTTTCCAACCCAAACCACTGAGGGTGCATTGTAGGTGGCCTGATTTTGCTCTTACTCCTGCTACATTCTTCTCCTCAGCAGCAAATATGTTTCAGCAGGTCCTACATCATCGTCATCTGATGACATTGAATCCTCTTCTGCTACCGTCTGCAGCTTTCCTCCTCTGAAAGAATCCAACTTCATGAAAAGAGTCTAAGTCTGAAGGTAGAAACCTTCACTGGCCAGTGGCATCTGACCGGAGTAGAAGAATTCCTGGGCACGAACTACAAGCTTTCCCACAACTGATGACTTTGGAACTGGAGAACCAGGTTCGAGGTGTTGATGTTGGCTGAACATTCTGTGACTCTGGTCAAATCACTCAATCTCTCTGTGTCTAAAGAAAAATGAATGCATCCTTGTGTATTATAACTGGTGCTCATGTAATGCGCTCCAATACCTTTGGGTAGAGTTTGCACTATATGCAACTGAAAAAAAAAAAAAAGAAAGCAGCCCTGCTTGGCATTGTCTTTATCTCCTTATGTGCCTGACATAATAGGCAGGGATTATTGCTCCTCCTCATAACGCACATTCACAACGTTTGATCATAATCTGAAGGCTCATGTATTTGTTCTTTCATGTTTTATGTGTTTTTTTCGTTTTTCGAACTGTGACCAGAGTGCCGTTGTTTACATTTCTTGGTTTAGCTATTGGGAACTGAGACATATGGGTAATATTGTCATCACAGATGTGTACGCTGCAGCTTTCTCCCTTTCAGTAATTAAATGATAGTTTTTTTATTTGTTTCTTTAAATCTTCATTTTCTGGCCAGCTGATTCCTGTTTTTTATCATAGTATGATACTCGCTATATCATACTCCTGAGATTCTTTTCTTGTTAGTTTTTCAACCATGTTGTTATATTCACCCTTTCTGCCCTGCTGTTGCCTTAGTCTGTTATTCTTCCAGTCTTACAGCTCCTGATTTCAATCAACTAGGTTAATCATCCCCTATGTACCCCAGTACGAAATAAAGCTCCTGGCTGGCGCAGGCAGTGGTGTTTTCTTTTTAAACTTGGCAGAAGCAGAATATAAACATTAACAGTTCCATAATGTGTTAATACTGGTGTTAAAGTACACCATTTTTTCACATAATGGAATTGAGTGGTACAGAAAGTTGAAGTGATCTCCCAAGATCATAATATGCCAAAATGGTTCACTTATATGACATCCTGCACCTCATAATTCCACAGTTAAATCTCAAAATGTGTCTACGCCCTGAAAACAGTGTTCTTAGACAAAAGAGGGAAGTTCCTAACAGTACGCCTAATCACCAAGATCTTTTTTCTCCCCTTTCCCAGCCATGCACAGGAGCGGTCATGTGGGTCATACCTGAAAAACTAATTGTACTCTTTGCAGACAGGCACCTATATAATGGCACCTTCATGGAAAGTACTGTTAACATTGCATCCCTTTGGAGGTCCAAAACATTGCAGCACCAGGAGGGTGACTGCCGCACATCGCTACTCGGACTAGTGACATTAATGACAGATGCACCAGGCTGTGCACCTGGGGGGAAAAAGGGGTGGAGACAATCGGATGCTGTACAGGGGTTCATTGCACAAGCAGCTCTGGCATGATTGAAGAGGAGGGTGTGTTCAGTGCTTAATTTGTAAAAGAATGAGTGTCAGTGCCCAAAGCCCTGCTTGGAAGCCCACAGCTGGTGATATTGAATGTCACCAAAGCGACTGTCTAGTCTTGAATTCACGTCATGCCTCTTTTATCAACCACCAGACACTCTCTGCCCCTTTATTTCTCTCTTGCAGATTCCTGCTTTCTCTTTTTTCTATCTTTCTATTCCCCCTGTGGTAGAAATGGGATTTTTGGTTGGCAGTCAGGTTACCCCCTGTCCAAGCAAAAGCCCTCACTCTAGTCAGGGTAAGTCACACACAATCCAAGATTATCCTGTGCCCACCCTCTGGTAGCTTGACACTAGCAGTCAGGTTTAACTTAGAAGGCAATGTGTAAAGTATTTGTGCAATAAATCATACAATACCACCATATAGCACCACAAAAATACACCACACAGTGTTTAGAAAAACATATAATATTTATCAGGATAATTGTAGGTCAAAACGAATAAAGTTGCAATGTGAATTTGTAGAGATATCACTAAAGAAAATGATATAAAGTGTCTTAAGTCTTTAAAAAGCAAACAAAGTCTATTTCAAGCACAAAGTACCTGGTTTGGAGTGGAAAATCTCCTCAGAGGGCCACAGAAGCAAAGATACGTGGAAAAAGGGTGTGTGCATCGATTTCTCCCCAGCACACACGGACTTGCGTCATTATTTTTCACGCGGGGAAGTCATGCGTCGTTTTCCGGCGTGCGGACAGTCTCTTTCTGTGGATCGCGGGGATTACCAGATGTCCCAAGTCTGTGCGTGGATTCATCCTACTTGTTTACCGGCTGCGCGTCGTTCTGCGGGGCTGTGTGTCGAAGTTTTGCTCTCACGGCAGGCGTCGCATCGATTTCTCCTCTGGAGGTCGGGCGCCGTTGTCCTTGCGAGGTCGTGCGTCGAAGTTCTGGTCGTCCCGAAGGCGTCGCGTTGTTCAGCGTCGGTGTGCGGCGTTTTTCTTGCTGCGGAACAAGCTGTGCATCACAAATTTCAGCGCACGAAGCGTCCAAGTGAAAAAGAGAAGTCTTTTTGGTCCTGAGACTTCAGGGAACAGGAGGCAAGCTCTATCCAAGCCCTTGGAGAGCACTTTTACAGCCAGACAAGAGTTCAGCAAGGCAGCAGGGCTTCAGCAAGGCAGCAGTCCTTTGTAGAAAGCAGTCAGGTGAGTCCTTTAGGCAGCCAGGCAGTTCCTCTTGGCAGGATGCAGGTTCTGGTTCAGGTTTCTTCTCCAGCAAGTGTCTGATGAGGTAGGGCAGATGCCCTGTTTTATACCCAAATGTGCCTTTGAAGTGGGGGAGACTTCAAAGAGTGGCTAAGAAGTGCACCAGGTCCCCTTTCAGTACAATCCTGTCTGCCAGGGTCCCAGTGGGGTGTGTGGCAGTCCTTTGTGTGAGAGCAGGCCCTCCGCCATCCCAGCCCAGGAAGACCCATTCAAAATGCAGATGTATGCAAGTGAGGCTGAGTACCCTGTGTTTGGGGGGTGTCTGAGTGAATGCACAAGGAGCTGTCAACTAAGCCCAGCCAGACGTGGATTGTAAGGCACAGAAAGATTTAAGTGCAAAGAAATGCTCACTTTCTAAAAGTGGCATTTTTAGAATAGTAATATTAAATCCAACTTCACCAGTCAGCAGGACTTTATATTACCATTCTGGCCATACTAAATATGACCCCCCTACTCCTTTCAGATCAGCAGCTACCACTTCAATACTGTAGGAGGGCAGCCCCAATGTTAGCCTATGAAGGGAGCAGGCCTCACAGTAGTGCAAAAACGAATTTAGGAGTTTTACACTACCAGGATATGTAAAGTACACGGGTACATGTCCTGCCTTTCACCCACACAGCAGCCTGCTCTAGGGGTTACCTAGGGCACACATTAGAGGTGACTTATATGTGGAGAAAGGGGAGGTTTAGGTTTGGCAAGTACTTTTAAATGCCAAGTCGAAGTGATAGTGAAACTGCACACACAGGCCTTGCAATGGCAGGCCTGAGACAAGGAAAAGGGGCTACTTAAGTGGGTGGCACAACCAGTGCTGCAGGCCCACTAGTAGCATTTAATCTACCGGCCCTATGCACATAGAGTGCACATTACTAGGGACTTATAAGTAAATTAATAGTCCAATCAGGTATGGTTTAAGGTTACCATGTTTTAAGGGAGAGAGCATATGCACTTTAGCACTGGTTAGCAGTGGTAAAGTGTGCAGAGTCTAAAAGCCAGCAAAAACAGTGTCCAAAAAGTGGAGGGAGGCAGGCAAAAAGTTAGGGGTGACCACCCTAAGGCTGTCAGGTCTAACATGTGTCCCCCCCAGCTGAAAGTGGGGAGAGCTACCCGACCTCCTGGGAGCTCTCATTGCTAAGGCGGAAGTATCTGGAGAGACCATCAGCATTGGCGTGGTCAATCCCTGGGCGATGTTCCACCGTAAAGTCCATCCCCTGTAGGGAAATGGACCACCTCAAGAGTTTTGGATTCTCACCCCTCATCTGCATGAGCCATCTGAGGGGCCTGTGGTCTGTCTGAACCCGGAAGTGAGTCCCAAACAGGTAGGGTCTTAGCTTCTTCAGTGCCCAGACCACAGCAAAAGCTTCTCTCTCAATAGCACTCCACCTCTGTTCCCGTGGTAATAGCCTTCTGCTAATAAAGACTACTGGTTGGTCTAGGCCCTCCTCATTTAGCTGTGCTAGGACCGCCCCTATGCCATGCTCTGAAGCGTATGTCTGCACGATAAATTCCTGGGAGTAGTCAGGGGCCTTGAGCACGGGGGCCGTGCACATGGCTTCCTTCAGGGAGTCAAAGGCTTTCTGACAAGCCTCTGTCCAATTCACCAACCTAGGTTGTTTCTTGGAAGTGAGTTCTGTCAAGGGTGACACAATGGTACCATAGCCCTTGACAAATCTGTGGTAGTATCCTGTGAGGCCTAAAAAGGCTCTCACCTCAGTCTGAGTTCTAGGTGGTTGCCAGGCCTTGATAGTTTCAGTCTTGGCCTGGAGTGGCTGCACCTTGCCACCACCCACTAGGTGTCCCAAGTACACCACGGAACCCTGTCCAATCTGGCACTTACTAGCCTTGATGGTCAGGCCTGCCTGTTGCAGGGCCTGAAGCACCTCCTTGAGGTGGAGCAGGTGTTCCTCCCAGCTGGAACTGTAGACAGCTATGTTATCCAGGTAGGCTGCACAGAAGGCATCCATGCCAGCTAGGACCCCGTTAACCAACCGTTGGAAGGTAGCGGGGGAATTTTTCAATCCAAATGGCATCACCCGGAACTGGTAATGGCCATCAGGGGTTGAAAATGCGGATCTTTCTTTAGCCCCCTCAGTCAGGGCGATCTGCCAGTACCCTGAAGTAAGATCAAACGTACTCAGGAACTTGGCAGCGCCCAGCCTGTCAACGAGCTCATCAGCTCGGGGGATGGGGTGAGCATCAGTCCATGTGACTGAGCTGGGACCCCGGTAGTCCACACAGAACCGGAGTTCTGGCTTCGCACCTGGGGCAGTAGCGTTAGGGACGAACACCACTGGGCTGGCCCAGGGACTACTGGACTTCTCGATAACCCTTAGAGCTAACATCTTGGAGACCTCCTCCTTGATGCTGGCCTTCAGCTTATCCGATAACCTGTAAATTTTGTTCTTCACAGGGAGACTGTCACCGTTGTCAATGTCATGAACACAGAGGTGGGTCAGTCCAGGAGTAAGGGAGAACAGGGGGGAGAACTGCTCCAACAGCTCATAGCAGTCTCCTTTCTGGTTTGGAGTCAGGGAGTCAGAAAGAATTACCCCTTTCACTGACCCATCACCTTCTTGGGCAGAGAAGAGGTCGGGGAGAGGTTCACTCTCCTCTTCCATTCCTTCATCTGTGACCAGAAGCATGTTGACCTCAGATCTCTCAAAATGAGCCTTTAGTCGGTTAACATGGAGCACCCTTAGGGGGTTCCTAGGGGTTTGGAGGTCCACTAGGTAAGCAGTGTCCAAAAAGTGGAGGGAGGCAGGCAAAAAGTTAGGGGTGACCACCCTAAGGCTGTCAGGTCTAACACCCTGCTTTACCTTGCGTTTGTTTTTCCCAACCCTAAAACTTCAATTTTTCTACATATAAGACACCCCTAAGGTATGCAGTAGGTAACCCACAGGGCATGGTGCTGTGTAGGAAAAAGGCAGGACATGTACCTGTGTAGTTTAAATGTCCTGGTAGTGTAAAACTCCTAAATTCGTTTTTACACTACTGTGAGGCCTGCTCCCTTCATAGGCTAACATTGGGGCTGCCCTTATACATTGTTTGAGTGGTAGCTACTGATCTGAAAGGTGTAGGAAGGTCATATTTAGTATGGCCAGAATGGTGATACAGAATCCTGCTGACTGGTGAACTTGGATTTAATATTACTATTCTAGAAATGCCACTTTTAGAAAGTGAGCATTTCTCTGCTCTTAAATCCTTCTGTGCCTTACAATCCATGTCTGGCTGGGCTTAATTGACAGCTCCCTTGTGCATTCACTCAGACACACCCCAAACACAGGATACTCATCCTCACTTGCATACATCTGCATTTTGAATGGGTCTTCCTGGGCTGGGAGGGAGGAGGGCCTGACACTTGTATGTCAAAGGACAGTAGCCTGCCCTCACACAAAGGACTTCCACACCCCCTACTGGGACACTTGCAGGCAGGATGAAAGGGGACCTTGTGCACTTCTAAGCCACTCTTTGAAGTCTCCCCCACTTCAAAGGCACATTTGGGTACTTAAACAGGGCCTCTGCCCCTACCAACTCAGACACTTCCTGCAGAGAAGAACCTCAACCAGAACCTACATCCTGCCAAGAAGACCTGCCTGGCTGCTCAAAGGACTCACCTGTCTGCTTTCTGTGAAGGACTGCTGCCTTGCTGTTGCCCTGCTTCCTGGCTGCTCTCTGGCTGTGGTGATGAAGTGCTCTCCAAGGGCTTGGATGTTCCCTGAAGTCTCAGGACCAAAAAGACTTCATCTCTCCAAGAAGGACTCCTTGTGCAGCGAAATTCGACGCACAGCCTACCAGAAACGACGCACAGCCTGCACCGTGGTGAAAGATTTCACTACATGCCAAACTGGAATGACTCAGGCAGACTTTGCAATGAGAAGATCGACGCAGCACCAGTATCGCAATCGGAAATTCGACTCGCGGCCTCACCGGATCAACGCACAGCTGAGCCGCAATGATGCAGCCCGACTTCCAGAGAGGAATCGATGCAGTGCCTGCCGTGCAGTAGAAAATTCGACACAACGCCTACTGGATCGACACAGCTCCTGTGACTTCATCCTAGCAGCGGCAGAAATCCACACATCGTTCCCGGGGTGTCTGAAAACCCTGCAACCTGAAGAGGATCCACAACCGAGCCCCGGAAATCGACGCACAGCCGTCCCTACGTGAAAACTAAACGACGGCTGAGAAATTGACGCACACCCTTTTGTTTCCAGGCATCTCATCCTCTGCGGTTCTTTGCACAGATTTTTCACGCGAAGCAGGTACTTTGTGCTTGAAAGGGACTTTGTTTTGCTTTTAAAAGACTTAAGACACTTTATATAACTTTTCAGTGATATCTCAACATATACTTATTGCATTTTAATTGTTTTGACCTGCATCTTTCCAGTTAAATATTATATATTTTTCTAAACATTGTGTGGTCTAGTTTTTGTGGTGCTATATTGTGTTATTGTATGATTTATTGCACAAATACTTTACACATTGCCTTCTAAGTTAAGCCTGACTGCTCAGTGCCAAGCTACCAGAGGGTGGGCACAGGATAATTTGGATTGTGTGTGATTTTCCCTGACTAGAGTGAGGGTCCTTGCTTGGACAGGACCTGTCTGCCAAACAAAGACCCCATTTCTAACAAACATCATTCATGATATGTCAAAACAATTTAAAACATGTATTTATTTTTTATACACATAACCCCATCCCGCGGTCCACTATAATTCAATGGGGAGTGCATGCGGCCCCACTCCCCGAGCTGATCTTGGCCCCAGGGACCCCATCTGCCAGAGCCCACCCTTCATTAAATGGAGGAGATGGGGCTGCATGGCCCTCCTCCCCTGGCTGATTTCAGACACAGTGACCCAATCACCCATGGTCTGGCCATATCATATATTTATTTTGGGAGGTGGGCACATGGCCCATGGCCAACCTCCTTGGTGCTCAAATTGTCCCATCCGCCAAGGCCCACCCATGTCTCCTAGGTGCCCCCCCAAGGTACCCAGTGTGCAACAGGACCATGGGGGAAACTCAAGGCCCCTGCTGTCCCAGCTGAATCCATGTCTCTTGCTCAAGCCGGCATTGCTGTTACAGACAGGGAGCTGCTAAACATGTAGCTCCTTGTCTGTAAGAGCAACAGTTTCCTCTATTTCCCTGCCCGCATATCTGCGGGCAGAGAACAAAGGAAACCTCCACTCCCAGCAAGTGAGAACTGTTTGACAGCTCTCACTTACTGGAAGCAGAGTGTTTGCTTCGACTTGGCAGAAGCTATCAAAGGTCCCGCCAAGTTAGAGCAAATAGATATGTCCTGTGGGTAGGCACCCCGGGTTATAGTAAGAGCTGGACACAGGGGTGGGGGTCCCTAGGACCATTATTGGCTCCATGAGGAGGTCCACATGACTCCCCTCTGACATTTGTATTTAGCCCCGGGATGATTGTGGTCCTTGGGACTGGGCATTCACAATGGACCACTTCAATATTTTAGTTTAGCCCCGGGAAGCTGGTGGCCCATGGGGCAGAGGGGGCATAAAAATGCCCTGGGTGGGATGCCCAGTACACCCTGCGCCTTTATTTGTCATATGCCCCCGGGGCCTCACCCACCTTATGGCATTATTAAAACAAAATTTCCCTGTAAACTTTGCTTTTAAGTGAATTTCTATTTTTGTTCAATTCTATTTCCTAACTATAATGTCCCTGAAACCTTTGTTTTTTTTGTAAAATAATTTTTACTACTATGTGTGGCAGCGGTTCGCAACAAGGACTGGCCTTAATCCAGATCCTGCGGCCAACCTCTAACCACTCAACCCCATGCTGCGCATGGCCCTTTGGCCCACAGTGGGCATATGAGTGGGTGCACGAGGGTCTGAGTGGGACTGTGAGTTGTTGCGTGTGTGTCTGAGTGGGTCTGTGAGTGCATGCATAAGGGTCTGAGTGGGTGTGTGAAAGAGATCGAATAAGATAAATTGAGAGATAGAAAGAGAGTGAGAGGGAGAGTTTTTTAGGCTTTGGTGAATGATATACTTATATTAAGATATTTCTGGACAAATTTAACAGAAAAATGTATTTGTCAATTAAAAAGAGTGAAATCACCTTTTATTATGAACCTTAACCTTTTGAAGTTGAAAAGAAGTTAAAGTAGAGAAATGACCACAGGCACAACTGGACTAGAACACTCAACTTTCTGTGTGAAGGTCAATGACCTTAACTGTTATGCCACAGGTGACACTTTGCTGTACTTTGCAGTCATTCCATGGAGACACCAATGCAATGATTATCTCTCTCTCTCACTCTTCCATCCCATTACGGGATGGAATAGAGAGAGTGACCAGACCGTGGGGGGAGCCCCAAGGGCCCCACAGTCCTAGCCGGCTTCCTGCATCCTGCAGCTCCCTGCTTGCGGGTGCAATGTTTTCATCTGTTTTCCCCACACACATATTTGAGTGCAGGGAAGACAGATGAAACTCTGCTTTGTGCAAGGGAGAGCTGCTTGACAGGAGGTGGTGGTTCCTAGGGCTGTGGGGGAGCCAGAGCCCCCCCACATTTGATTTGAATATGTCACCTGGGGAGATGACTGTCCTCAGGGATGAGTGGGGGACTGCATTTAATTTTTAATAAGTGCCGGGGGGCCGGGTAGCCAACCTGCATTCAAATTAGAAATCCCCCGGGGCCTGTCCCACCCAGGAGCTGCAGTTAAAGCAATCACTGGGGCCTGCATTTCATTAGATTCACATATCCGCTGCAACTCCTGCAGAACTCTGAACATTTTGAAAAAAATGCATTTTTGCTCAGGGAGGGGGTCCCTCTGAGACCCCAGCACCAGAGAGAAGGGGTCAGGGTGAACCTACCAAATCCCTATTTGATAAATTTCATGAAGATTTATCAAGTGGTGCCAAAGATATAGGCAAGTTAAAAACTGCTTTTTCTATAGAAACTAGGTCCTAACTATAACTACCTAGTGACAACTACCATTAGGTAATATATATATATATATATATATATATATATATATATATATATATATATATATGTATATATATTTATCAATATATTTCTATATCTATATCTATATATCAATATATATATATTTATATATATATATATATATATATATCGATATATATATATTTAGCTAAATATATATATATATATATATATATATATATATACACACATAGATTTATATACCTAGTGACCTAGTGGTGATCCCACTTGGCAGTTATAGTTAGGACCACATTTCCATTGGAGATAGATTTAGTTTTTTTTACATTACTTATAATTTTGACAGCATTTGACATTTCTTCACAAAACTTTTCAACAAGAAGTTTCATCTACTTCGTCTCCTTCCTGAAAAGGTTTGTGGTGATACTCCAAGCAGGTGTAGAGAAAAAGGGGGTTTCCAAAATGCATTTTGCCCATGCAGTTTTTTTGTGAATCTGCAGGTTCAATAAAAAACCATGGGCTCCCAGACGTTTTTATTCTTAGTCCCCCAAGGTGGACTAGGGCCTCAGTGATTGATATTTCTTTATGGGGAGGAGAGTGCTTAACCACCTCCCAAGCATTTTATAGGCTTCAGGAGCCCCATTGCCCTGGGCAACTTTAATTAAGGGGGTGCATGAGTCCTCCTTCCTGAGCATTTTTAAGGCCACAGGGACAACATCCCCTGGGCTGAAATTCATAATTAGGGGTAAGCTAGCTCCCAGTGAGCCCCTTCCATGGACTGGTTACTTAGTTAGGGGAGGGGGCAGGTGGCCACCCTTCCATAGTCTCTAAGATGTCCTGGGGGATGCCATCCCCTAGGGCCAAAGTACTGTCCACTGGCAGGGAGACAAGTTGTTCCTCTCTCTGAACCAGCCTTCTGCCTTGGGGAACCCATTCCTTAGGGCTTGATGTGAGCAGTATCTTGGGGCACTCATTCCCAGTGACACTGCTGTTTTGTACAGCACTCTCCTGGGCAGAAAACACAACTTTGTTCCTAACTCGGTGGGAGCATAAAAAGGAGCTGCTCCCTTCTGGACAGAAGCAAAGAAACAATCGGCTCCCACCAGCACCAAAATGGGTGATGGCTGGGATGCCAGCAGGCTACAAAGTGGCCTTGGGTGCCCCTCAGCAGCCCCAACACTTTTAGGTGATGTGGATGACCAGGGAATCCACTTTGCAAAAGGAAGTGCCAACTCCCTGCACCACCCAGTATGGGTGCTGGCTGGGGAGCCAGACAGGGCTGAATGGGCCTTAGAGCTCCTCCTGCAGTCCCCAACATGGAAATATGTTGTAGGTGATCAGCGTGGGCACTGGTGCATCCACTAGGTAAAAAAAGAAAACAGGTATAGGTGCTGGCTGGGGAGCAAGCAGGGGCTGCAGGAAACTTGGGGCACCTTCCTTGGCCCCCAGCATGGCAGTATGTTGTGGGTGATCAGCGTGGGCACTGTTGCACCCACTATGTAAAAACAAAAACAGGTATAGGTGCTGGATGGGGAGCCAGCAGGGGCTCCAGGAGCCTTGGGGCACCTTCCTTGTCCCCCAACATGGCAGTATGTTGTGCGCGCCCCATGTAAGCACTTGGGCACCCACTTAAAAAAGAAAATATAAAAAAAAGAATAAAGAATTAACATCAAAAGCCACTCTTTTATTATTCACTGCTCCATGAAAGGAGCACCGCATAATGCTCTTGGGCTTCTTCCAATTCATTTTAATGTTGTGGGGGGGCAGGGCATGGCAGCAACAGCAATATAAAAAAAATAAGTCTCCTGGGTCTTTGAATTTACAACATCATGGGAACTTACCATATTTTATTGAAGCAGTCCAAGCTGGCACTGTTTGCTCTTTAGCTGGAGTGCAATGCCCACTTTAGGTTGGTTTTATGGCTGCACTTTGTACGTTAAAAAATGTTTAAAAAAGTCAGATTGGTTTAATTTTTGGGGAAATGGTTTTATTAAAAATAAATTGAGACAATCAACATTACTAGGCACTGCAATATGTGACATTGTGAAATACACTTTTGATTATATCTATTGTTGGATTTCTGACAAAAGCCAATAGGTCTGCTTTGTATCTATTGATGTGCTGACTGCTTGATAAAGCCAAATGGCCCACCACTTTTTATAGGTAGGCATGGGAGGAGGGGGGCTTGGGCTTTGGCTTGGGAGGATGGCTTAGGCATGGGGGAGGGTTGGCTCTTCTTGGGAGGGGTTGACCTCTTGGTAGGGGGAGGGGCAAGTGTACTGGCAATAGAAGTAGGGGAGGCCTTAAAGGTGCAAGGGATTGCCATGGGAAGCTTAACTGACTGTTTAGGGATATCATGAAGGGGAGTAGGGAAAAGGCCAAACTCTGAGAGGAAAGCTTTCTTATACACATAGGGCCGGTCATAACAAAAGGGTTTGGGTGTGGAGGAAGAGGGAGAGTTTGTATGAGGTGTTGATGTAGATGCCTTGGGTGTGTATTTGTGGGAGGTATGCTTGTGGGGGGTGAGTGTCTGTTGGGTGGGTGAGTGGGGGCGTTTATGTGTTTTTGGCTGAGGGAGGTGGAAGTGGAGCTGGATGCCTTGGTAGGTGGATGTCGGTTGGGTTAGTGACTGCAGGTATGGTGGATGTGCTGCATGTAGGTGTGTCAGTGGCTGTGGTGTTCTGACTGGTGTGGATGTCTGTGGGTCTGCTGGGGTGCTATCTGTGGGTAGGATGGGTGTGGTGGCTCGATCTGTGAATATTGGTGTGGTGTCTGTAGGTGTTTCACATGTAGTGTATTTTATACTGAGGGTTGAGAGGGTGGCAGGGAAGGTTGTGACTGTTGCTGTGTGTGTATGTTGCTTGTGTGTATGCTGGTGGTGTGTCTTGTGGTGCTTTGGTTTGTCTGTGCTACCCCTGGCTCTTGAGGTGAATACATGCCTCTCTGTGTGCTTTAGCTGGGTCTGGGAAGGGGGGATTGAATATGGGAAGTGGAATGTGGGGGGTGGTAGACAAAGGGTTACTAGCTGCCGTCAGTGTGGAGGCCAGAGCCTGAAAGGTTCTCTGTAGGCCAACCAGTGCACATTAAGTGCCTTCCAGGAATACATTGCTCTGTTGTATCTGAGTTACCAGTCCCTGGATGGCATTCATAGTGGTTGACTAATCCACAAAGATAGACCTCAGGAGGTCTGCAGCCTCCTCACTGAGGACAGCAGGGCTAACAGGGGCTGGGGCAGAGGTGCATGTGGCAAAGGAGACATCCACCCTCTTGGGTGAGCGGGTAAGGTCAACTGGGTGGGGAGCTACAGGGAGGGTGGTGATAGAAAGGGGATGACAGACAGAGATGGTGCTGGGAAGGTCCCTGATGGATCCACCACCACCAGAGAGTGTCCACTGGAGGAGGATTCTGAAGATGAAGAACTGGATCCAGTTTCCTCCGTGACACTCCCCTCGCCCTCCAGGCCACGGAGTCCCTCGCTGTCGGTGTTCTTATAACTGGAGGTCCCATGGCCAGCAGATTCCCCACTCGGCTGTGCCCCATTTCCTTCACCTGCCGATGCTGATGCTGGAGCACAGAAAGTGAGGTAAGGTCATCAAAATGTTTACAGACCACGTACATGATACTTTACACCTCACATCTAGTTGCACAACACCCCAGCTAGTACCAGTTGTAGTAGGCTGGCCTGGTTTGTAGTGGGTACCTATGGTACTTACACCTTGTACCAGGTCCAGCTATCCCTTATTAGTGTAGTGTAGGCAGTGTCTAGAAACCAGGCTCTCTAGAGGTAGCTATGGATGAACAGCCAAGGCTTATCTAGGAGACATGCAAAGCTCATGCAATACCACTGTAGTCACACAGTACTCACACACATGAAAGAAATCACCCAGTGTTACAAAAATAAAGGTACTTTATTTTGGTGACACAAATACCAAAAATACCATAGAGACTCTACTCCCTTAGGAGGTAAATAATACATTATATACACTAGTATGTAGAAATATGCATACAAACAGTTAAAAAACAGTGCAATTAGTGAAAATCACAATAGTCAGAAAATGGGCCTATGGGGAACACAAACCATATACTAAGAAAGTGTAATGCGAAAGTCGGTCTTACACCTAGGCAAGTGTAGTTTGTAGAGGGGAGCTGGGAGTACTAGAAAACCCCAAAGGCAATACTAGAACCCACCCCAGTGCCCAGGAAAGCAGGAGTAAAACACAGTAACTTTCCCAGAACACACACAGAAACAAAAAGCAGGATTATGCAAGAAACATAAGAGACTGCAAGACACCGACAGTGGATTCCTGGACCTGACGACCTGTGGAAGAAGGGGACCAAGTCCAAGAAGCACAGAAGAGTCCAGAAAGAACAGGAGCCCCTGCTAACCCAGAAGAAGGTGAAAAGGAAGAACCACTGGTGAGGAAGAACAGTCAGTATTGCATCCAAGAAGACAGAGTTGGGTTCCTGGTTGGTGCAAGTGATGTCCCACACCAGATGGAAGACTGCAGTCTAGTTTGCGCTGCTGGAGTCCACCAGCAAGCCTTGGCACACGCAAAGCTCACGGTTAGCGGAAAATGGTGCTGCCCGGGACCAGGTGGACTCTTCCCAGAAGGGGGAGTTGAAGGGGGCTCTCAGCAACTCAGAGAGCCCATAGAAGACCAGGCAGCATGCACAGGAGTCCCACAGCACGGGGACAAGGACGGTGCAAAAGAGGCCCATGCAGCACAAAGATAAAGGCTCCCACACCAGCAGAGAACCACTCAGGAAGCTGTGCATCACAGGATAGTGTGCTGGGGACTAGAGCTACAAGATGCATTAAGAACTTTGGGTCCAGATGCAGTTTCTTCAGTGAGAAGTCAAAGTGGAGGATGCAGAGGATTCCTGCTGGAGTCTTGCAATCCGAATCTGAGGAATCACCCAAAGGAGAGACCTGAAATAGCCCTGAAAGGGGGGTTGGTTAGTTAACCAGGTAAGCACCTATCAGGGGAGGGTTCTGACGTCACCTGCTGGCACTGGCCACTCAGATGCTCCCAGAGTTCCCTGCCAACATTGAATCAAAGATGGCAAAACCCAAGGACCCTCTGGAGGAGCACTGAGCACCACCCCTGGGGTCGTGATGACCAGGGGAGAGGTCACTTCCCTTTCCTTTGTCCAGTTTCGTGCCAGAGCAGGGACTGTGGGTCCTTGAACTATTATAGACTGTATTATGCAAAGAAGGCACCAAATGTGCCCTTCATAGCATTTCTAGTGGCTTGGGGAGGCTACCCCTCCCAAGCCTGTAACACCTATTTCTAAAGGGAGAGGGTGTAACACCCCTCTCCTAAAGGAAATCCTTTGTTCTGCCTTCCTAGGCTTGAGCTTTTTAAGCAGCAGGACAGCAGAAACCTGTCTGTGAGGTGGCAGCAGCTGGGGCTGCCTGGAAACCTCAGAAGGCTTAAATGGCTGTGCTGGGGGTCCTGTTAGGAGCCCCCAGAGTGCATGGGATCACACAAACAATGCTTGTAAAGACATGGGGGTATGCTTCCTACATGTTTGATACCAAACATGCCTATGTTCGGAGTTACCATTATGTAGCTGGACATAGGTAGTGACCTATGTCCAGTACACACGTAAAATGGCATCCCCGCACTCACAAAGTCTGGGGAAATGGTTCTGAGGTCATGGGGGCACCTCTGCTAGTGCTGGGGTGCCATCACACACAGGTACTTTGCACCCTGCCCTAAGGGCAGGAGGGCCTGCTATAGGGGTGATTTATAAGTTACCTGGTGCAGTGTAAATGGCAGTGAAAGGAAGCTTGCACCTTTTCACGCAGGCTGCAATGGCAGTCCTGGAGAAGCTTTTGAATGGGCTCCCTATTGGTGGCAAAATATATGCTGCAGCCCATAGGGATCCCCAAAACCCCAATGCCCTAGGTACCTAGGTACCATATACTAAGGACTTATAAGGGGGCACCAGTATGCCGATTGTGGGTGAAATAGTGTGTTAACAGTAACCAACAATCAATTTTAAAAGGAGAGAGCATAACTACTGGGGTCCTGATTAGCAGGATCCCAGTAGACACAGTCAAGCACACTGACATCAGGCAGAAAATGGGGGTAACCATGGCAAGAAAGAGGGTACTTTCCTACACCCTTCTAATGTCACTATCATGTCACAACAAGATACAATGTACAATGCTCAATGAAACCTTGTCACATACCAGCTAAGCTACGTATATCACACCTACAATACCATGATGTCAGATATCACACCAATCAGTCCATGACAAGGTGACTTGCCCACGTGATACTGGGTCCTATCCACAGCAACATAGTCAACTAACAACCAGGCTATTGGAAATAAAGGTAACATACATTTCCACATATCACATAAACAAACTAAACACATCCTAACATTATGACCTAATGTCATGTACCAGGCAAGGGACCTCATTGTATAGTAAACACAAGACAGCATGTTGCATACAAGTCATACCCACTTCATGTCACTGAGTGCACAACCTTCACAAAGGAAATTTGCAAACATGCAACTACTCTAATTGCCATTACAAAATTTTTACTATGATAGAGTCAGAACACATCACCTACACATGTACTAATAGTGATGTAGGAAAGGATGCTATATACTTTGTGGACCTAGTCATGTAATTCATTGTCCTCCTGAAAACAAAGTATAGCACAATTACAAGGGAATAATTATCTCAGAGCATTCACCCACACACATTCACAGGTAGTATGACTACTCTTTCAATACAATGGACACCTGTCATATGCATGAAGGTGACATATAGTTCAACGTATCATGCTATTATTCTATCAAGAGCCCAATGCCTGACACCACTATCCACACATCAGACGTGACTCACCCTACGACTGTTAGGGATAAAACATGAGAGAGACAAACCACATCTGAGGCAATCATGAGAAGGACATACACCCTGATGCAAGCCAAATGCCTGACTACACATGCCATTCCACTCACATGTGGTTGTGAAGTTCCACATCTCCACCACAATGTAGTCAGTGCAAACAAAAGGTTTCTATACAACAAGGACTCAAAACGTATTCAAAATAGCACTCCAAATTATGTTTGATACTCATTTCAATGTGGATCGATGACTGCACCTTACCTATGATGTTGGCAATAATCATTTAAGATTGTAACTGTGTACAGGATGCTTTGGCCTATTTATCATGCTGAAAACACAATGGCTAAGGGACTAGTTGTGAAGGCATTTCACACCTACAGAACATGAACATGGTACTAACATTCACAGCTCTGACATCAATGTATGTGATCCAATAGGAGTCTAGCAATACCAACATGGTTATCCACATATAGGATGTCCACGCAGATGAAACATTACAGAGGCCTTAGCAAGAGGATACACCTTGTAACAGGTCTGAATAAGCACCCATCCAACTCCAGGTAGGCCACAGCCAATATGCGGGCCTTTGGGGGCAGTCAAGATCTGACATGCACCCCTTCCTCCTTGGGAGGACATCCCCAGCTGGGTCTTTGCGGTCTTACAGGCCCAGCGTCTCAGGTCCACCTACCGCTTTATACAGTGGGTGCTCCACCATCAGGCTCTGCACTTTCTTGGTGATGGCACTCCATATCCCCTTTTTCATATGGACGCTGACCTGCATGGATGACACAGACGAGAAGAGATTGTCATGTTCACATGCACTATACCAAAACAAGCAGGGTGAAAATACAAGTTAGTGCAAGTAGGCCATACACAAACTGCCTACAAGATCTCCTTCAATGAGAAATGACCATCTGCATTCAGTCCATATGTGACGTTGGGACAGGCATACAACATTTATAATTAGCATGAGGTGTCAGCTTGAAACATATGACCAGATCACAAGCATGTCTCTAACATGGTATATCTGTCCAAATAGTTTTAACACCACCGTCTATAATGTAATACTGTATGTAGTCAGGGTACATACATCACACACTATTTATCATGTCTCAGGACTCAAAATCTATCTATGCACATGTGCATATGTCCATCTACCCACACATATTACCTCAATCATTCATTCAACTGCATTTCTTGAACATCATCAGACACTCAACAATTCTAACATTGGTATTGCATTGAACTTACCTGCTCCTCTGGCACACCATAGAGCTGTTCATACAGGGGTAGGACTTCCTCCACAAGCTTGTCCAGCTCTTCCGCCGAGAAGCCAGGGGCCCAATCACCTGCAGGACGTGGCATAATTGCTCCCAGAAGCAGTACACAGCAGCTCAGCTCATGAAGGTTTTGCTGGCAGCAGTGTCAGGAGTCAAGTAAGAGATGAAGTATGAGATGGTGGTCAAATCTACCACGTACAAGATCATCACCACCAGTGAACATCACCATTGGCTCAAGACCGCCAAAGGCAGCAATGTGTTCCAATGGCAATGTCCATCGTGGTTGTATCTGCCTACTGCCATGAGGACATCTGCCGGCGGAGTTAGGCCACTTCCTAATGTTCAGTACAGTAGGTCAGGCAGCTGCCACTTTAAGGCTCATATTTGAACAAAAATATTTTTAAAGTTGCATCACAAGCTGTGAAACATATCTGCAACATTGTTTCTCTAGGAGCCTCTATCCTTTGCCCACACCATCCCTCTCACACACCATACTCTCACGTCCCTGTGACCCAGGCACAGTTTTACCCACTCCCACTGGTGGCAGGTCCGTCATTGTCTGGGTTCACAACAGGAGACTCAGTAGTAGTGGCAGTCTCTGGTGTTCTCTCCATGGTGACAATGGCAAGGTTAACTGTAGCAGAAGTGGAACACAAGGTGATCAAAGTTTGACTGCTAGACATGTTATGTAACATGCACACAAAGCCTTTAACTGATCCCCTGATATGACAGTGATATGACAGTGACATCTGCTCCCAAGACCTTGGAGTATCTTGGTGGTTAGATTACTGTTTATTGACACATATCTTGTCTGAGTAAAGATGACAATGTAAAGTTATCTCCTTGTAAGGTGTATAGCATCATCGAGTCAACTAACACCTGCAAAATGCACTATGGTGACAGACCTGGGTAACAGTATGAGAGTTAACATGTAACTTGGGCCTTTGTACGGGTGTACTACAAGTACATCCAGCCTCCTATATAGTTTTCTCCACCAAGTGAGTACATTATATTGTTTGGATGGTAATTCCAAGGGCCAGTTAAGTAGGGAACACAGCTGTAGCCATGGGTTGCTTTTAATAGTGCTGGTTGTAGGCCATAGTATCAATGTCATTGCCATAGACTGCACAATAGTGGTGCATTCAGGTGTGTTGAATTGATTGTTAGTTTCACAGGTAAGGCTATTTTACTTGTAGTATACTGTTCTGGGTTTCTTAAAGGTGGAACAGTGCCTGCTGGGAGTTGTAGCGCTGTCAGTCCCTGTACTCCCCATGCCATACTCAGACAATGTGCCCCCAGGTGAGTTAAGTTGACATGAGGCATACCAGAGAGAGGCATGTGAACACAAGGGAGATGGGTTGGTTGGTTGTTGAGGTGGCCAAAGTTCATCAGTGAGCATGCAAGACAAAACTCTTTGGTGACATTAATGGTGTTGTGACTTAAAAGACTCAACTCACCAGATATTCCTGTCAGGCCCTCAGGATGTCCAAGACCTTCTCTTCCCATGATGTGAAAGTTGGGGGCCCACCTCCAGTTTTGAGGACCTCCAGCTGGTGCCTGGCAGCCATGGAACATGCCTTCCCCCTGAGGTTGTTCCACCTCTTCCTGATGTCCTTTCTTGTGCATGGATAGCTGCCTACAGAATTTACCCTGTCGACTATACTTTGCCACAACTCCATTTTCCTTGCAATAGATGTTTGCTGAACTTCTGCTCCAAATAGGTGTGGCTCTACTCTGATAATTTCATCAACCATGACCCTCAACTCATCATCAGTGAAAAGTGGATGTTTTGTGGCATCATGGTAGTGGTGGGTGAGATGATGAGGTAGAAGAAATGGAAAGGAAAATGCATTTTTGATGAGGTGTTGGTGCTGTGATGTGAGTAGGTGACGGTTGGTGTCTATTGTGTGGGGTACTAATTTTGGTGTTGTGTGTGTTGTGCAAGTGTGGGATGAGTGTTATGTGAAACGTGTAGGGGTGCCTATTGTAAGCTTTGTGATTTTTTTTTAGGGCTTCTGTCTGGCTGTATTTGGTGTTTTTGCTGCCAAGGATTGTGGAGTGTGAAGTGGTGTGTTTTATAATGCAGTGTGTAGGTGTGTTGGGTGTGTAGACGAGTGGCAGGTATGGGGTTTTCAAACTATCCAATGTGGTGTGGTGTATTACTGATGTGACCGCCGACCGCTGTAGTTCGCACCACCATTGTTTTTTTGCCATGGAAGAACCGCAATCGTGATTTGTGGATTGAAATATGATCAGAGGTTTTTTGGTGGACTGGTGGTGCTGGTGGTGGTACCACCTCTTCCCACCCTCCAGTGTCCTGGCAGTGTCAGAAATTTGGCTGGATTTTGGTGGGCTTATTTGTGTGACTTTTAACACGGAGGCCGGATTACCGCCAACATTGAGGATTTTTGTAGGCTGCCGCTGAGGCTGTCTCGCAAAAGATCGCCAAACTCATAATGAGGACCCTAGTCTCTCTCTTTGGTTTTCTGGTTTTGGAGATTTGGAATATAACTGGTGCATCTTCTGAACAACATTGAGAGGAAGTCTCTAGCATGGAGGAGGAGGAAACTAGAGGAATCTAAAAGAAGGCAAGTGCAGTGTGGCAATTCTTTACAATTGCTGCAGGAGAAAAAAAGGTATCTGCAAAATTTGTCACAGGCACCATCTGTGGCAAGCAGCATTCAAAAGGTATCAGCAAAAAGTAAGATAATGGGACATCTTCAATGTGGAAGCACCTTCGCACAATCCATGAGAGAACATACAGGATGATCTGAGACACGCATTCTTGTGAAGGTCCGTCATTTTCAGCTGGTGGACTAGGACAGGCATTAATTACCATCACTTTCCCATCGGTTTCATGAGAATTAGGAGGCACAGTGAAGTAATGTGCAACTTGCCACATCCTCCTTGTGTAAAGGAGTTATCTGTTGCAGAGTTTTTTAATGTTGTTCACAACCACCTTTGCTAGTTTTTTTGTTCTCAATTTTCAAATAAAGTTTGTTCTTTTTATAAACTGAATAAAGTTGCTTCTTTCTTTATTCTTGGCTAACTGGTTTAACAGCCACATTTTCTAAAAAAAAATTAAAAAGTTACAAAAACTTAAAAAAGGTTTCTTGTGAGAACCATTCCATTTATTCAAAAAAAGAGCTGTGTCGGTATTATTTATTGATCTGACATGTGACAGAGTGTAATGCAATGTATTTCTGTTATTGTATACATAAATGTGTCTTTGGGAATGTTAGTGTATGTGCCGGTGTTTGCCTGGGTATGTCAGTGTACAAGTGAGGATATGCCTGCATGTGTAAGTGTATGGATGAGTATGTATATGGTTATATGGCTATATGGCTATGTCAGTGTATGCATGAGTGTTTGCCTGGGTATGTCCTTGTATGCTTCCGAGCTTCCGAGTCTGCATGGGTATCTCAGCAGAGTAGTAAGGGTGTGACTGGGTGTGTCAGTCAATATATAAGTATGTGTCTGGGTGTGTTAGTATATGCATAAGTGTTTACATGGGTGTTTAAGTGTATGCATCAGTGCTTGTCTGGGTGTGTCACTGTATGCATCAGTGTCTATTTGGGTGTGTCTGGATTAGTACATCTCTGCATTAATTAGTCTGCAGATGACTGGGTTTATGGGTGTTTCAGGATATATATATATATATATATATATATATATATATATATATATATATGAGGTATGTCAGTATATGTATAGGTGTGTGTCTGGGTGTGTTATAGTATGTGTCAGTATTTGCTAGGTATGTTAGTGTATGTATGAGTGTATATCTGAATGTATTACTGTATATGTCAATTTATGATTAAGTGTATCAGTGTATGGATGAATGTGTAGGTGGGTATGCTAGTGTATGTACCAATGTTTGCATAGGTGTGTTAGTGTATGCAAAATAGTCTCTTTCGGTATGTCAGCAGAGATATCAGGGTGTGACTGGGTGTGTCAGTCTATGAATACATGTGTGTCTTGGTGTGTTAGGTTAGGCATAAGTGTTTACCTGGGTGTTAGTGGATGCATTAATGTGTGCTTGGATGTGTTAGTATGCACATCAGCGTGTGCTGGATTGTAAAAGTGTATGGATGAGTATGTATCTGGCTATGTCAGTGTATGCATGAATGTTTGCCTGGGTGTGAGTGTATACATCAGAGTCTGTTTGGGTATGTCAGTATATGCATCTGTGTGAGCTTAACTATAATGTCCCTCTAACCTTTGTTTTTTGCAGTGAATTTCTAAAGTTTTCTTTATTGTATTTGGCAGCTATAACACCCCAGCAACCTTCGCTTTTTTTCAGTGTATTTGTAAGGTTTTTTAAATGAGTGGGAAGGCTGTCACCAGGGCCTGGTCTATGGGGAGGCCTGTATCCACATTTCTACATTGTTTGTATTTTATATTACAAGTGGGATAAAATGAATAGATAGTTTTGAACTGTACCAGAAAAAGAAGGAAAAAGTAATAGAAAGTAGGGGAAAATAATGTTGAAGTATTTAAGGAAAGTAAGCAAAAAAAGAGGAAAAATCAAACACATAATATAAAACTATAGAGAAAAACTTATGAGGAAGAAGGCAGGAAAAAGGTAAAAATTAAAAAGAAAAAGAAAAAGGTTGATAAAACGAAAAGAAAATATTGATTATTTAAATGCAACTATGCTTACTCTATTATTATTGGTTTTTTTTCAGAATCCACAGATCCTCCCCAGTGCTGAGAAACATGAACAGTCATTCTCTGTGGTTTTTGTTCTGAATATGTGATTGGGAGGGGTCTGCAGATACGGTTCCACAGATCCCACAAATTCTTATAAGGTTAGTTTTAATATATATACCGGTGTCTGTGTTTCTTATTGGAATCAGGGTCCACCTATATATAGGTATATATAAGTTACCCTATAGTTGTTTTACTTTCAAATATGTGATTTTACATGTACTCTGGAACCATGGATCCATGAAGGGAGCCACGGATCCGGACAATGTTACAAGAAGATTGTGCTAAATGATTGATAAGTTTTGGACCACACCTACATTTGAGTGGAAGCACTCCCTAAAACAGTTATTATTTGTCTGGCTGTTGTGCGAGAAAGGTGATTTTGGAGATCTTATTCAAACACGTTTGTTTATCATGACCGAAGGAAGTGCTGGACCACCACCTACAGAAGGTTTACATAGTGAACATGAAGAAAAGTAAGAACACACCCCTTCATGTTCACGAAAGGAGAGTGAAGTATGGCAGTTGTTTACTATACCTAGTGGAGAGAAGAATGTTACAGCTTGGTTTGTGAAATACAACTTGCTTGGTAAGGAATTGTCTTGTGGCATATCACAAAAGTATAGCCATAGTACAGCTAGCAAGTGGAAGCATGTGTGCACAATCCACAAATGCACATTTCTCCAAATGATGAGACATTGAGAAGGAGGCTATTTGAATGCTGAACCTGCCTCCTCATCTTCATCTGGTCATGTCCTCCTGCAACCATTACTATGGAAGCCACATGCACCAAATTAGTACAAATGGTTACATCCTGAGCCATCTGCCACAACCATGTTGTTGCAAAACTCAAAGATGTCAATTATTTTTTTTCACACGTGAAGAAGCACCATTGCTAATTTATTTTCACAGTTTATTGTTCCAAGTCCTCTACAGCACAGTTGTGCTTTCAAAATGCGCATGTTTTGCATTTAACTTTTTCCAAAGTTTTTTCATCTGTTTTTTAAAAATAAAAAAAGATTATAAAAGTTTTTCAACAAAAAATTCAAAAACAGGTTCTTGTTAGAACCACCATTGAATCAAAGAGCTGTGCTTGAGCCTTTATTATTCTTTTCTATTTTGGGGTATGTGGTGTTTGGTGTGTAAATAGCCCTGTAGCTGTGTTAGTGTATGTGTTTTATTGCATTGAAACAGTCTTCATAGCAGTCATACTGTCCAAGTAACTCTGTTTCTGAATGTCAAGGTTTGAATAGCTGGAGAAGTGCTAAGTAGAAAAATTATTTTTTCTGAGCAGTTTGACAGGTAAGTTTTCTATGGTTTATAACGTTAATTTTTGCATACCAAACCAAACAACAATCACATCCAGCTACACTGTATTTGTATTCATCAATGTTTTCCAAAACATTATTTTTGTACCAATAGTGATGCGGAATTTCGTAAAGGCACATATTTTCAAGGTGTGGTCTTCTTGAATAGTAGGTATGAAACATATCTGTTTTTACAATATCTCTACTCTCTGGATCAAAGTCTGCTAAGTACTGAATTTCTGGGTAGGATCTCAAGACTTTATTTCACATTTTGGCAAGGCCTAGACTAACACAAACAATCCTATAGACTTTCCAAACAAGCTAGCTAAATTCAACCTATCACAGCACTCAAATAAGCTTTTCCCTCTATGTGAGAGCATTTGCAAGCTGAAACTGATTAATTTCCTTGATATAGATTTTTATGCATAAATCTCCTCCCATGTTTCTTTCATCTCTGTTTTCTATGAGTTTGTAATCTATGAAGAAACAGAGCAACAACAGCAATGGAATTATCTGCAACAAACTGTATGTCCATAATTGCAATCCATAATTTCAGAATGACAGCATTATCATCATTAATATATTTGGATGCCTTTGATATTTTCAGATTATATGTATTTTTTGGTGATTTTCTTGTCAGTGTATTTCTCACTGCAGCTAAAATGCTAGTCACTCTTCCTTTTGAAATGATAGTCCTTGGAAATCCAAAATGACACCTTGTATAAACTTTCCTTTACATCTGTATCTTTGACTGCAATATTTGCCCCATCTATGTGTTTGGAACCGTAGAACTTGCTGTCATAAAGTTTTGTTATTATTGTCATCTGGGATACTACATGAAACATACTGTTCTATGAAAGACAGTATACACTCATCAGTATCAATTCCAAACTTTGATGAATCCTTTATCCATAAGAACATGTATATATGAGGAGCACCTCTTGCTTGGTATTATTTTCTCCAAATAAAATCTGTGACTTCTCCAAGAGGAGGATTTGTTTTCTTGCACATAAAACCCAGCATTACCTGAATCTTGTGATCGAAGTACTAACATACATTAGAGGTGTCCACAGAACAAAGTTCTCCTGCTCTCTTCAAATGGATATCCTTCATATTAAAGTTGGCATCTCGTAGAATTTGAACTAAATCATCCCATGCATACTCTGCACAACTAAGTGTCACAAACCAAGTAGGAGGACCTACATTTTGAAGGATACTTTTAAGTTCTCTTTGATGACGGTACCAGTATTTATTAGTTCCACATCGACATGCCATCAAATTAATTAAGTTGTACTCCAGATTTTCACCTTGCCTTGTATTTTATCAACAAAGTCCCTTGCAGAAAGATTTTGAAAATGAACTCCTGTTGTACGAATATGGTTCACAGCATAAGAGAGTCCTGACAAGTCACTATCATATAACAGATTAAATATGTAGGGAATATATTGACGAAACCTAGGGTCCTCCAAATATAGTTTTGTTGACCTGTATTCAGCTGCTGGTATCTGTACAGGTCGATCATCCTAGCTGCCACCTACTCCTTTGGAAAACACCTGTGGAAATCAGCAAGCCTCTAAACTATTTTTCCCACACACTCATTGAAGCTCCAGCTTGTTTCATTTGAAACAGAGCAATAGCATCCCCATCAACTTATTTTGAATGCAGTGGATGAATATTATAGTATTCATATATTTTTCTGACTTCTGCTTATCCACTTTTTCTATTTGTCCGCTTGATTGTAGTACTTCATCATTGATACAACGTACATTTCCAATAATATCAGCATTTTGCAAAAAAAAATATTTTCTTTCAAGTATAATGTGGCTTTTTTACTTTATCTACGTCAACTAACTCTTGCCAGATTCTTTTACTTTTTATAGGCACACCTTTTTCCTCATCTTTCTCAACACACACAGTCAACATTTATGTACAATCTCATAGTAAATATACAACTCTTCCTTTAACTGCTTTCTGTAGTTCTGTTGGTGGCAGCTTCCCTGTCTTTGGTTCCATTTGAATAATTGTTTGAACTGGATAAACAGTTTGACCTAGAATTGATTCATACGCATTTAACTGGTCAGGTTCTTGTGGCATTGGTACCAGTTTTAATCTATTATGAATTGCTCTAGCTGGCATTTTATTTCATTCTAATTTCTTATACCAATACTTATAATACTACATATTCTTTCATTTGTGTCTAAATCAAAACATTCTTCTACAAATAGATATGCACCAAATCCCTGTCACTCATCATACATTGTGAGTTTGGTTTCTGTAGGGAGTGTGGTGACAACAACTGCAAATATACTCAGGTTTCTCAGAAAAGAGTATTAGACTTTCTTAACTCCTGTGTACATTTTTCAGTATTAATCTCTGTATCCACTTCCTCTACAGCTGTTGTCACTACCTCATTTTTTTCTCTCTTCTCCATTATCTTCTTCAGGCCCAAAGAGAACTCAATATCTTCAGAAATGTTTTCAACTCATGCCTCACTACCATGTAACAGAACTCTATACAAATCTGCGAAACATAAAGCTGTAGTTTTTACATAATAAAGTCTCCTAACTAAATTGCACATTTGTGAATGATGCACAGCTAACATTCTAAAGTGATGAAAAGTGCTTCTACACACTTTCTTTGAAAGACATGCCAATGAATGACCTTGTAAGTTAGTGTATTTTCTAACTTTATATGGATCTAATTCTTGAAGCATTTTAGTTTCCTGTTTGAGACTTTTCCATAAAAATTCTCCTAGAAAAGTTTTGAATGTATCACTTGATTCCTGTTGGACAGTACAAATACTGCTGCTTTTCCATTTGTATACAGGAGCTCATTTATGCCTTACTTGTACTTATTCAGCTATCACTTGTTCTACATTCCTAGGAAATATCTCTTCTTTTCCTATGGGGCTACCATCCTTTATTTCATAGAAACATCCACTTGTGTCAACTGCATGCACTAATGTGTTCTTTTGTAAGTAGCTCTCTTCATTAAAAAATGGTTCTGTGCTAGATTTGTGCATCCATTCCCCTTTAAAAACTTTTCAAAAATTACTTTTGTTAGTAAGCCTTTTCCTTAACACTCTTTTCCTCATGCATGCTACTGTATTGTCTAGGGTCTTCACTCCATTCAATATTAAGATAAAAAGTTTCCTTATCAGGACAAATGCTTTTTACACTATACGCTCAATAAGTTTGGTTTGTTTAAATATAGTACTTTTGCTTTTATATTCCTTCATCTTTTTCAGCAACTTTTGTATTACGCTACTTCGAAACATTTGTACTCTTATCTCCTTACAGTGTTTTTGTCTCCAATTCCTTCCTTTCCTTATTAGATTTTCTACTTTTATCAGCATGTAGTCTTTCCTGTTTATCATTAGATTTACAACTCCTATTTTCAGTGGACACATTTTTTTTAAGTTTGCAATTTATGACATACTTTTTTTTAGAAAGTCCTTTGTGCTCTTACCAGCTGTTCTTTTTTTCTTGTCCACATTTTCAGCCTTATCTGTCTTTGTACTGTCAGTTTGAATTAGGTAGTATTTTCCTTTGTTTCTTTCTTCTTTGTGTCTTATCAGGCATTCTGATAGTATGTTTTTCAGTACAAGTGGATAGCTGCAAATCAAATTAAAAATGCACTAGCCCTGTAGAAAATAGTATTATAATACATACTAGAAATAATTAGGTGTGTCAGTGTTTCCACTGCCAACTGCATGTATGTCACTCATTGTCTAGGTGAGTGATGAGTTATTTGCAGTAAAAGTAGACTTTAAGGATTGGAAAATTGATTTTTAAAGGTAACTCGAGCTAGCAGTACAACTGCACACTCAGACTCTGTAGTAGTAGCCCTCAGATGTGTTTAAAGGACTACTTGTCTAGATGGGTTTGTAGATTGTGTCGATACTTGCCTACATATCTGACAGGGAGTATCAGTACCTTTATGAGTGCCTCACAAGATTTTAAAGTAAATATGATATACACAAAGGTATGCAACTGTGTATACAACTGTCTCGATCACTGCTGTAAATATAACTGCTTAGTAGGAGTGTGCATGAATGTAAAAAGAGACCTATCATTGTCTGACTGGATGTGTCATTAGCTCTACTTTTTGTTAATGGGTATATCAGTTGCCTTATGGGTAAGACATTGCAAATATAAGTGAGCATAAGAGTCTGCAAGTGCATGTCTAACTCACTGAAAGTTACAAGACCATGTTTCATCTTTTAACACAAAGCACCCTGCTCTATGGCCTACCTACAGCCTAGCTGAGTACTCAACATTCTGTTGTAAAAACAACACTTTAAGGATTTATAAGCAACCTTTCTAATGGCAACTTGAGCTGAGAGTAAAGATGTTTAGAGTCTGCAGTAGTAGGCCTGAGCCATGTTTAGAGGTATAGTTATCTGTATGTATGAGTAGGTTGTGGCAGTACGTGGTTACATATCTGACTGACTGATGAACTCCAAGACTCCAAGCGCAAATGCCGCCAAGCTGAGAAAATATGGTGACTGGTACCTTCCACAACCAACTTCTCCACCCTCAAAACAACCCTTCGCACCCATCACCAACTCATACGCACCGCCAAAAGAGATCACTACAAGACACGCCTTGACAACAACTCTCAAAACAGCAAAGAACTCTTCACCATCATTAATGAACTTGCCAAACCCAAAGCCAGCAACATAGACCCAGCACACACACAGCCCGTATGTGACGCCCTTTCCAACCACTTCCTCCACAAAATCCTGGACATTCACAACAGCTTCATACCATACACACCCACCACGCACACCCCTCATTCACCCAACCCCCACTCTTGACCCCCCACCACACTCTCCACCTGGACCCCCACCACACACGAAGAAACTGAAAAAAACATGAACTCCATCCACTCCGGATCCGCCTCCGACCCCTGCCCACATCGAATCTACAACAGAGCCAGCCCAACCATCGCCCCCATACTCTACAACATAATCAACTCCTCTTTTGACTCCGCCACCTACCCAGGCCCCTGGAAGCACGTGGAAATCACTGCTCTCCTAAAAAAAAAAAAAAGCCGACCCAGAGATCCTCTCCAACTACCGCCCCATCACCCTCCTCCCTTTCCCCTCCAAGGTTGCAGAGAAATTAGTCAACACCCGCCTATCCCACTTCCTCGAAGCAAACACCACTCTTGTCCCCTCACAATCCGGGTTCCACAAGAACCACAGCATGGAAACCGCCCTCATTGCATGCACTGACGACATCAGGACCAAAGTCGACAAAGGCGGGACTGTCGCACTCATCCTCCTAGACCTCTCCGCAGCCTTTGACACCGTCTGCCACCACACACTCCGCCCATGCCTCCACAACATAGGAATTTGCCACAAAGCCTTAGACTGGCTCACCTCCTTCCTCACCGACCGGACCCAGAGAGTCCGCCTTCCACCCTTCCACTCCAACACTACAGGATCACCTGCAGAGTCCCCCAAGGGTCCTCCCTCAGCCGCACACTCTTCAACATCTACATCATCCCCCTAGCCAACAACCTCCGAGCACACGGAATCACTATCCTCTCATATGCAGATGACACCCAACTCATCCTCTCCCTCACCCGCAACCCCGCCACCGCCAAAACTAACCTACACGCTGCTCTCCTCGACACCGCCAATTGGATGACCACTAACCACCTCAAGCTCAACTCAAACAAAACCGAGATCATCATCTTTGGCCCCAACAAAACCACATGGGACGACTCCTGGTGGCCCACTGCCCTAGGCCCCGCACCCACCCCCGCAAACCACGCATGCAACCTCAGCATCATCCTGGACCCCTCCCTCTCCATGATACAGCAAATCAATGCTCTAACCTCCTCCTGCTTCCACACAATCCGCACTCCTTCAAATGGATTCCCCCAGAAACCAGGAAGACAGTCACCCACGCACTCATCAGCAGCAGACTGTACTACGGTAACGCCCTCTATGCCGGCACCACACTCAAACTCAAACGCAAACTCCAGAGAATCCAGAACACAGCTGCACGCCTCGTCCTTGGCCTGCCCCGCCACGTACGAATCTCACCACACCTCAAATCCCTTCACTGGCTCCCCATAGACAAGAGAATCACATTCAAGATCCTCATCCACGCACACAAATCCCTTCACAACACCGGCCCAACCTACCTCAACGAAAGAGTGAACTTCCACACTCCCACACGCAACCTCCGATCAGCCGACCTCACCCTAGCCACAGTCCCCTGCATCCAACGCACCACCACAGGAGGCAGGTCCTTCTCCTACCTCGCCCCCAAAACCTGGAACTTCCTCCCCACCAACCTTCACAAAACCAAAGACCTCCTGCTCTTCAGAAAGAACATCAAGACATGGTTGTTCGATCAGTGACCCTCCCTGCCCGCCCCCTGATTCTCCCCCCAGCGCCTTCAGACCCTCACGGGTGAGTAGCCCGCTCTACAATTATTTTTGATTGATTGATTGATTGATTGATGTTCAAGTAAATGTGGTAGCAACAGACAAATATAACTATGTGTGCAACTGGCCCCAATACTAATGGGAATATAAGTGCTGTCTGGGTGTGTCCATGCATGTATAAGCATCTCTCCCAGTGTCTGACTGGGTATGCCAGTGGCTCCATCCTTTTGTTATTAGCTATATGAGTTACTGTATGAAGGGGGCACTCATATATAAGTGAGCATAAGAGTGTGTAACTGCACATCTATCTGTGTGTGCCACCATCACCAATACTGTTGGATACATAACTTCTATCATTGTGTATACATGAATGTAGAAGTGGCCCTCTCACCATCTGACTGGTGGTGTGTCAATGATTGTCCAAGTGAAGGATGAGTTATTTGTACTAACAGTAGACTGTAAAGCTTGGCAAATGGATTTTTAATGGCAACTTCAGGTAGCAGTAACACTGCACATTGAGGCTCTGTAGGAGTAGGCTTAAGCCATGTTTAAAGGAGGACTTGTCTGTATGGGTGACTAGTTTGTGTCAGTACCCTGCTACATATCTGAGTGAGTGTATGAGTCCGTCTATGAGTGTGCCAGATGATGTTTAAGTAAATATGACAGTATATCACAGGCTCTCTTACTAATTCTATGGGACTGTAAATGTGTATTTAAGTGTCTCTATGAATTGCTAACTGGTTGTGTTGGTGACTTCCAAAGTATGTAACTGTGTGTCAACTGGCCCTGATACTGCTGGCTATATGTCTGAGTATATGCATTATAAAAGAGCATCTCACTCTCAGACTTGCTGTGTCAGTGGTTCTATTTGTTTGTTATTACCTAAATTAGTTGCAGTATGACTTGGTCACCGCATATATAAGTGAACATAAGAATCTGCAAGTGCATGCCTAACTCAGTGAAAGTTAAAAGGATTTGTTTTATCTTTTAACTACAAAGCTCCCTACTGGATGGGCTACCTACGGCCCCCAACAGTTTAAGGATTAACAAGCAGCCTTTGTAATGGCAAGTCCTCCTGACAGTAAAACTGCATACTCAGGGTCTACAGTAGTAGGCCTGAGCCATGTTTAAGGTAGTACTTGTGTGGATGGGTATGTAGGCTTGTCAGTATTTGGTACATATCTGACTGAGTGTATCAGTACCTCTATAAGTGTTACACCAGATGTCTAAATAAATATGGTGAGTACAGAGGTATGTAACTGTGTGTGCAACTGACTGAAATACTACTGGAAACATAACTTCTGCCTGGGCGTGTGTATGAATCTTTAAGCAGACTTCTCACAGTCTGCGTAGGTGTGTCAGTGTCTCTATCCGTTTCTTAATAGATATATGAGTTGAGGTATGGGTGGGACATTGCTTATTTAAGTGAGAATATGAATCTGCCTGTGCAACTTGAATTCAGTGAAACTTAGAAGGACATGTTTAATGTTTTAACCACAAAGCACTGTGCTCTATCACCTACCTACAGACTAGCTGAGTGATCAATTTTCTGTAGTAAAATCATAGTTTGAGAATTTTCAAGCCCCTTTTTTAATGGGTATTTAAGCTAAAAATATAAGTGTACACTTAGGCCAGATTAACAAGGCCTTTGTGTGATGCCCCAGTGGCGCTGTGCAGTGTGCCATATTTACAAGGTAGCTCTAAGCCACGTTTTGTGACTTAACGCCATCTTGTAAATATGGGCCCCTCCAACGCAGTTTTCTGCATCAGAGGGGTGTACAATGGGTGTTGCTGTAGGCGTTCCACCGCAACACACATTGCTTTTGACGCTGCACAGATTTACAAGAAGAAATAAATCTGTGGCAGTGCCAAAAACTAATGCTGCATGGCACAACAAGGAGGAATACTCTTATTCCTCCTCATTTTTGCTTTTTCAATGCATTCTGCAACACACAGAGAGGTGTCAAATCACTATTGTAGATTGTTTATGTGCAGGAAGGGACACCTGATTGTTTATGTGCAGGAAGGGACATCTTCCTGCACATAAACAATCAATCCCCTCAGTGCAGACACCCTCGCACTACAGTATAAGGGTGCCAGTGTTGGCAGCTAAATTTAGTGCCAGCACAGGTGGAAACACATGTGTGCCGTATTTTAGTAAATATGGCGTATCCCTGCTTTTCTAAGTTGACTCAGATCGGTGCTGCAAATTTTGTTGCAGCACCGCGCTGCAACACTTTTTAGTAAATCTGTCACTTAGAGTCTCCAGCAGTAGGCCAGAACTATGTTTACACTTGTACTTGAATGGATAGGTGAGAAGGTTGTGTCAGTATTTGGCTATGTATCTGACTGAGTGTATCAGCAGCTCTATGAGTGACAAATCAGATGTTTAATTAAATATGGTGAGCACAGGGGTATGTAACTATGTGTGCAACTGGCTCCAATACTGCTGAAAATATAACTACTGTCTGGCAGTATGCACTGCATGCATGTATAAGCAGCCCTCTATGTATATAAGTGTTATGTCAGTGGCTTTATCCCTCTGTTAATAGGAATATGAGTTGTCGTATCTATGTCAGAGTTTATACATATGTGAGCAAAGGGCTCTGGAAAGCCACAGGTAACTCCGTTAAACGTAGAACAACATATTTCATCTCTTAATAACAAACTACCCTGCTCTATGACTTACCTATAGCATACCTAAGGATTGGCTCTTGTGTGGTAAAGGGGAACTGTATTCTTTCTTTCTGGATTATTATACTTTCTTCATTGTTGTCATATAGGTATTATTTATATTCCTTTTTAGTGGTTATGAACATGCTACTCACTCTCATTCATTGTGTATACAATTATCTCTGTAGTAACACATTTTAAATGAAAATACATCATACTCCACATACCTGTTAAGTATGTTTGTTGCTCTGTATATTTGTCTCTGAGTATTAGTTTGAATTTCTCGTCACTTAAAATGCACAAAAACCAAGCAGAGGAATGGTACACCACTCTCAAGCAGAGAAACCATTAAGGGCAACCTTTTCAACTTTGCTTTCAATCGCAAAGCCAATCAGAATCTCTCTTTAATATTTAAGTTATGCTATACATCTTCTGACTGGTTCACATAGTTAACCCTTTCTAACACATCTCAAAAGATAGTCCAGTTCCGTACCTGCTGTCACCGTTTAATGCTGCAGTTGGATCCCTGGAACCATGAGAAGGGACAAAATAGTATTTTTAGTAAAAATGCTATATATATTCCTCTTTGAGTAAAAAATGTATTGTCACCCAAACATACTTAAAATGCTTTTTTCCAGTGCAACTGTAACTTCAAAGTCACAGTCTAGTCTTTCTTATAGCCTTCTCCCATTGCTCCTCTATCTGTGCTACCATGATAATGTAGTTTGTAACATTCTCTCGCAGCAGTAGGTCACAAGTTCATAACAGTTTCTGCAAACACCATGTTTACTTTAAATGAAAGATAGCAGGTGTGGTTGACTTTTTCTAATAATATACATATCACATACAACAACACTTTTTTCAGCTTTCTCAAAAGCCACCCCAGCATCTGTTTTCTTTTCTCACAATATCACTACCTACCTTTATGCACCAACACATTTTGAACAACTAACTGTTGTTTCAAATTTTAACTAGTACCCTCCATTTTCAACTACATTTCTGCATTTCATTTCAACACTGCCTCACTCAGCTGCAGCCTTGTCCTGAGTGGTACTTCAGCATCCTTCCAGAATGCTCAGACTGGTGATTATGGGATACAGTTTTGTGTTTTGGGCCAGAGAGAGTGATACTGACAAGGACATGTGTTTATCTTATGTGGATATTACTTGGATTCACCAGGGAGGGTTAAAGTGGTATCAATTGCTGCCTTTGGTTGAAACTATTAAGGATTGCCAACACCCAGACCTTATAACTGTGCACTGTGGTGGCAATGACCTGTGCACAGTTGAGGTAGGATTGGGAATCCTAATGAAGGATACCTTTGGAAAATGAATTTCACTTTTCTCACACACTGCCTTGGGTTTTTTCTAACATTTGCCAAAGGCAGAAGTGGAAGTGGTCAGGAGAATTCTGCCCACAAATAGACAAATCCAAGAAACATGTCAATAACACTGTCTCTGCATTCCCCAGAGACCATAACTTGGACTCTACATATTACAACAATGTATGGTTTGATATGGATGGTATATACAGAAATGATGGAGTTCACCTAACAGACAGAGGCAACAGGGTATTCCTGCAGAACTTGAGAGACTGTACCCTGTTTCACGTGTATTGATCTCATACACATCATGAACACAAAGGCTCTTTTCAGAGCCAATTCTTTTACCCTAGACATATTAATTTATGTTTAAATATTTCATTATTTTTTAAAACTCATCCGGATCCATGGATCCATCCGTGGTTCTCAAAAACAAAAAAACAAAAAAGCAATTTTTGGCATTCTCTTCCCTTTATTTCTAACATGCAACATTTATCTCAACCACACTGGTCAGAGAAGTACTACTCTGACCCCTTTATATGTATTTCTGCCCACATATTTGACCCAGGACCCTTTCCTGTTACAACAAAATGCCACCCACAATGCTCCATCTCAGGTCACAGACGCATTACTCTGTATGAGTATCTCTGTCAGTGTGAGAGGGTGCATGACTGTATGACTGAATATGAGAGTGACTGTAAGAGTATGTGTCTGGATGTGTGAGTGGATATGAGAGTGTTTTTCTGGGTTTGAGAGTGTCTGTATTGATATGAGAGTGGGTGTAAGAGCATCTGACTTGGTGTGAGAATGTCTGTCTGGGTGTGAGAGTTGAGGTGAGAGTGTCTCTCTGGGTGTAAGAATGGGTGTGAGAATATCTCTTTACATGTGAGAGTGGGGGTGAGAGTATCTAGCTCAGTGTGACAATGTCGGCCTGGCTTTAAGAGTATATGCCTGGGTGTGAGAGTGGTTGTGAGAGTGTCTGTCTGGCTGTGACACTGTATGTGAGACTGTCTGTATGGATCGCAGTTTGGGTGTAAGAGTGCCTGTCTGGGTGTAAGAGTGGGTGTGAGAGTGTTTCTCTGGATATGAGACTGTGTGAAAGTATCTGTCTTGATTGTGATAGTGGGTTTGATAGTGTCTTTCTCAGTGTAATAGTGGGTGTGAGAATGTTTGGGTCTGAGAGTGGGTGTGAGAGGGTCTATCTGAGTGTGAAAGAGGGTGTGAGAGTGTCTGTCTGGGTATGAGAATGGGTGTAAGTGTCTGTATGGATCATAGTCTGGGTGTAACAGTGTCTGTCTGGATGTGGGAGTGGGTGGGAAAGTGAGTGTGAGAGTGTCTATCCCAGTGTGAGAGTGGGTGGGAAAGTATCTGTCTGGGTGTGAGAGTGGCTGTGAGAGTGTCTCAGTGTGGGTGCGAAAGTGTGTCTCTGGGTGTGAGTCCAGATGTGAGATTATATGTCTGGCTGTGACACGGGGTGTGACAGTGTCTGTGACTGAGTGTGAAAGTGTGTCTATGGATGCCTGAGTGTGCGCTAATATTTATATATTTTTTTATGGTTTCTAAGATCTGCAGATCCACCCGCTGATTTACACTGGAGTCCATGCAGAGCCCTGTGGATTAATTAATCCACTGATCTCGGAAACCTTCAACAAATACTTTTTATGCATTTTCACTGAATTTTCTATAATTTCACCACATTTCACCACTCTTCTATGAACCCCCTGGTGTTTACCGCCATGGAAAGGCTGGCGAATGAGGACATGTAATCCCAAGGGCAGCTCTGCTTGCAGCACTGCACTGGTGAATTTCAAACGCTGGGACCGCCAGGCTGTCGGCTGGCTGCAGCCTGGCAGTGTCGGTGGTTTGACTGTGGCGGCTCTGCAACGATCATAATGGGGCAGTCGAACAACCCTGCCTGCGGAGGTCCGACCGCCATCGTGAGTGTGGTAGTCTTGAAACCATCACACTCCTAATGAGGGCCTAATTCTGGCATCAAATATCAGAGCTAGCAGCTTTAAGGCCAATTTTATATTGGGTGAGGTTAGTTCGCAATCCCAGGGTGGTAGTGTATTTAGAAACCCTTGAAGAGGTCACTCCGAGTGGTAGACCGGGGGAGGGGCTCCTGGGGAACTCATGGCAAAGACACCCTAGCTAACCTCCAGTTAGAGGCTCTTTGGGTGGATCCGGGCAGACTTAATCAGGACACTGTGGGCCAGATAAGATAACAATATTGAGAATTTAACAAGATAGGATGTACCAGGAATTTAGGCCTGATTCGATTACAAGCTATTACTTTACTAATGTCTAGGAGTCAGCCTCTCCAGATTACCTGGATCTGCTGTATCCAGAATTGAAGCAGTCTCTATACATTAAATATAGGTTGGGTGTGCTGCCCCTAAGAGGTTACTTGGACGGCACGCGTAGGTTTGCGGCAGGACTTGAGTACTGTGACTGCACTTGTGGGAGGTAGCCAATGTGGTCCACTTCACCCTGTTTTGTAAGAAAAGTGATGTGGCAAGGCACAGGTGGCCCCACCCTCTTTTTAAGTATAATGGAGTAAATTGCACTAAAACAGCACTGCACTTTGTACACGGCTAGGTAATATTAGTGAACACAACTTGGTATCCTCATATATATGGGCCGCTTGTCCCCAGCTGAAGGAGATACCACCTAAACTAGGGCTGACCAATCCATAAGAATGACAAGACTTTAGTTGCTGTCTGTGAGATTCACGGCCCTCCCCTGCTTGAACGAGGTTCATTCATCACCTCTTTTATTACCATAAGGCAACAAAATCACTGCTGCTAACACTAACCACTATGAGCACTTGCACTTTTTTCCTGAGGCCCCTTTGCATAGTTTGGTAGCGAGGGGAAATGCTCCTTTTCCCAGAAATATAAGGGGGGCTGTACCTATAAATTATCTAACTGTATATGTATATGTGGTTCATTTATGAGTAACAGGCATGTCTGACGAAGCTGATCTTTGTTTTTATGTTTTTAAGACATGACTAATGATTTTATGTAACTAAGTTTTACTGCTGCATGCATTGCTTTTTATATATTGTAAGGCTTGTAGCTGAAACAATTAAATCTATTAAAAAACTGTATGTATACATTTTTTCTTGTTGGTAATAATAATTATTTTAAAACATAGTATACTAAAATATTGTCCTATTTAATTTAGTTGTATTGATATTGCAATGCCTTTTTTGTTTTAGCTGTAAATGTACAATGCAGATTGAGAGGTTAATGATAATTTATAAGCAGCAATAATTTAAGGGATTTAATTCTTATTAATATGTTTCTGAGGTATTATTTTGAACACTATTCAAGCACTGATAAAATATATGGACCTTTATAAGTTTTGTTTCTTATATATGTTTACACTCTGTTGGTTCCAATTTTATTTGTAAGGATATAAGAATGTCAATGAAAGTAAAATAAAATAACACTGACATTTGGTATTAATTAACATGTCTTCTAATAGTAATATTAGAGATTAATGTTAAAGTGCAATTAAAATATATATTTTAATATAAGTGTTGAATCACAGTTTAAGAAATGTAAATGTTTTCACCCTAATATATACATTTGCTCATGTTTGTGGAATTAGAATCAGAATAGTAAATCTGCACCCAAATAAAAGCACTTTCCCAATTACAATTGCAGTGAGCGTAGTACAGCTGCAATGCCAATATATACAGGTACCCATATGCCTGTGGAATTGGAGTTGAAATTGTAAATCTGTCCCCCATCTATTAATTTGTATCCAGTGTTACAGGAACTGGAGTTTATAGAATAAGTATCATTTGAATCAAATATATGTGCTTTCCCAAATGATTGTGGAATTGGTTTAAGAATTGTAAATTTCTTCCTAACCCCAAAATGTATGTACTTTTTTCCAAAATCTGTTAGATTAGCTATTAAACAGTATGTCAGACCACCCTCAAAATGCATGCACTTTTCCCAAAAGTAAATGTAATTGTAGTTAGAATATTTCATGGCAGTACAGTGAGGAGGGCAGCTTTGGTAGATCTAAACAGCATGAAAAACAATCAAAGAAAACACGGATCATTGACATAATATTGATCCATACATTATCAAAACAGAACAATATCGGAAATTAAATATCGACCACCCAAATATCAGCTTTCTATATTTAACTAGTAAAACCACAAAATTGAGAACAGAAATATTGCCAAAAATAATATCTCCAAAATAATTAGATAGTCAGTAGTAAATATTGAAAAACACTTTTAGCAGAAAAAAAATAATTAAAATAACTAAAACATTTAATACACATATTTAAGTTAAACAAAAAATTATTACAATTACCCCCCCAAAAAAATATAGAACAAAAATTAAAACAATGGAAACCTAAAACAGTGTGAGCGTAAACAACAACACACAATTATATATAGGTATATACAGGTAGTTATAGTTAGGACCTAGTATCTTTAGAAAGAGCATGTTTTATTTTGCCACTAACTTTGACGCCGCTTGAAAAATCTTCACAACATTTTCAAAATATATACTTTGCTAAGTTCAGCTTCTGTCTTGAGAGTTTTGGAGTGACCTTTAGACACGCCTACAGCCCCAAACCACTGAACGGCATTACACCAAATTTGGCACAAAGCTAGATTCTGTTATGCAGATCACACTTTTTGTGATTTGGTGCAAATCTGTTCAGTGGTTTCGGAAATTTTAGGGCAAATAATATAGATGTATAGAGATGCAGATCCTCCGCAGTCCCCGTGTTGACATCTGATTAGCTGCCAATACTTTACCAGGGAAGTGTTGGCAGCCATCTTGGGACTCGGTTTCAGCTGAGTCCCAGAAGAAAAGGCAAAAGAAAGAAGAGGGGCCAGGGTAGAGCCTCCCTGACCCCTTACCCCTGGTGCTGGGGTCCTTGAAGGACTCCGAAAGGCCTAAAAAGCATTTTTGTTTTTTAAAATCTCAGAGAAATCAGTGGAAAAAACTCTGTCTCCTGAGCTTTTTTTAAATTGTCCCAAGCAGGTCATTATAGAGGAGGGGGGCACAAAGCCCCCTTCCTTAGGCTGTAAGAAGCCTGGAAGACTGCCACCTTCTCTTGGCGAATGTCCAAATGAGAGCTGGCGCAAAAATGTTTTTTAGTAAGGGGGGAGGCCCAATGGACTTCCTCACAGCTCCGGGGACCACCACCTCATCGAGGCAATCAACTTAGTATTATGGGGTCCTGTGGCTCCCCCCCCCTAGAAACCTCCCCCAGGCAACACTTGTTTTGGAATGGTGGGCATGTGCCCCCCGCACCTCAGGTACCACCCGCCCTGGGGAAAAAAGCAATTTATATTTGGGAGGGCCACATGCAAGTCTTCAAAAAAAGAAGGGGACCACCATCCCCCGGGGATATGCCATCGTTGGTGATGGGCTGCGCAGCCCCCCTCTTGAAGCCAGAGATGGCCCTGGGGACCGCCACCCCCCAGGGCCGGCTCCTGCTATGTCCCGGGGTGTCCACCCCGGAACATAGCTGTTTGCTGTGGCTTGGCTGCAGCACTGCAGCTGAAGCCAAGCAACAGCAAACACACTACTGTTGGACTGCGCAAGCTTTAAAGCAGGTCCCGCTGTCAAACAGCAGAGCTTTAATCTCTGTCCCCTTCACCCGTGCAGCTGATAGAGATGAGATTGAGATGAAATGCTTCAGCAAGCACGGAACTGCTGTCAAAGTAGCTCCATGCTTGCTGAAGCAATGGCACCTCATAAACAAATATGTAGGGAACACAGGGTAGCCCATGAGGGCTTCTTCGAGGTCCCTGAAAGCCCATAAAGGGCTAAAGAAAATGTTTTTAAGAAACAAAACACCCGTAGCTCAGTGTTGAGGTCGCAGATCTTCACACTGAGCTTTGGAGGTTCAAATCCAGCTGGACTCCTTACCATTTTTTTTTTTTTTTAAATAAAAACACACAATGCCGGTGCTTACTCAAGGTCAGACCACCAAATCTGTTTAACAAAGGAATGAGTGGCACTCAGGAGCAGTATTTCAATGTATTTATTCCTTATCACACAAAATAACAACCACTGTGTGAGAAGGAATAAATAACTTGAAATACTGCTCCGAAGTGGCATTTCCTTTGTTAAACATAGTAGGTAGTTATAGTTAGAAACTAGTTTCTATAGATAAAGTGTTTTTTGTTTTGCTAATAACTTTGCCACCATTTGATGAATCTTCACAAAAATTCCCAAGACAATATGATGATCACTTCAGCTGCAGCTTAGAAAGTTTTGGGGTGATCCGTTCAGCAGGGGACGAGGAAAAGGTGGGTCCCAAAACACGTTTTCCCCCTTCATTTTTACATAGCGATTTTGAGCAACAATAGCACCCAAACTACTGGATGGAATTACACCACATTTGGCAGAAAGATAGTTCTTGGTCCAGAAAGAGCCCTTTTTTGGTGTAAATACATTAAGTAGTTGTCAGTCATCTTGGGTATCAGCTTCAGCCAAGTCCCGGAAAAAAAGAATTAAAAAAACAAAAGGTGCCTGGGTAGGGACACCTACACACACACAGATGACTGCGATGAGCCCCACGGATGGATCTGCAGATCTAGGAAAATGTTTTAAAATTTGCTATTCATGCTTTTTTTTACAAGTTATGTATACCTAAGGCACATGTACATGATCCTCCTTGGATCAGAGAACCTCTACCCTGACCACATCAAGTAAATTGTTCCCCACATTTCAGTTGGGAAAGGGTGGCGGTATGTGGGTATTGGGGGGCCTCTGGGGGCCCCTGCATTGCCCATGCACTTGGCATGGGCAGTGCAAGGGCCCCCATGCACAGCCCATCGTGCATTTCACTGCCCGAATTATGGGCAGTGAAATGTGCGATGGGTGCTGTGGTACCCAAGGCACCACAACATTGCTGCCGTCTCACTTATGAGCCAGCGCCAAAGTTGTGGTAAGTGTTCCGCTCGGCCAGCAGGAAAAAAATCTGTTTTCGCCTGCTGGCCCAGCGGAATACTCCTAATATGGCAGGCAAAAGACCTCCAGGACTGGCAGTCTTTTGCCTGCAGCGGCTTCAGCAGTCCTAGAAAAGGACCGCCAAAGTCGCAATGAGGCCTTTAGCTCTGCAAAGAAGGTCTTCAGGAGAGTACCCAGCCCAAGCCCCAGTAGAGATCTCAAAAAGTTGTTTTAAGCTATCTGCAGCGCACTAGTATTAGAATATCCCAGAGCTCTGCTGTGTAGAGCGCTGCAGCCACTGTTTTCCAGGCATGTAGTTCCAGAATGATACTAATATTCCTTGCTCCAGCCTTATACTTAATCTTCAATATTGCTCCCACCACTTGCTTAAGGACTATGGCTGCCTTCCGAACCTGGCAGTCCCAGCTTAAATTCTCTAAAAAAAACACACCTAAGTAATCAAAGTGCTTAATAACCTCAATTGTTATGTGGTTAATGGCTAGTTTCCGCTGAAGGGGAAGGGCCGCAGGGTCAGCCCCATGGTCTTCATACAACTGATAGTTAATGATTTTTCCTCACAGTATTTAACAAAGCAGGTGAGTAGCCTATGGACCGCGTTCTCAGTGTGTGCCATAAGTACTGCTGTCACGTAGGCTCTCCTTATTCTAATGAGACTACTGGATTTGAGCGGCAGAATCGCCTGCGGTGTGGGAGACTGAGTCTTAACCCACTACAGGTGACACCTGTCGTCCTAATCTGGGTTTTGCTCTGGCTAACTAGCAGTGCCTCATCGCTACCCAAGAGCAGGGTTGATTGGGCAGCCAAGCACATGACACAATTGACTCCTCAGGGAAATCGTGGTCACTCAGATCTTCAGGACTGGCAGTCTTTTGCCTGCAGCGGCTTCAGCAGTCCTAGAAAAGGACCACCAAAGTCGTAATGAGGCCTTTAGCTCTACAAAGAAGGTCTTCAGGAGAGTACCCGGCCCGAGCCCCAGTAGAGTTCTCAAAAAGTTGTTTTAAGCTATCTGCAGCACACTAGTATTAGAATATCCCAGAGCTCTGCTGTGTAGAGCGCTGCAGCCACTGCTTTCCGGGCATGTAGTTCCAGAATGATACTAATATTCCTTGCTCCAGCCTTATACTTAATCTTCAATATTGCCCCCATCACTTGCTTAAGGACTATGGCTGCCTTCCGAACCTGGCAGTCCCAGCTTAAATTCTCTAAAAACCCCACACCTAAGTAATCAAAGTGCTTAATAACCTCAATTGTTATGTGGTTAATGGCTAGTTTCCTCTGAAGGGGAAGAGCCGCAGGGTCAGCCCCATGGTCTTTATACAACTGATAGTTAATGATTTTTCCTCACAGTATTTAACAAAGCAGGTGAGTAGCCTATGGATCGCATTCTCAGTGTGTGCCATAAGTACTGCTGTCACGTAGGCTCTCATTATTCTAATGAGACTACTGGATTTGAGCGGCAGAATCGCCTGCGGTGTGGGAGACTGAGTCTTAACCCACTACAGGTGACACCTGTCGTCCTAATCTGGGTTTTGCTCTGGCTAACTAGCAGTGCCTCATTGCTACCCAAGAGCAGGGTTGATTGGGCAGCCAAGCACATGACACAATTGACTCCTCAGGGAAATCGTGGTCACTCAGATCTCATCCGTTTCTCTCAGTTAGATTAGTCTCACTTGTACAATGACAAACAGAGGCAGTCTATGTTTCAATAAGGCTTTGCTAAAGCACCTGCATCTTAGATAATAAAGTATGTATTGCAATAACCAGGATGATAAAAAATGACAGGATTAAAATTGTGACAAGGAGAGTAAAGCATAGAAATAACGCTACCATATTGTCACTAGAGTCAATAGACTAATTCCTACCTAGGTGCTGTGTTAAGCTCTAGTTCTGCCCTTCACGTTCCCCTGGGAAGACATCATCCCCCATACCTGAGCAAAGGCCTGAAGTCTGCATAGGCAGCTGTAGCAAAGCGTTCAGCAATCAGCATACAGTTGTGATCATCTGGGTGGAATCTCCCTCTAACACGTATGGGACAGGGAAGTGTTTTTATAATAAAACAATTGATGTTCTGAGAAAATGTCCTACATAAGGATGTGTATGTTTCTATGAATACCAGAGACAAAAGGTTTACCACGTTTACTGGCAACCTATCTTTCTGTAGCCTTGAGAGAAGCACAGAGTGAAGGAAATGCCTTGTTTAAGAACACAGTGCTGGCCTAGGCAAAGAACAGCTAGATAGAGAGAAATAAAACAGGACCGCAAATGTGGCTATTGTTAAAATAATAAAAAAGCTGAATAAAATATATCTAGGTGAAAGTGCACAGCGGCAGGCATAGTGTGCTAAAATAACGTGCATGGAGCTATAAATAAAAAGGCTACACAACACTGCGTCATCTGCAAAGAGTAATATTGGGACCCTCCTACCAGCAACAACAGGGACATATAGCTGATCCACTATAAGACAGTCAACTACATCATTCAGAAAAGGCTGAAGAGTTCGGGGGCCAGGACGCAGCCTTGCCAAACACCCTTTTGTATCTGAAAAGGGTCTGTGCACTGCCCACCCATCCCATATCTCACTCTGGCTGTATTGTCCGTGTCCAGTGCCTCTAAGGATTTCAGTAGGAAGGCATCGACCCCTAGGTCCATCAGTGACCTCCATAATGTGCCCCTGTCCACTGAATCGAAGGCAGCTTTCAAATCTATGAAGACCAAATACGATGAAGACCTCCTGACTACTGTGAATTTATGTGAAATCAAGTAGAGGCGGGTGACCTGGTCAATAGTTCCCACCCAAGGACGAAGGCCAGCTTGTGCTTCAGTTATCACACCCTGGGCATCAGCCCACCCCAAGGCAGTTAAGTAGGATTTTCCCTAAAACCTTCCAGGCTCCATCTAGTAAGGAGATTGGCCAGTAGTTAGCGGGACTGCCTCATGCGATCATGTCCCGGGGCCTTATTCCTATTCATTGCTCCCAGCGCTCTAAGTATTTCTGGGATTAGAATTCCCATTTCACTAATGTTGGTAAAAAGGGCATCTCGCCTCTTCCTAGGAACCAAGGGATCAGCCGCAACAGTACTGTACAAGGTACTAAAATGATGAACCCAGGCATTTGGGGCTATGTAGGTTGCTACAACATTTGCTGCCCCTCCCGACTCTAGCTACCAGTTCCAGGATTTTTTTTGGTGTTATGGTCAGTTATGGTTGCTCTGAGTTCAACCCACAGTGCATTTTGATACAGTTGTTTCTTGGTTGCCAGTAGGCACTTATAATCTATTCTATATTCTATACATTTCTTTTCACTAGCAAAGCTATCATGGCACCATGTTCGGGCAGGTGAAACATCTCTTTTTGCCTTTGGACACTCCATGTCAAACCACCCTTCACATCCTGACTGCCCTTTTCTGGTGGTACCATCTAGTTTAGGTGATGCTGGTTTAGACCACAGGGCCCTCAACTCTGCTATCCTCACATCATAAGCAGCTAGTATCAAAGGGTTGTCATTGGCCAAAGCGTCAATGATATGTTGTCCATTGTTAGCTATTATAGATTCAAAATGCGGGAGTCCCTGACGATACTTCTCCCAATCCCACCGTATTCTTCTTCTACAGTTGGACGGGACAATCTCCCTCTCATATAACCCCACAACCCACCCTGATGTGTTTTCTAGCCTCAGATCGTCCGTCCTCATAGTGAGGACAAGTGGGTTATAATCACTTTCCACTCTGCTAACCACGGCCATATCTAGGATAGATGTCCATTGTTAGACCTGACATGCCTTAGGGTGGTCACCCCTAACTTTTTGCCTGCCTCCCTCCACTTTTTGGACCCTGTTTAGCTGGCTTTTAGACTCTGCACACTTTACCACTGCTAACCAGTGCTAAAGTGCATATGCTCTCTCCCTTTTTAAACAATGGTAAATGGTAACCTTGGATCCTACCTAATTGGACTATTTAATTTACTTATAAGTCCCTAGTAATGTGCACTATATGTGCCCAGGGCCTGTAGATTAAATGCTACTAGTGGGCCTGCAGCACTGGTTGTGCCACCCACTTAAGTAGCCCCTTTTACCTTGTCCCAGGCCTGCCATTGCAAGGCCTGTGTGTGCAGTTTCACTGTCACCCCGAATTGGCATTTAAAAGTACTTGCCAAGCCTAAACCTCCCCTTTCTCCACATGTAAGTCACCCCTAATGTGTGCCCTAGGTAACCCCTAGAGCAGGGTGCTGTGTGGGTGAAAGGCAGGGCATGTACCTGTGTAGTTTACATGCCCTGGTAGTGTAAAACTCCTAAATTTGTTTTTGCACTACTGTGAGGCCTGCTCCCTTCATAGGCTAACATTGGGGCTGCCCTCATACAGTATTGAAGTGGTAGCTGCTGATCTGAAAGGAGAAGGAAGGTCATATTTAGTATGGCCAGAATGGTAATACCAAACCCGGCTGACTGGTGAAGTTGGATTTGATATTACTATTCTAGAAATGCCACTTTTAGAAAGTGAGCATTTATTTGCACTTAAATCTTTCTGTACCATACAATCCACGTCTGGCAGGGCTTGGTTGACAGCTCCTTGTGCATTCACTCAGACACACCCCAAACACAGGGTACTCAGCCTCACTTGCATACATCTGCATTTTGAATGGGTCTTCCTGGGCTGGGAGGGTGGAGGGCCTGCTCTCACACAAAGGACTGCCACACCCCCTACTGGGACCCTGGCAGACAGGATTGAACTGAAAGGGGACCTGGTGCACTTCTTAGCCACTCTTTGAAGTCTCCCCCACTTCAAAGACACATTTGGGTATAAAACAGGGCCTCTGCCCTACCTCATCAGAAACTTGCTGGAGAAGAAACCTGAACCAGAACCTGCATCCTGCCAAGAAGATCTGCATGGCTGCTCAAAGGACTCACCTGACTGCTTTCTACAAAGGACTGCTGCCTTGCTGTTGGCCTGCTGCCTTTCTGAACTCTTGTCTGGCTGCAAAAGTGCTCTCCAAGGTCTTGGATAGAGCTTGCCTCCTGTTCCCTGAAGTCTCAGGACCAAAAAGACTTCTCTTTTTCATTTGGACTCTTCGTGCGCCAAAAATTTCGACGCAGAGCTTGTTCCGCGGCGAGAAAAACGCCGCACACCGACGCTGATCGACATGACGCCTTCGGGGCGACCGGAACTTCGACGCATGGCCTCGCAAGGACAACGCCGCCCGACTTCCAGAGGGGAAATCGACGCGACGCCTGCCGTGAGAGCGAAACTTAGATGCACATCCCCGCGGAACGACGCGCAGCTGGAAAACAAGCAGGAGAAACCACACACAGACCCAGGACATCTGGTAATCCCCATGACCCACAGAAAGAGACTGTCCGCGCGCCGGAAAATGACGCACGACTTCCCCACATGAAAAATAACGACGCAAGTCCGTGTGTCCTGGGGAGAAATCGACGCACACACCATTTTTCCACGTATCTCTTCTTCTGCGGCCCTTTGCGGAGATTTTCCACTCCAAACCAGGTACTTTGTGTTTGAAAGAGACTTTGTTTGCTTTTTAAAGACTTAAGACACTTTATATCACTTTCCAGTGATATATTTACAATTTCACATTGCATCCTTCTTCGTTTTGACCTGCAATTATCCTGATAAATATTATATATTTTTCTAAACCCTGTGTGGTGTATTTTTGTGGTGCTATATTGTGGTATTGTATGATTTATTGCACAAATACTTTACACATTGCCTTCTAAGTTAAGCCTGACTGCTCGTGCCAAGCTACCAGAGGGTGGCACAGGCTCATTTTGGATTGTGTGTGACTTACCCTGACTAGAGTGAGGGTTCTTGCTTGGACAGAGGGTAACCTGACTGCCAACCAAAAACCCCATTTCTAACATTGGTGATCAGCGGTGAGGATAGGACTTGTATTTGTGCAGTGACATACAGTAGCTAAGTATTTCACTACCTACCCACAGTTGAAAGTCAACTTGATTTTTATCTCTTTTTTGCAAATTCGTTTTTCCTGACAATTTTCAAAAACTAAATCCTCACTCAACATGTCTCTGACTGTGTCCCAAATAGGAGACTTTGACCTAGTCCTGTTGGATACATATACGGTCAAACAGCTAAGAGGGTTCAGCAGGGCAATGAGGGTACCCACCCAAGGGGCCTCCAAAAAGGAGGACTTTCAAGTGGCGCTGAGGGCCTGGGCAGAAGGCCATTTAGAGGAGGGTGATGAGGAAGAGGAGCCAGAAAATGGCCCCTCAGAGGATTTGTTGCTATCAGTGGAAGATGTTACCACTGCAATTGTGCCCCCTTCCAGACCAGGGAGCAGTGTCTCTGTGCAAAGCCTGACCACAGAGGAAAGAAGAGAGGAAAGGGAGTTCCAATTGCAAATGCCAAAACTGAAAATTGAGGCTCAACAGGAGGAAAGAAGGGCAGAGAGAGAAGCCAAACAAGCTGAGGCTGAGAGAGAAGCCAAACAAGCTGAAGCTGAAAGAGCAGCCAAACAGGTGGAAGCTGAAAGAGCTTTGGTTGAAAAGAAACTATTGTTGGCTCATGAACTGAGGGCCAGATGTATCAAATGATTTTGCACTCGCAAACTGCGAAATCGGCCGTTTGCGAGTGCAAAATCGTGGTCTGCAATGCATCAAAGGCATTCGCTGACGACAAAATGAAAATTGCAAAAATTGCGATTTTCTGCGTTGTGAACTGGATTTTGCGAATCGCAATTTGCGATTCGCAAAATCCAGGTCGCAAGGCAATTCTGCAAAAAATTGCAAATTGCGATTATTCGCAGAATGGTATTTTGCACATGCAAAATACCATTGTCTGCAACCAGGTGGTAACCTGGTGCAAAATTTAAAAATGCAGTAAAACTGCATTTTAAAATTTTATATGTAAAGCACACATGCCCTTTTGGCATGTGTGTACTTTACATGGAAAAAAATAATAATTGGGGTGCAGGAGAGGGGGCCTTAGGCCCCCAGCACCCTGGCCTTTTGCATTTACCAAATTGCGATTTCTGTTTCAGAAATCGCAATTTAGGAAATGCAAAAAATTCGCAGCTATGGGCCAACAGGCCCATAGCTGCGAATGGGGCCAGTATCGCAATTTGCGATTCGGTAATTGCATTTGCGATTTTTAAGAAATCGCAATTACCGAATCGCAAATGTGACACATGGCCCTTTGCGAGTCGGTAATTGCGATTTCTTAAAAATCGCAATTACCGAATCGCAATGGGCCAGATTCATACACCTGGCCCTGATTCTCAAGGAGCTGGAGATCAAGGCGAGACAGTCTGAATCCAGCAATAATGGTGGCAGCATACAGACAGGACCTACTGGAGAAAAGAAGGTTCGTATACCCAAAAATGTGGTGCCCAGTTTTGTGGTGGGAGATGACATAGATAAATGGTTAGCTGCTTATGAAGTTGCACTAAGGGCTCATGAGGTTCCTGAAGGGCAATGGGGGGTAGCTATGTAGGGTTATGTGCCGCCATAGGGAGGGAAACACTTCTCACATTGGATCAACCAGATCAAAACACATACCCACTTCAGAAAGCCACTTTACTTGCCAAGTTTGGGCTGACCCCTGGGGGATACCGTCAGAGGTTCAGGGACAGTACCAAACAAACCACACAAACATGGGTAGATTTATTTGACTTTTCCAGTAAGGCACTGAATGGATGGGTGCGGGGCAACAAAGTAGATAATTATAAGGGGTTATATGACTTGATTCTGAGAGAGCATTTACTCAATGTTACATATACAGAGTTGCTCCAGCACTTGGTAGATAGTAATCTGACTGATCCCAGGAAGCTTGCTGAGGAGGCGGACCTCTGGGTTAGCACCAGAGTGTCCAAAAAGGTATCTGGGGGGGACACCCACAATGGTGGTCAGGGTTCCCAACAGAAGAAAGAGGGGGGAGATAAACTTACAGATAAGGAACTCTCAAAAGGCCCCCTAAGGAATTCCCAGGGAGGAGGTGGCAACTATTCCTCTTACAGATTTGGGAAAAAGCCAGGGACATATGATAGGTCAGGGAAATCCAACTCCAAATGTATGGAGTGTTACCAGTATGGTCACTATAAAGGCTACCCCCAGTGCTCCAAGAGGGCACCGTCCACTACCGGACAGACACCCGGGTTGACTAGTGTAGCGCTTGGGGGGGAGATGGACCCAGATAGCTTTGGGGAGCAGGTAGAGATTTCCCTAGTGTCCCTGGGAGAAAGAGAAATGGTGCCCAAAGCCCATATGCCCCTAAATACTTCCAAGTACAGGCAGTGGGTCACCATTGATGGGCAGAAGGTGGAGGCTCTGCGTGACACAGGAGCCAGTATGACTACTATCCAGAGTCAGCTGGTGTCAACACAGCAGATAGTCCCTAATACATTCCACCAGGTCATAGTCGCTGACAATCGTGAGAGTCACCTACCAGTGGCTCTGGTTCCCTTTGAGTGGGGGGGTCTCTGGTACGCTGAAAGTAGCTGTGAGTCCTGCCATGCCTGTAGATTGTCTGTTAGGCAATGATCTTGAGCATACTGCTTGGAAAGAAGTAGAGCTCAGATCTCACCTGGAGATGTTAGGGTTACCTGAGTGGGTCTGCATGACCACACGGTCCATGGCTACCCGGGAAGGGAGTCAAGGGCGTCTGGAGCCAAGAAAGGTGGCCCAGACAGCTGCCAAAAGGGAGGGCCAGGGGCGCGGGAAACCCGCCTCCAATGTTCCCACAGTGGTAGACGAGGCCCCTGAGGAGGAGGAGGCCCCTGAGCCAACTGGGGAGGACATAGCTGACCTGGGTAACCTACCTGAACTTGCTGGCTGGCAAGTAGAGGGGGGCCAACCAGGGAAGCATTCTGCAAGGCACAGAAAGAATGCCCCACTCTTGAGGGTCTGAGGAAGCAGACCACAGCCCACGCAGCAGGTGACGCCTCTGGCGCTCACCATATTTACTGGGAGAATTATCTCCTTTACAGTGAGCGTAGGATTCCAGGTCCTGGGGCACCCCGTGTGCTGTGGTCCCCCAGTGTTACCGGAAATTTCTACTAGGCCTGGCTCACGACATTCCCCTGGCAGGACACCTGGGCCAAGACAAGACCTTTGACAGGCTTGACACCCACTTTCACTGGCCCAGAATGAGGAAAGCCTCAGATAACTTCTGCAGAGCTTGCCCCACCTGCCAGGCTAGTGGGAAGACAGGGAAACGGCTTAAAGCTCCCCTGCTCCCACTCCCAGTCGTTGGCTCCCCCTTTGAAAGGGTGGGCATCGACATTGTTGGTCCCTTGGACCCCAAAACTACCTTGGGCAACAGGTTTATCCTGGTTTTAGTGGACCATGCCACCCGCTATCCAGAGGCAATCCCTCTGAGAACAGTGACTGCACCAGTGGTGACCAGAGCCCTGTTGGGAATAGTTACCCTTGTGGGATTCCCTAAGGAGGTTGTGTCTGACAGGGGCACAAACTTCATGTCTGCTTACATGAAGACCATGTGGGATGAGTGTGGGGTGACCTACCGGTTTACCACCCCTTATCATCCTCAATCCAATGGGCTTGTTGAGAGATTCAACTAGAGCCTGAAAGGCATGATTGGTGGCCTGAATAAGGCCATGAGGCGTAAGTGGGACGTCCTCTTACCCTGCCTGTTGTTTGCTTATAGAGAAGTGCCCCAGAAAGGGGTGGGGTTCAGCCCCTTTGAGCTTCTCTAAGGTCACCCTGTCAGGAGACCCCTAAGCATTGTTGAGGAGGGCTGGGAGAAAGCTCCCCAGGCACCTCCCCAGGATGTGGTCAGCTACATGCTTGCCTTCCGCAAACAAACCCAACGCTTCTGGAAGCAGGCCCAGAGTAACCTCGAGGCCAGTCAAGAGGTGATGAAGGAGTGGTATGACCAGAAGGCCACTCTAGTTGAGTTCTCACCTGGAGACAAAGTTTGGGTGATGGAGCCAGTAGAGCCCAGGGCTCTCCAGGACCGCTGGACTGGCCCCTTTGAGATCAAGGAGCGTAAAGGGGAGGCCACTTACCTAGTGGACCTCAAGACGCCTAGACACCCCCTAAGGTTCCTCCATCACAACCGGCTCAAACCTCACTTTGAGAGGTCTGAGGTCAGTATGCTCCTGGTCACAGATGAGGGCATGGAAGAGGAGAGTGAACCTCTCCCCGACCTCCTCGCTGTCAAAGAAGGGGATGGGTCAGTGGGGGGTGTCATTCTCTCTGACTCCCTGACTCTAACCCAGAGAGCGGACTGCTATGAGCTGTTAGAGCAGTTCTCCCCCCTGTTCTCCCTTACTCCTGGACTAACCCACCTCTGTGTGCATGACATTGACACAGGTGACAGTCCCCCTTTAAAGAACAAAATATACAGTTTGTCGGATAAGGTGAAGGCCAGCATCAAGGAGGAGGTCTCCAAGATGTTGACTTTGGGGGTTATTGAGAAATCCAGTAGTCCCTGGGCCAGCCCTGTGGTATTGGTTCCTAAGGCTACTCCCCCAGGTGCGAAGCCAGAACTCCGGTTCTGTGTGGACTACTGGGGTCTCAATTCAGTCACCCGGACTGATGCTCACCCCATCCCCCGAGCTGATGAGCTCGTTGACAGGCTAGGTGCTGCCAAGTTCCTGAGTACGTTCCACCTTCCTTCCGGGTACTGGCAGATTGGCCTGACTGAGGGGGCTAAAGAAAGATCCGCTTTTTCCACCCCTGATGGCCATTACCAATTCCGGGTGATGCCATTTGGGCTGAAAAATGCCCCCGCTACCTTACAACGGTTGGTTAATGGGGTCCTAGCTGGTAAAGATGCCTTCTGTGCAGCTTACCTGGACGACATAGCTGTCTACAGTTCCAGCTGGGAGGAACACCTGCTCCACCTCAAGGAGGTGCTTCAGGCTCTGCAACAGGCAGGCCTGACTATCAAGGCTAGTAAGTGCCAGATTGGGCAGGGTTCCGTGGTGTACTTGGGACACCTAGTAGGTGGTGGCAAGGTGCAGCCACTCCAGGCCAAGATTGAAACTGTCAAGGCCTGGCAATCACCTAGAACACAGACTGAGGTGAGAGCCTTTTTGGGCCTCACTGGATACTACCGCAGGTTTGTCAAGGGCTATGGTACCATTGTGTCAGCCTTGACAGAACTCACTTCCAAGAAACAACCCAGGTTGGTGAATTGGACACAGGCCTGTCAGAAAGCCTTTGATTCTCTGAAGGAAGCCATGTGCACGGCCCCCGTGCTCAAGGCCCCTGACTACTCCTAGGAATTTATTGTGCAGACAGATGCTTAAGAGCATGGCAAAGGGGCTGTTCTAGCACACCTGAATGAGGAGGGCTCAGACCAACCAGTAGTCTTTATTAGCAGAAGGCTATTACCACAGGAACAAAGGTGGAGTGCTATTGAGAGAGAAGCATTTGCTGTGGTCTGGGCACTGAAGAAGCTAAGACCCTACCTGTTTGGGACTCACTTCCAGGTTCAGACAGACCACAGGCCCCTCAGATGGCTCATGCAGATGAGGGGTGAGAATCCAAAACTCTTGAGATGGTCCATTTCCCTACAGGGGATGGACTTTAAGGTGGAGCATCGCCCAGGGGTTGACCACGCCAATGCTGATGGTCTCTCCAGATACTTCCGCCTTAGCGATGAGAGCTCCCAGGAGATCGGGTAGCTCTCCCCACTTTCAGCTGGGGGTGGGACACATGTTAGACCTGACATGCCTTAGGGTGGTCACCCCTAACTTTTTGCCTGCCTCCCTCCACTTTTTGGACCCTGTTTTGCTGGCTTTTAGACTCTGCGCACTTTACCACTGCTAACCATTGCTAAAGTGCATATGCTCTCTCCCTTTATAAAACATGGTAACCTGGGATCTTACCTAATTGGACTATTTAATTTACTTATAAGTCCCTAGTAATGTGCACTATATGTGCCCAGGGCCTGTAGATTAAATGTTACTAGTGGGCCTGCAGCACTGGTTGTGCCACCCACTTAAGTAGCCCCTTTTACCTTGTCCCAGGCCTGCCATTGCAAGGCCTGTGTGTGCAGTTTCACTGTCACCCCGAATTGGCATTTAAAAGTACTTGCCAAGCCTAAACCTCCCCTTTCTCCACATGTAAGTCACCTCTAATGTGCACCCTAGGTAACCCCTAGAGCAGGGTGCTGTGTGGGTTAAAGGCAGGGCATGTACCTGTGTAGTTTACATGCCCTGGTAGTGTAAAACTCCTAAATTCGTTTTTGCACTACAGTGAGTCCTGCTCCCTTCATAGGCTAACATTGGGGCTGCCCTCACACAGTATTGAAGTGGTAGCTGCTGATCTGAAAGGAGTAGGAAGGACATATTTAGTATGGCCAGAATGGTAATACCAAACCCGGCTGACTGGTGAAGTTGGATTTGATATTACTATTCTAGAAATGCCACTTTTAGAAAGTGAGCATTTATTTGCACTTCAATCTTTCTGTACCTTACAATCCACGTCTGGCTTGGTTGACAGCTCCTTGTGCATTCCTCAGACACACCCCAAACACAGGGTACTCCGCCTCACTTGCATACATCTGCATTTTGAATGGGTCTTCCTGGGCTGGGAGGGTGGAGGGCCTGCTCTCACACAAAGGACTTCCACACCCCCATCCTGGGAGACAGGATTGAACTGAAAGGGGACCTGGTACACTTCTTAGCCACTCTTTGAAGTCTCCCCCACTTCAAAGGCACATTTGGGTATAAAACAGGGCCTCTGCCCTACCTCATCAGACACTTGCTGGAGAAGAAACCTGAACCAGAACCTGCATCCTGCCAAGAAGAACTGCCTGGCTGCTCAAAGGACTCACCTGACTGCTTTCTACAAAGGACTGCTGTCTTGCTGTTGGCCTATTGCCTTGCTGAACTCTTGTCTGGCTGCAAAAGTGCTCTCCAAGGGCTTGGATAGAGCTTGCCTCCTGTTCCCTGAAGTCTCAGGACCAAAAAGACTTCTCTTTTTCATTTGGACTCTTCGTGCGCCGACAATTTCGACGCACAGCTTGTTCCACGGCGAGAAAAACGCCATACACCAACGCTGATTGACGCGACGACTTCGGGGCGACCGGAACTTCGACGCACGGCCTCGCAAGGACAACGCCGCCCGACTTCCAGAGGGGAAATCGACGCCTGCCGTGAGAGCAAAACTTCGACGCACAGCCCTGCGAAACGACGCGCAGCCAGAAAACAAGCAGGAGAATCCACGCACAGACCCGGGACATCTGGTAATCCCCGCGACCCACAGAAAGAGACTGTCTGCGCGCCGGAAAATGACGCATGACTTCCCCGCGTGAAAAATAACGACGCAAGTCCGTGTGTGCTGGGGAGAAATCGACGCGTACACCATTTTCCCACGTATCTCTTCTTCTGCGGCCCTTTGCGGAGATTTTCCACTCCAAACCAGGTACTTTGTGCTTGAAAGAGACTTTGTTTGCTTTTTAAAGACTTAAGACGCTTTATATCACTTTCCAGTGAGATATCTACAATTTCACATTGCATCCTTATTCGTTTTGACCTGCAATTATCCTGCTAAATATTATATATTTTTCTAAACCCTGTGTGGTGTATCTTTGTGGTGCTATATTGTGGTGTTGTATGATTTATTGCAGAAATACTTTACACATTGCCTTCTAAGTTAAGCCTGACTGCTCGTGCCAAGCTACCAGAGGGTGGGCACAGGCTAATTTTGGATTGTGTGTGAATTACCCTGACTAGAGTGAGGGTTCTTGCTTGGACAGAGGGTAACCTGACTGGCAACCAAAAACCCATTTCTAACATCCATGCTTCCACATTGACAATCACATAATCAATGACCGAGGAGGATCTACCATTATTGAAAGTTGCCTTAGCAGCACCATCCGACTTAGATCGCCCATTAAGGAAGCACAGACCATTATTCAGTGAAAGATCAGTAAAGGCCTCACCTTTTTTTGTAAACTTAAAACAACTCATAGCTGTCTCAGATCTTCCAACAAGATTTTGTTGCTGTTGATGGTATCACAGACTGATGTGTTGAAGTCACCACACATCAGCATCACACTCCTACCTCCTTCATAACCCTGTGTTGTTTTACCAACTACCATGCCTCTTTTGACTTTTCCAATGTATACAGAGCACTCTTTCCAGAGTGCCTGGACCCCCGGTTGCCACCCTGGTGGAAATTATACAATGAAGATATCAGTCACCACCCCTTTATCTTTTCCTGACCTAAGTCTCACATGCTAAATGTTGGTGGAAGCCGTCAGGAACAGCACATCTACTTGCTCTACATTGTAATTTAACCTGCATGACACCCATATTGAAATACCCCCTGAGGTGGCGAAGGAGCACACGGAGTGGGGCAAGCCACACCACAACCTAGTCTGGCCACTTTCACACCTCTCTGGCTCAACCCTAGGGCCCTGGCTCTAATGCCTCAGCCATGCACACCACACTGCACCAGCCCTGACCTGCTGCGCTGGCCGTCTTCTATCTCAAAGTCTCAACGTCACAATATCACAGGGTCTCTTTACATCCTCAATGCAAAATCCTCATAGGACAATCGGCGTTAGGCCGTCCAATCTGCAAATCAACCCCTCGCTGGTGACAGGCCTGATGACAGAGTTGTCGTGCAGGGATTCAGCATCCCTTTAACAGCCGCTTTTATCCTTATGTTCTTTTTCTTCTATCTTTATTTACTTCTTTATTTAAAGTGCAAGAGTGCAGGGGGAGCGCAGGCAGATGGAGTGCAGGGGGGAGACTAAGAACTGTAGCCAGAGTTAATACTGTGCAGGTACAGGCAGGTTCGGATATTTCAAGCAACAACAGCCCACAAGAATGGGGACCGTTTTCCTCCCCCTCCTCCCCTCCTTCTCCTGACCTTCTTTCCACCCTGGTAGCCATCAGTGGAGGGGGGAATGCTGCAATCCTGTGGAAGCCGTGGACCCAAGATCTCTCCCGGCTGCTCTGGGCCTCTCCTGGGCTCACGGATTGTTTAAGGGCCAGGTTTGGCAGGATTTGGCAGCTTCTGCAGCTCAAAGGGCTCGAATGGAGATTTGGGCGCCGTTCCCACTCCTGTTCCCATTACAACTGCTCTCCACGTCCATCTAGCAGCCGTTCACTGGCCACACTCACCTTGCCCCGACCCGCGGGCCCGACCGCAGCTCTGCACACCGCATCCCTGGCTGCACTCACAGCGCTCACGCTCACAGTACGCATCAGCACATCTCGTCAGCACGCTCTCCGTCGACCAAAAAACTCCTCTCTGTCAACCAAAAAACTATACTTACAGTTGATTTATGTCCCTCCATAACTTTACAATCAACATATTTGGACAACAATATTTGTCAAATCATGATTTGGAGTTGATATTCAGGCACCATACCTTACCTCACATATGTACTGTTTAAAACGTCACCATTGAAGTAGGGAGCAGTTTTTCCACACTTTTCAAAACTTAAAACAGTTGAAGAGTTTATGATCTCATAACTTTGCTTATTTTATGTTACCTCATATATTTTGAAGAGTGCACTAAAAGGGATACATGAAACAACATCAGAAGCATTGGCAGATAGTAATTCAATAGATGGGTGTTCAATTTTTTCTGAAGATCAAGATAAGGGGGGTAGATTTCCGAAAGAAGGGTAAGAAGCTCCTAAGATTGGAGGACAAAAAAGAGTCAGGATATATTTTGTGCTTTTGGACGAGAATGTTATTGCAAAAACATTTTTATATGGTAATTATTCCTCAGAAGTGTTTTTTAAGTTTTGCACACATGTCTCCTTTTACATATGTATTAATTCAACAGTTTTTAAATACTTTTAAAACTTTGTGATTTCCGGGAAAATATTCTTGTGTATGAAGGTACCTTGAGGTTCAAAGTGAAATACCTTTGCACTTTTACACATCCTTTGGAATAGAATGTGTATATCAGATAAGATGTTAAACTAGCTTTCACCTGTTCTTATATCCATTTCAGCGATATTTTGTGAGGTAGTATTATCCACATACTAATGTTGCCCATTGTGATCCAATTGGGTTACTTCCTGTAATGTTACTGAATCAAATGGTGAATAATACCATTTCCAGTACCCCTATAGTTTATGTATTATGATAAAGTGGTACCACAGATCTATAGTCAAAACTTGCTATAGGATTTTTGTTGCTCTCACATTTTGGCCTGTTACCCTGCTGGCATGATCACAATCATTGACATAGAAAGATAATAGCATTCCCTGCTGCAGACTCCATTAGTGGGGCACAAGCTCCTCAACTATATAAAAGAGGCAAATAGCGATATATAAAAGAATCACAGATGGGCTGAGGTTGACATCAGCAGGTTCTTCACTAATACCCGGGTGCTGAGTGGTTAGTGAGCTAGGATACTGATGGATTGTAGCAATAGGCTTCCTGGAAGGCTTCATGGTAGCAGTTTAGCAGCCACGATCTAGACAAGGTAGCCTCCAGTCTGTCATTGTGGGGAGCAAAAGCCCTTCCTAATGTGCAATACCATGGGGCTCTCCTTTAATCCTCAATATATACAGAGGATGGAGACAGAAGGAGCACATGAGGTAGTACCTAGGCTTATGGAAGCGGTATGTTTGGATATTGGGATATTACATTGGTTTACAATTTAAGCATAATGTAGATTACGTCAATGAGAACAGAATACCACCTAACACATACTAAATCACAATTACATTAAATACTTCCAGGAAATCGCATACATTTGTCCACTCAATATTGTCAACGTTTTGGTCCTTTGCTTATTTGGATCAAAATCAAAACACTTCATCTCTATTATTTCACTGATTGCGTGTTAAAATGGGTGTTATTAAGTAAGTACTACCAATATGTGCAATAATTTGGATAAAATAACAAAAATGTGCATATCAAGTAATGCTCTCAGAGATATGTCTTGTGAATATGTGACCTTCATAAAGAGAAATCTTGCCTCACCATTCTTCAAAGTGACTTATTTTCAGTTGCTGGACACCCCCTTAAACTAGCTGGCTGCCTAGTTATCTTTTACTCTGGATAGATTCTAAAGAACAAGATGTGGGACATGTTCTACTCTATATCACTTTGTGGTATCTTCATTGAGCCTATTTTGCTATTGGTATAACGTGATATGTTAAGCTTGACCCAGAAAGGTCTTCTCAAGATTTCCAACTCTGCCGTTTCTCTTATAATTAGGATTCAGACTTCTGTATTTGCAATATATTGGCATTAGACAATTGTAACTAGAGGCCCTGGCAATATTCCACAATTTACACCTGTTTGTGGAGTGTGCCATTTTGTGCATTATACTGTGAGGTGCACAGTCGCAGAATATCTAAATGTAGCCCATGGCAAACTATTGAAAAGCATGAGGCTCGTTCATCATTCTCTCAATGTGTGTCCCTCGCTCATCATGAGGTTTTCATTTGGGAAACTCCTTTACCCAGCAGGCAGAACCACAACCTGCCTTTACCACACAGTCATTACCTCGACTACAGCATTACCACGCATTTCTTTACCACGCAAGACATTACAAGCTATATGTTTGAATTTCGGTGGGGTAACCTCAGCTCCCCTCTTTCTATAATACAATGCCGTGAAGTTGAAGAATAGTAACAATGTATATAATACAGTGCTGAGAAACTGCAACGTTAGCAACAAATGTTATATAGACATCTGTAATTCCAGTCCATATTACAGTATACACACTATGTAGATTTATTTATCGAAATTTCTATATGTACACTACTGCACAACATCATAAAACACCAATGTAACAGATGGGCTGGGCCTAAGGCAATGTATCAGCGCATTAACCCTGTGCCCACCTATCAACGTATCATGTACACATCGCAGGGTTTTGAACATGGTCATTGGTGATTGAGCCAGGATCCCTATTATGTATAATAAAGTGCGTTTACCGAGTCTGCCGAAGGTTCACTTGTGGACACTCCACCTTACAGTGGTATATTGTACCGTTTAAATATTACCTTGACAACTCCAGGAATCACTTAAGTACTGCTGAACAATGTTATGACCTACCATGCAATTCACTCGTTCATAGTTCTATAGAAACATGCAATCATACAACCGTAAGTGAAATTCTAAAGACAGAGTCAACATGAAACCTTCAAAAGGAAACAATGAAGGAACAGCACGAATATATTAAAAAAAGTATGCCATTGTATGCTGACTTATTAATTTTACAATTTGTAGATGCCTTGCTAAATGGAAAACATTCCTAAATCTAATGTCATACATACAAATAATGAATAACTGAAAATCCACTCGAAGAAATAATTAGCACCACGTTCACTCCTTAAATTAACCCCGGATGTAAAATTTATTTTTGATGTATGAGTTTAAACGCAGAAGGCCGACACAATATTTTAACGACAGCAAACACCAATGCAACAGCAACACAAGCAAAGTGATTTCTTACATGGGCAAGAGGCTTGACGAGGACACTGGTGGCTGGGAGACACTGGTGGAAGTCAGTCTGGATCACACACACTCTTTTCTCCATACTCCCAGAGGCTCACACCTGATTTTGCAACATGAGTGCAGTGCGGATTGACCCTACTGAAAACCACAAGAGCAGAGGGGAGGACTCCGCAACATGAAGTTCACAGAAAAAAAAAACCTGAGCCAAGCCTTTCATGTGAGTCACAGTGGGAGCTCAACTTTCTGCTTACTTAACTCTTCCTGTCTCGAACACAAAGGTAAAACGTGTGCGCCTCTCTCTCCGGCTCTGTAAGATATGGTACTGCAGCAAATCAGAGGCAACAGGGCAAGTGCACCACTGTATTGGGGGATTTCTATCGAATACTAACATAGTTCTGAAGATTATGTAAACAATATTCGGTGTCAACTAATGATGACAAAACATGCAAAGGTATAAAAAATATCGACTATGGAAAATTCCTAAACACGAGATGCGTGTGAGCGACAGTTACGATTGTGCCCAGGATTTTCAGTAGGTTGAAAAAACTCGGGGGTGGTGTGGGAGTCTATCAAAGGAACGTGGCCGATGTAATTAGGGCGTGGCTTAAAACAGGTATGTTACAAATCTCTGCTTAGCATAGTGTGCTGCCCGACTGGTATTGTGCTGCTTCTTTCTGTGGTTGCATCCAGAAATACACTACAACAAGTAACTTTACACCTACAGCAAGCCAAGACGTTTGGTTTTGTCAATGGTTATTACTTGCATGAGATAAATAAATAAGCAACAACAATGACATCTCTGTATAAAATATATTAAATGATTCAGTTCTGAAATGATGAGACTGTGAAAAAAACGGTAACAAGTTGTATTGAAGATACATCAAGGGCAGTGAAGGGTGGTACTACTGGCGAGTTAAGATTTTTTTTTTTTACCCTGAGGGTGAGGACAAAAATAGAGAGTCCGATAGGGACCGTCTCAGCACCTGCTTTTTAGAAATAGCCACTTAAAGCCCTGACTGTGCCCGAATTTCTTAAACGAATTCCCTGTCAAATGTTTTCTAAAGATGGTGTAGTGGAACAAGCGACTGAGTATGAAAGGATTGTCTTTCCGAATTATGTGTTACACTATTTAGAGAGCTATAGAGATTCTGTTCCCATAGCTCAATTTAAATTGGTTTGCATTTTGTGCAAAACTGAGATGCACTAAAAGATGAGTGTCATTCTAAAAGCATACAATTGTAAATAATTAATAATAAATATGTGCACAGATCTGAAGCAAGAGGAATACATAGTTATGTCCAAAAGACTTCTGTAAAGATGTTATGCAGCGTTCAATACAAGGTAACAAAATGACTGCCGCACACATAGAAGGAGGAAAACGGCTCGTGATTGTTTTTGTGCATGAAGATGTCCCTTCATGCACAAAAACAATCATCACCGCAACGTATCCTTGCACCAAGGTGCAAGGGTGACTGCGTTGGCGCATGGCAGCAATTTGTGCGCCAACGCAGGGGACAAGGACAGGAATGCACTGTGTCTTGTATGTACGGGAATTCCTGCCCTATTGTTCGCAGGGCAGCACAGTAAAAAGGCTTGCAAGGCTGCCCTGCGCCAAAACTTTGTAAATAGGGGTGTGATTGTGTTCGTAGCAGAGGCCTGAGGGTTGACATCAAGGTGCAGGGAGGCCTATGTGTGTGTCTGTGAGCCAACAAGCATGTATTTTGTGAGCATGTGCAGAAACTGTGAATTGTGACCCCGACAGGAATGCTGCTCTAAACTCCCGCTCCCACAGATGGTGTATTATCTTTCCAAAGTCATATGTCAGCAGTAAGGAATTTACTTTCAAAGGTGGGAGGTGGCTGGCCCATCACGAGATGTCAAGGTTAAACCTACTCTTCAGCATATCCTATGAATTCCTTTGCATGGCTCTTTTAGTAGCTCTGACAGACAAGAGAGTCAGGAGTAGGATGTCTGTCATTCCGTACATCGAGGGGCGGAGGTTCAGGGAGCAGGGGCTGTTTGGGGTGTTACACCCCTCACCCCAACAACTGCATTTTCTGGTTTAAAAAAAAAATGGTTACAGGTGTTTTCTGTCTGGTATGGTGAGGGGTCTGTCCGACTGCATCATGGGTTTTTACATAAACAGTCAAAAACACGCGCTCTCTCCCTTTCTGCTTTCAGTCTTAAAAACTGTTGGTTATTTTACAAAATATTGTTTTTTCTCTCACTTAATACCCTACGACTTCGCAGTTGTATCTCTTTCCCCTGCCCCCTTAGCCCCTCTCATATGCCCTGCTTGTCGAGTAATATATTTAACATTATATGGCCGGTGATTTTTGGAAAACCTGAAGCTCTCCCCTCCCTCCAATCTTACTGCCCAAGCTACGCCCCAGGTAACACTGCGCGCTCCTAACTTCACAAGAGGTAAACACTCCCTCGCTTTATGTGTAGTCCTTTATGACTGAACAATTTATTTTAGATTGAATCCGTTTTGTGACTGAAAGCCAACAATTACATGTTTTGGAAGATGACTTCAAAGGGATCAGTTTATTACATGAATTCTAGATGACAAATATATTTAATCTACCGTACAAGAGACTAGTTCAATATTTCCCAATTGGCTGTTTTGATCAAAAAAGCATTCGCCGTATTTGTCTACCTTTAAAAAAACCTTAGTATATGAGGAATATTCAAAAAAGGGCCCTTCCTGTTTTTATTAGCTGGAGTTATAGGCGTTTTGCAATCTGTTCGTTTAATATGCCGTCTTTTTGTGGATCCTCGTGGTTCACAGGCCTGGGGGGTTGACTCAGAGGTCACAGAATTCCTGTGTACCATTACGGGCGACCTTTTATGAATTCGGTGACTGCTTCCATAGAGTTCTCAAGTTTCCCAGATGCATGTCTGAGTAACTCCCCAGTCTAGGTTTATTCCTCTACATTCTTATTTTTATAGTTCTGGATATGTGCCGAGATAAACAGGATTCCAAATACTATAGTAAAAAGAAAATCCAGGACTGCATGAGGTACTCACTGACAAAACGGTGATTCTTGAGATCTTTTTAGGTCAAGCAAACTAGACAGCATGTGCTGCTTTGCGAGAGATATAGTCGCTTGCCAAGAACATTGAGGAGTTTAGAGCCCACCCACTGCTTGCCATTGGCTGGCTTTTCAGTAATTCCTTTTTGCCTTCTTCTTACTTGTGCCCCAGAGTGTCAATATTGTGGTTGTCCCTCCCATTGCCTCTTCGCCATCTCTTTAATTGACTGGCATCCTTGCTTCCACTGCTTGCTTTTTTGTGTTAAGCACTTCATAATAGTACATGTGGTTTTGAGCTGTTGCCCTTGTGTACTTCTATACCTCTGCACTCCATCTTGCTCTCTGCCAGCATTGACTTTCTCCCAGCCTTTTCATGTCAGGGTCCCGCCATGAAAAGACTGATGAAAAGTGGGGTTGTAATCAGCTAGGCGGCTCGGAGTTCAGCTCCACCATGGCTGATATCAAGCCCGACCACCATCACCCCATTGGAACAAAAAGGGGAGTGATTTATGGATGTACTGGTCCATACACCCAACTAATTTCTGACTCGTTTCTGACCCTACCTGACAGTCTATGAAAGGTGCATGGAGTTGTGGTGATGTAGATGACTTTCAGGCACTCAGCAGTGGAGCAGAGGTAGGATACACCAAGGGGATGATTCCCTTCAAATTTATACTTTCTGACTTGTCTAGAGTTCAAAGTCTTTCTATGGGACAAGGTCCAAGGCAGTGGGGATCCTTGAAGTCAAAAAGATTGTCAACAAGCTCCTGCCAAAGCATCTGGTTTTAGATCCAAAGTCTCCATGTGGTGCAAAGCTGAATTTCGCAGCCACTGATGTTGCTTTATAGCTGGGAAGGACTTTCTGCCTCATATCAGTCTTGGGTTTTACTTTCAGACTTAGGGGCTTTCATTGGTTCTCAAAATCCTCAGGTGAGACACAAGTGTTAGCTGTAGCAGGCTGGGGCTCCAGAAACCTGAATGCGTTCAACATGTGATCTAACTGAATGTGTATGCATGGTAAAAAGCTCAGAGGACCTAGTTTTCATGCTTGCCTAATGTGAGATCTCCCTGGTTAGGCCTCAGAAACTCGCTTTTGTCCTTCATAGGTGGAAAACTGCTGGTAAAGTTGTGGTCACTCATTCAGTTACCAGGTCCTTGGGGGCAGGCTTCAAGCCACCAGGGATCTCATGGTTTGCCTTAGGACAAAGTCATGCAAAGTGGGACAAGCTCTTGCAAAAGTATTTAGGCCCATATTTATACTTTTTTAGCGCCGCATTTGCGTCGTTTTTTGAAGCAAGATCGGCACAAACTTACAAAATACCATTGTATTTTGTAAGTTTGTGCCGATTTTGCGTCAACAAACGACGCAAATGCGGTGCTAAAAAAGTATAAATATGGGCATTACTGTGTAGCGCAAAAGGATTTTTTTTTGCAAGAAAGATTTGAATAGAGCTGTGGACTGCTTTGTGCCACTTTGCATCAAACAGGGTGTTGCATGGGTGTCACATGGGCACATAACAGAAAGCACCCACCGTTTTTGAAGCAAAACCTGATCTACTAAAACTGCCAGACTTGGCTTTGTATGAAAAATATTGTCACCTTGAAACAGGTACTAAAAAGGACAAATGTTTTCATTTCTCCACAGTTGGCACAGTCCATTTGTATTGAACTATACAAAACACATGCAATGTGTGGAATGAGTAGTAAACATTTATATATATACATATTGTTAGAAATGGGGTCTTTGGTTGACAGTCAGGTTACCCCCTGCTCAAGCAAGGACCCTCACTCTGGTCAGGGTAAAAGAGAATCACCCTCAGCTAACCCCTGCTTAACCCCTTGGTAGCTTGGCAGAGCAGTAGGCTTAACTTCAGAGTGCTAGGTGTAAAGTATTTGTACCAACACACACAGTAACTTAATGAAAACACTACAAAATGACACAACACTAGTTTAGAAAAATAGGAAATATTTATCTAAACAAAACAAGACCAAAACGAAGAAAAAAAATCCGACATACACAAGTAAAGTTATGAATATTTAAAGATGAAACTCAAAAATAGCGCTTAGAAACACAAAATGCTTTGATGAGGTGTTAACACGGCATTGTGACGGAGTCGTTCCCAACAAGCCGACACCAGTGGCGCCAGACACGGAGTTGCGTAGACCCCCAAGTACAGTACCTTTGGTGAAGAGTGAAAACAAGACGATGCGCGAAGTTGGAGATCGCAGCGTTGGTGCGAAATGTTGAATCTGCGCACTTCAAGCGGCGTCGGTCACAATGTGGTGCAGCGACTTCCACGGAGTCGCAGACTTCAGCAGGGCTGCAGCAGCATCGGGCCTGCAAAGGTCGTCGCGTTCCAGCGAAGATCACGGAGCCAGTTGCAGGCTGCGTCACCGGATTCAGCAGCGGCGTCGGTCCGAAGTCGTCCGAAGTCGATTTCCTTGCATTTCCACCAGCTTTCTTTTCAAGGGCCCAGGAACTAAATAGGGCACCACTTGTCAGAGCAGGAGTCTCTCCAGAGACTCCAGGTGCTGGCAGAGAGAAGTCTTTGCTGTCCCTGAGACTTCAAACAACAGGAGGCAAGCTCTAAATCAAGCCCTTGGAGATTTCTTCACAAGATGGAAGGCACACAAAGTCCAGTCTTTGCCCTCTTACTCTGGCAGAAGCAGCAACTGCAGGATAGCTCCACAAAGCACAGTCACAGGCAGGGCAGCACTTCTCAGCTCTTCTCTAGGCAGAGGTTCCTCTTGTTGTCCAGAAGTGATCTAAAGTCTGACATGTAAGAAAAGGGAAGGTTTGGGCCTGGCAAGTGGGTACACTTGCCAAGTAGAATTGACAGTTAAAACTGCACACACAGACACTGCAGTGGCAGGTGTGAGACATGACTACAGAGCTACTACTCATGTGGGTGGCACAACCAGTGCTGCAGGCCCACTAGTAGCATTTGATTTACAGGCCCTGGCACCTCTAGTGCACTTTACTAGGGACTAGTAAACCAAATAAGCCAATTGTAGGAAAGTACCATCTTGCCTGGCATGTTACCCTCATATTTCACTGTATATATGTTGTTTTAGTCTATGTGTCACTGGGACCCTGTCATGCAGGGCCCCAGTGCTCATAAGTATGTGCCCTGTATGTGTTCCCGTGTGATGCCTAACTGTCTCACTGAGGCTCTGCTAACCAGAACCTCAGTGGTTATGCTCTCTCTACTTTCCAAATTTGTCACTAACAGGCTAGTGACTAAGTTTACCAATTCACATTGGCATACTGGTACACCCGTATAATACCCTAGTATATGATACTGAGGTTCCAGGAGATCCCTATGGGCTGCAGCATTTATTTTGCCACCCATAGGGAGCTCTGACAATTCTTACACAGGCCTGCCAGTGCAGCCTGCGTGAAATAACGTCCACGTTATTTCACAGTCATTTACCACTGCACTTAAGTAACTTATAAGTCACCTATATGTCTAATCTTCACCTGGTGAAGGTTGGGTGCAAAGTTACTTAGTGTGTGGGCACCCTGGCACTAGCCAAGGTGCCCCCACATCATCCAGGGCAAATTCCCCGTACTTTGTGAGGGCGGGGACACCATTACACGCGTGCACTACACATAGGTCACTACCTATGTGTAGCGTCACAATGGTAACTCCGAACATGGCCATGTAACATGTCTAAGATCATGGAATTGTCACCCCAATACCATTCTGGTATTGGGGAGACAATTCCATGATCCCCCGGGTCTTTAGCACAGTACCCGGGTACTGCAAACTGCCTTTCCGGGGTCTTCGCTGCAGCTGCTGCTGCCGCCAACCCCTCCGACAGGTTTCTGCCCTCCTGGGGTCCAGGCAGCCCTGGCCCAGGAAGGCAGAACAAAGAACTTCCTCTGAGAGAGGGTGTAACACCCGCTTCCTTTGGAAATAGGTGTGAGGGCTGGGGAGGAGTAGCCTCCCCCAGCCTCTGGAAATGCTTTGATGGGCACAGATGGTGCCCATCTCTGCATAAGCCAGTCTATAACGGTTCAGGGATCCCCCACCCTGCTCTGGCGTGAAACTGGACAAAGGAAAGGGGAGTGACCACTCCCCTGACCTCCCAGGGGAGGTGCCCAGAGCTCCTCCAGTGTGTCCCAGACCTCTGCCATCTTAGAAACAGAGGTGTTGGGGGCACACTGGACTACTCTGAGTGGCCAGTGCCAACAGGTGATGTCAGAGGCTCCTTCTGATAGGCTCTTACCTCTCTTGGTAGCCAATCCCCCTTCCTAGGTAGCCAAACCTCCTTTTCTGGCAATTTAGGGTCTCTGCTTTGGGGAATTCTTCAGATAACGAATGCAAGAGCTCCCCAGAGTGCCTCTGCATCTCCCTCTTCACCTTCTACCGAAGGATCGACCGCTGATTGCTCAGGACGCCTGCAAAACCGCAACAAAGTAGCAAGATGACTATTAGCAACCTTGTATCACCTCATCCTGCCAGCTTTCTCGACTGTTTCCAGGTGGTGCATGCTCTGGGGGTAGCCTGCTTTCACCCTGCACCAGGAGCTCTGAAGAAATCTCCAGTGGGTCGACTGAATCTTCCCCCTACTAACACAGGCACCAAAAGACTGCATCACTTGTCCTCTGGGTCCCCTCTCATCCTGACGAGCGTGGTCCCTGGAACTCAGCAACTCTGTCCAAGTGACTTCCACAGTCCAGTGACTCTTCAGTCCAAGATTGGTGGAGGTAAGTCCTTGCCTCCCCACACTAGACTGTATTGCTGGGTACCATGTGATTTGCAGCTGCTCCGGCTCCTGTGCACTCTTCCAGGATTTCCTTTGTGCACAGCTAAGCCTGGGTCCCGACACTCTATCCTGCAGTGCAGAACCTTCTGAGTTGTCTTCCGGCGTCATGGGACTCCCTTTTGTGACTTCACGTGGACTCTGGTTCACTTTCCTTCCAAGTGCCTGTTTAGGTACTTTTGTGGGTGCTGCCTGCTTCTGTGAGGGCTCCCTGAGTAGCTGGGTACCCTCTCTGTTTCTTCCTCCAAGTGGCGACATCCTGGACCCTCCTGGGCTACAGCAGCACCCAAAAAGCTCAATTGCAACCCTTGCAGCTAGCAAGGCTTGTTTGAGGTCTTTCTGCGTGGGAACACATCTGCAAGCTTCATCAAGATGTGGGCCCTCCGTCTTCCAAAGAAGAAGTCCCTAGCTCTCTTCGTTCTTGCAGAACACCAAGCTTCTTCCAACAGGTGGCAGCTTCCTTGCACCCTCAGCTGGTATTTCCTGGGCTCCTGCCCACTCTCGACACTGTCGCGACTCTTGGACTTGGTCCCCTTGTCTTACAGGTACTCAGGTCTGGAAATCCACTGTTGTGGCACTGCTGGTGTTTGTTCTCCTTGCAGAATCCCCCTATCACGACTTCTGTGCTCTCTGGGGGTAGTAGGTGCACTTTACACCTACCTTTCAGGGTCTTGGGGTGGGCTATTTTTCTAACCCTCACTGTTTTCTTACAGTCCCAGCGACCCTCTACAAGCTCACCTAGGTTTGGGGTCCAATCGTGGTTCGCATTCCACTTTTGGAGTATATGGTTTGTGTTGCCCCTATGCCTATGTGCTCCTATTGCAATCTACTGTAACTTTACATTGCTTGCATTACTTCCTTTTGCTATTATCTGCATAATTTTGGTTTGTGTACATATATCTTGTGTATATTACTCATCCTCATACTGAGGGTACTCACTGAGATACTTTTGGCATATTGTCATAAAAATAAAGTACCTTTATTTTTAGTATATCTGTGTATTGTGTTTTCTTATGATATTGTGCATATGACACCAGTGGTATAGTAGGAGCTTTACATGTCTCCTAGTTCAGCCTAAGCTGTTTTGCCATAGCTACCTTCTATCAGCCTAAGCTGCTAGAAACACCTCTTTTACATTAATAAGGGATAACTGGACCTGGCACAAGGTGTAAGTACCTCTGGTACCCACTACAAGCCAGGCCAGCCTCCTACAAAATCCTCTTCCAATAATCAACCTAAAAAGCCTTGGTGTTATGTGTGTAAAGTCAAAGGTCATTGGACAACTGATGCCAATTGTCCAAAGAAAAACACCAAACCTCCTACTACCACAACCCCTACTGTAAATTCTAGTGCCCCTGGTAATAGCAGTGGTGGTGGGAGCAAACCTACAAATAGCCAATCCAAGTGAGTAGCTGGGCTCACTATTGGTAATGTAGTTGGGCTTGGTCTTGTTAGGGAGACCACAGAGGCTGTGTTAGTCTCTGAAGGTGCCATTGATTTGGCCACCTTGGTTGCTTGTCCCCTTAATATGGATAAGTACGAGCAACTTCCCCTAATAAATGGTGTTGAGGTTCAGGCCTACAGGGACACAGGTGCCAGTGTTACAATGGTGATAGAGAAACTGGTGCACCCTGAACAACACTTACTTGGTCACCAGTACCAAGTGACAGACGATCATAACAACACTCTTAGCCACCCCATGGCTGTTGTGAATCTCAACTGGGGAGGGGTTACTGGTCCAAAGAAAGTTGTGGTTGCCTCAGATTTACCGGTAGACTGTCTACTAGGAAATGATTTAGAGACATCAGCTTGGGCAGAAGTGGAGTTGGAGGCTCATGCAGCAATGCTGGGCATTCCTGGGCATATTTTTGCCTTGACAAGGGCTCAGGCCAAAAAGCAAAAAGGACAGGGTAACTTGGATCCTGGAACAATGGACCAAGTGCTCCCTAAAGCTAGGGGTAGCAAGAGTAAATCCCTACCCACCATCCTTCCCTCTACAGATAATTCTCCTTCTGAGGAAGAAGAATTTCCTCCCTGTGCAGAACCTTCACCAGATGACCTGGCAGCAGACACTGTTGAGCTATTGGGTGGAGAGGGGCCTGCCAGGGAAGAGCTGAGTGTGGCACAGCAAACCTGTCCCACATTAGAGGGTCTCAGATAGCAAGCTGTCAAACAGTAAAATGCGGATGTCAGTGACTCACATAGAGTTTACTGGGAGGACAACCTCTTGTACACCGAGGCAAGGGACCCAAAACCTGGAGCAGCCAGAAGATTGGTCATTCCCCTGCAGTACAGAGAGTTCCTCCTAACTCTTGCACATGACATTCCTTTGGCTGGGCATTTGGGCCAGATCAAAACACGGCAAAGGCTTGTCCCCCTGTTTAACTAGCCTAGGACATCAGAGGACACTAAAGATTTTTTCAAGTCTTGTGTGACCTGCCAAGCCAGTGGCAAGACTGATGGCACTCCAAAGGCTCCCCTTATTCCACTACCTGTGGTTGGGGTTCCCTTTGAAAGGTTAGGGGTTGACATTGTTGGCCCCCTTGACCCTCCTACTGCTTCAGGCAATAGGTTTATCTTGGTGATTGTGGACCATGCCACAAGATATCCTGAAGCAATTCCTCTAAGGACCACTACAGCTCCAGCAGTGGCAAAGGCCCTCCTGGGAATCTTTTCCAGGGTGGGTTTCCCTAAAGAGGTTGTATCAGACAGGGGTAGCAACTTCATGTCTGCATACTTGAAAGCAATGTGGAAGGAGTGTGGTGTTACCTACAAGTTCACCACTCCTTATCATCCACAGACTAAAAGACTGGTATGATAATGGGACTCTCTGAAAAACTCAGGAGGAGATGGGATGTCCTGTTACCTTGCCTCCTTTTTGCTTACAGGGAGGTACCCCAGAAAGGAGTGGGCTTCAGCCCCTTTGAACTCCTCTTTGGACACCCTGTAAGAGGTCCACTAACACTTGTGAAGGAGGGTTGGGAACAACCTTTAAAAGCTCCCAAACAGGACATAGTGGACTATGTACTTGGCCTAAGATCAAGAATGGCTGAGTACATGAAAAAGGCCAGTAAAAACCTTCAGGCCAGACAGGAGCTGCAAAAGCAATGACATGACCAGAAGGCTGTTCTGATCAAGTACCAACCAGGGCAGAAGGTGTGGGTATTGGATCCTGTGGCCCCAAGAGCAATCCAGGACAAATAGAGTGGACCCCATCTCATTGTTGAAAAGAAGGGTGAGGTTACCTATCTGGTAGACCTGGGCACTGCCAGGAGTCCCCTTAGGGTGATTTATGTCAACCACCTAAAACCCTACTATGACAGGGCTGATCTCACCCTGCTCATGGCAACAGGTGAGGGACAGGAAGAAGAGAGTGACCCTCTCCCTGATCTCTTTTCCACCACTGAAAATGATGCTTTAGTGGAGGGAGTAGTTTTGGCAGATTGTCTGACTGCAGAACAGAAAGACAACTGCATAAATCTCCTTGGACAATTTTGTGAACTCTTTTCAATTGTGCCAGGTACCACATCCTGGTGTGAACACACAATTGATAATGGAGACAGATTGCCTGTCAAAAGTAAAATCTATAGGCAGTCTGACCATGCCAGGGACTGCATAAAACAAGAGGTTCCGAAAATGCTTGATAGAGGAGTGGTTGAACCTTCTGAAAGCCCATGGGCGAGTCCTGTGGTGCTTGTACCAAAGCCTCACTCAAAAGATGGAAAAAGGGAGATGAGGTTTTGTGTAGACTACAGAGGTCTCAATCAGGTAACAAAAACTGATGCTCACCCTATACCCAGGGCAGATGAGCTTATAGATACACTGGCATCTGCCAAGTATCTTAGCACCTTTGATTTGACTGCAGGGTATTGGCAGATCAAATTGGCTGAGGATGAAAAACCCAAAACTGCATTTTCAACTATAGGAGGGCACTACCAATTTACAGTGATGCCCTTTGGTTTGAAAAATGCACCTGCCACTTTTCAGAGGTTGGTGAACACAGTCCTGCAAGGGTTGGAGGCTTTTAGTGCAGCATATCTAGATGATAGAGCTGTCTTTAGCTCCACCTGGGATGAGCACCTGGTCCACCTTTGGAACGTTTTGGAGGCCCTGCAAAAGGCAGGGCTCACTATCAAGGCCTCAAAGTGCCAGATAAGGCAGGGAAAGGTGGTTTATCTGGGACACCTGGTAGGTGGAGAACAGGTTGCACCACTTCAGGGGGAAAATCCAGACACTCATGGATTGGGTTCCCCCTACAACTCAGACCCAGGTGAGAGCCTTCCTAGGCCTCACTGGGTATTACAGGAGATTCATTAAAAACTATGGCTCCATAGCAGCCCCTCTTAATGATCTCACTAGTAAGAAGATGCCTAAAAAGGTATTGTGGACAGCTAGCTGTCAGAAAGCTTTTGAGGAGCTCAAACAGGCCATGTGCTCTGCACCTGTCCTAAAAAGCCCATGTTACTCCAAGAAATTAATTGTCCAAACTGATGCATCTGAATTAGGGGTAGGGGTAGGGGCAGTCTTATCACAACTGAATTCTGAGGGCCAGGATCAACCAGTTGCTTTTATAGGCAGAAAGTTGACCCCTAGAGAAAAGCGTTGGTCTGCCATAGAGAGGGAGGCCTTTGCTGTGGTCTGGGCACTGAAAAAGTTGAGGCCATACCTGTTTGGCACTCACTTTATTGTTCTGACAGACCACAAACCTCTACTTTGGCTAAAACAAATGAAAGTTGAAAATCCTAAATTGTTGAGGTGGTCCATATCTCTACAGGGAATGGACTATACAGTGGAACATAGACCTGGGACTACTCACTCCAATTCAGATGGACTCTCCAGATATTTCCACTTAGACAATGAAGACTCATCAGGTCATGGCTAGTCTTATTGTCCTTCGTTTGTGGGGGAGTTGTGTAGGAAAGTACAATCTTGCCTGGCATGTTACCCATATTTCACTGTATATATGTTGTTTTAGTCTATGTGTCACTGGGACCCTGCCAGCCAGGGCCCCAGTGCTCATAAGTATGTGCCCTGTATGTGTTCCCTGTGTGATGCCTAACTGTCTCGCTGAGGCTCTGCTAACCAGAACCTCAGTGGTTATGCTCTCTCAACTTTCCAAATTTGTGACTAACAGGCTAGTGACTAAATTTACCAATTCACATTGGCATACTGGTACACCCATATAATTCCTTAGTATATGGTACTGAGGTACCCAGGGTATTGGGGTTCCAGGAGATCACTATGGGCTGCAGCATTTCTTTTGCCACCCATAGGGAGCTCTGACAATTCTTACACAGGCCTGCTAGTGCAGCCTGCGTGAAATAACGTCCATGTTATTTCACAGCCATTTACCACTGCACTTAAGTAAGTTATAAGTCACCTATATGTCTAACCTTCACCTGGTGAAGGTTGGGTGCAAAGTTACTTAGTGTGTGGGCACCCTGGCACTAGCCAAGGTGCCCCCACATCGTTCAGTGCAAATTCCCTGGACTTTTTGAGTGCGGGGACACCATTACACGTGTGCACTACACATAGGTCACTACCTATGTGTAGCGTCACATTTGTAACTCCGAACATGGCCATGTAACATGTCTAAGATCATGGAATTGTCACCCCAATACCATTCTGGTATTGGGGGGACCATTCCATGATCCCCCGTTTCTCTAGCACAGTACCCGGGTACTGCCAAACTGCCTTTCCGGGGTCTCCACTGCAGCTGCTGCTGCTGCCAACCCCTCAGACAGGTTTCTGCCCTCCTGGGGTCCAGGCAGCCCTGGCCCAGGAAGGCAGAACAAAGGACTTCCTCTGAGAGAGGGTGTATCACCCTCTCCCTTTGGAAATAGGTGTGAGGGCTGGGGAGGAGTAGCCTCCCCAAGCCTCTGGAAATGCTTTGATGGGCACATCTCTGCATAAGCAAGTCTACACCGGTTCAGGGATCCCCCAGCCCTGCTCTGACGCGGAAATGGACAAAGGAAAGGGGAGTGACCACTCCCCTGACCTGCACCTCCCAGGGGAGGTGCCCAGAGCTCCTCCAGTGTGTTCCAGACCTCTGCCATCTTGAAAACAGAGGTGTTGGGGGCACACTGGACTGCTCTGAGTGGCCAGTGCCAGCAGGTGACGTCAGAGGCTCCTTCTGATAGGCTCTTACCTCTCTTGGTAGACAATCCTCCTTCTTAGGTAGCCAAACCTCCTTTTCTGGCTATTTAGGGTCTCTACTTAGGGGAATTCTTCAGATATCGAATGCAAGAGCTCACCAGAGTTCCTCTGCATCTCCCTCTTCACCTTCTACCAAAGGATCGACCGCTGAATGGTCAGGACGCCTGCAAAACCGCACAAAAGTAGCAAGACGACTACTAGCAACCTTGTATAGCCTCATCCTGCTGGCTTTCTCAACTGTTTCCAGGTGGCGCATGCTCTGGGGGTAGCCTGCCTTCACCCTGCACCAGGACCTCTGAAGAAATCTCCCGTGGGTTGATGGAATCTTCCCCCTGCTAACACAGGCACCAAAAGACTGCATCACTGGTCCTCTGGGTCCCCTCTCATCCTGACGAGTGTGGTCCCTGGAACTCAGCAACTCTGTCCAAGTGACTCCCACAGTCCAGTGACTCTTCAGTCCAAGTTTGGTGGAGGTAAGTCCTTGCCTCCCCACTCTAGACTGCATTGCTGGGTACCGCGTGATTTACAGCTGCTCTGGCTCCTGTGCACTCTTCCAGGATTTCCTTTGTGCACAGCCAAGCATGGGTTCCCCACACTCTATCCTGCAGTGCACAACCTTCTGAGTTGTCCTCCGCCATCGTGGGACTCCCTTTTGTGACTTCGAATGGACTCCAGTTCGCTTTCCTTCCAAGTGCCTGTTCTGGTACTTTTGCAGGTGCTGCCTGCTTCTGTGAGGGCTCCCTGAGTTGCTGGGCACCCCCTCTGTATCCTCCTTCAAGTGGCGACATCCTGGTTCCTCCTGGGCCACAGCAGCATCCAAAAACCTCTACCGCAACCCTTGCAGCTAGCAAGGCTTGTTTGTAGTATTTCTGTGTGGGAACACCTCTGCAAGCTTCATCGTGACGTGGGACATCCCTCTTCCAAAGGAGAAGTCCCTAGCTCTCTTCTTACTTGCAAAACTCCAAGCTTCTTCCATCCAGTGGCAGCTTCCTTGCACCCTCAGCTGGCATTTCCTGGGCTCCTGTCCACTCTCGACAACGTCGCGACTATTGGACTTGGTCCCCTTGTCTTACAGGTACTCAGGTCCGGAAATCCACTGTTGTTGCATTGCTGGTGTTTGTTCTTCCTGCAGAATCCCCCTATCACGACTTCTGTGCTCTCTGGGGGTAGTAGGTGCACTTTACACCTATCTTTCAGGGTCTTTGGGTGGGCTATTTTCCTAACCCTCACTGTTTCTTACAGTCCAAGCGACCCTCTACAAGCTCACATAGGTTTGGGGTCCATTTGTGGTTCGCATTCCACTTTTGGAGTATATGGATTGTGTTGCCCCTATACCTATGTGCTCCTATTGCAATCTACTGTAATTCTACACTGTTTGCATTACTTCTCTTGCTATTACTTACCTAACTGTGGTTCGTGTACATCTATCTTGTGTATATATCTTATCCTCATACTGAGGGTTCTCACTGAGGTACTTTTGGCATATTGTCATAAAAATAAAGTACCTTTATTTTTAGTAACTCTGCGACCCTCTACAAGCTCACCTAGGTTTGGGGTCCAATCGTGGTTCGCATTCCACTTTTGGAGTATATGGTTTGTGTTGCCCCTATGCCTATGTGCTCCTATTGCAATCTACTGTAACTTTACATTGCTTGCATTACTTCCTTTTGCTATTATCTGCATAATTTTGGTTTGTGTACATATATCTTGTGTATATTACTCATCCTCATACTGAGGGTACTCACTGAGATACTTTTGGCATATTGTCATAAAAATAAAGTACCTTTATTTTTAGTATATCTGTGTATTGTGTTTTCTTATGATATTGTGCATATGACACCAGTGGTATAGTAGGAGCTTTACATGCCTCCTAGTTCAGCCTAAGCTGCTTTGCCATAGCTACCTTCTATCAGCCTAAGCTGCTAGAAACACCTCTTCTACACTAATAAGGGTTAACTGGACCTGGCACAAGGTGTAAGTACATCTGGTACCCACTACAAGCCAGGCCAGCCTCCCACACCAATCATGGATAAGCCAATTACATACACATTTTGTCAAGGAGCACTTGCACTTTAGCACTGGTTAGCAGCGGTAAAGTGCCCAGAGAAACAAAAACAGCAAAATCAGAGTCCAGCACACATCAACAACCTGGGGAACAGAGGCAAAAAGTTAAGGGAGACCACGCCAAGGATGAAAAGTCTAACACGTGTCCCCCCAGCTGAAAGTGGGGAGCAACTACCCAACCTCATGGGAGTTCTCATCACTAAGGTGGAAGAACCTGGACAGACCATCAGCATTGGCGGGCTCTGTACCAGGACGGCATTTCACCGTAAAGTCCATCCCCTGTAGGGAAATGGACCACCTCAACAGTTTTGGATTCTCCCCTCTCATCTGCATTAACCATCTGAGGGGCCTGTGGTCAGTCTGAACTCGGAAGTGAATCCCAAACAAGTAGGGTCTTAGCTTTTTCAGTGCCCAGACCACAGCAAACGCTTCATGTTCTATGGCACTCCACCTACGTTCCCTGGGTAGTAACCTCCTGCTAATCAAGGTTACAGGTTGATATAGGCCCTCTTCATTAAGCTGTGAGAGTACTGCTCCAGTACAATGCTCTGAGGCATCTGGTTGCACAACAAACTCCTTGAAGTAGTCAGGTGCCTTCAGCACAGGTGCTGTGCACATGGCAGCCTTCAGGGCATCAAAAGCGTTCTGGCAAGCCTCTGTCCAGATCACTTTCCTGGGTTGCTTCTTGGAAGTTAACTCAGTTAAGGGGGTAACAATGGTAACATATCCCTTAACAAACCTCTTGTAATATCCTGTGAGACCTAAAAAGGCTCTCACTTCAGTCTGGGTCTTGGGAGGCTCCCAAGCCAGAATTGTATCAATCTTAGGCTGTAGGGGTGCCACCTGGCCACTCCTCACCTGGTGTCCTAAGTACATCACAGAACCCTGCCCTGTTTGGCATTTACTCGCCTTAATAGTGAGGCCTGCCTTCTGCAGGGCCTCTAACACTCTCCATAGGTGTTGCAGGTGTTCCTCCCATGTGGAACTAAACACAGCAATGTCATCCAGGTAGGCGGCACTGAACTCATCCAGTCCTGCCAGCACCTGGTTGAGCAACCTCTGAAAGGTGGCAGGGGCATTCTTCATCCCAAATGGCATCACTATAAATTGAAAGTGTCCATCTGGTGTAGAGAATGCTGACCTCTCCTTGGCCCCCTCAGTTAAGGCAATCTGCCAGTACCCAGATGTTAAATCAAACGTAGTGAGGTACTTGGCAGCTCCCAACCGATCAATGAGCTCGGGGAATGGGGTGTGCGTCAGTCTCGCTGACCGCATTGAGTCCCCGGTAGTCCACACAGAACCTGAGTTCTGGAGTGGCACCAGGTGCAGCAGCTTTCGGGACCAATGCCACTGGGCTGGCTCAAGGACTGCTGGAGTGCTCAATAACCCTTAGGGTAAGCATTTTGGGCACCTCATCCTTAATGCATGCCCTGACCCTGTCAGTCACCCTGTAAACTTTCGGTTTAATAGGTGTACTGTCCCCAGCGTCCACATCATGTGTGCACAAGTGTGTGACTCTTGGGATCAGGGAAAACAGTGAGGAAAATTGCCCCAACACGTGGTGACAACCACCTTGCTGCTCCTCAGTCAGGGAGGGGGAGAGGATCACTCCCTCCACTGACCCATCTTTTCCTCCTGCAGACACGGACAGTCAGGAAGAGGCTCGCTCTCCTCCTCCACCCCATCATCTGTCGCAAGGAGCATTGACAGCTCAGTCTGCTCAAAGTGTGGCTTGAGGTGGTTGACATGCAGGACCCTTAAAGGGTTCCTTGGAGATCGCAAGTCCACCAGGTAGGTGACTTCGCTCTTGCGCTCCACCACCTCAAATGGCCCAGTCCACTTATCTTGGAGCGCCCTTGGCTCCACTGGCGCCATGACCCACACTTTCTGACCAGGTTGAAACTCGATTAGAGTGGCGTTCCGGTCGTACCACCGTTTCATATCCTCCTGGCTTGCTTCTAGGTTCTCCTGAGTGAGACTCCTGAAGCTGGCAGTCTGGTTTCTTAAAGCCAGCATGGAGCTAAATACATTCTGGGGTGGTTTACTAGGAGCTTTCTCCAAAGCTTTCTTCACCAGACTCAAAGGTCCCTTCACAGGGTGGCCATAGGTGAGCTCAAAGGGGCTAAATCCAAGTCCCTTTTGAGGCACCTCCCTGTAAGCGAACAGAAGGCATGGCAAGAGGACGTCCCACTTCCGCCTCAAGGCCTCTGGCAGGCCCATGATCATGCCTTTCAAGGTGCGGTTGAATCTCTCAACCAGACCATTACTTTTGGGGTGGTAAGGGGTGGTGAACTTGTAGGTTACCCCACACACCTTCCACAGAGACTATATATACGTAGATGTGAAGTTGGTACCCCTATCAGATACCACTTCCTTGGGGAACCCCATGTGGGTAAAAACTCCCTTCAAGGCACGGCCTACCACAGGGGCAGTGACAGACCTTAGAGGAATGCCTTTTGGGTACCGGGCGGCATGGTCCACCAAGACCAGGATGAACCTGCTGCTCATGGCTGTCTTGGGATCCAGAGGCCCCACAATATCAATACCAACCCTCTCAAAGGGTGTACTAACTACAGGAAAAGGTTGGAGGGGCGCCTTACATTTCCCCCCACTCTTGCCACTTGCCTGACAAGTTTGGCAAGACCTACAGTAGGTATCAGAGTGCTTTCACATTTGAGGCCAATGAAAGTGGATGACAAGCCTGTCAAAGGTCTTGCCCTGCCCCAAGCATCCAGCTAAAGGCACATCATAATCCAGACCCAGTAGCAAGGCCCTAAACAACTGGGGTACCACCAGCACACAGGCTGACCCAGTCTCAGGAACCTTAGGCTCGCTATACAGGAGGCCATCCTCCCAGTAGATTAGCTGTGATCCTGGCTCCTCGCCAGCTGCCTGGGCTACAGCCTGCTGCCACAGCCCCTCTAGAGTAGGGCATACCTTCTGTGCCTCACAGAATACCTCTCTGGTGGGCCCTCCTTCCTGCTGCCACTGCAACAGCTCAGAGACCTCCCCCAGTTCAGCCACCTGCTCCCCTGTAGGATCTGGGGCGTCACCTTCAGGCTCCGCCTCCTCCAAGACCTTGGGAACTTCGGGGGATGGTTTCCCGCGCCCTCTGACCTTCCTCTTCTTGGCAGTCCCCTGGGCCACTGTTTCAGGATCCAGGGGCTCTTGACCACCCTGACGGGCTGCCATTGACCAGGTGGATATACATACCCACCCAGGCACACCCAACATCTCCAAGTGAGACCTGTGTTCCACCTCCTTCCAAGGGGAAACCTCCAGGTTATTGCCTAGCAAACAATCAACAGGCATGGTTGGACTCACAACTACTTTCAAGGAACCTGAGAACCCCCCTCCCCATTCAAAGGGAACCTGCGCCACTCTGCACAGGCGCTCTGAGTTGTCCACTGCAACTACTTGGTGAAGTACCCGGGGATCTATCTGCTCTTCAGACACCAGCTGACTCCTCACTGTAGTCACACTGGCTTCTGTGTCTCTCAGACCCTCCACCCTCTGTCCATTAATGGTCACCCACTGCCTATACTTCTTAGTGTTTTCAGGCACTAGGGTTCTCTGGACCATCTCACTGTCCCCTAGTGAGACAAGGGTAATTTCAGCTCGTTCCAACCCACCTGAAACCAACTCCTCCCCAAGCGCTACACTGGCCAAACCCTGGGACGGCGCACCAGTGGGTGCTGATGTACCTTTGGGGCATTTGGGGTACCCTCTCACATGACCCACCTGGTCACATGCATAGCACTTACGTGGGGGACCACCTGCCACTGGCTTCGCTTTGGAGAACCATGGCTTCTTCTCACTGGGGGGTTGGGAATCCTTACCCTGGGAATCAGTTTGGGGCCCTTTAGAGAACTCCCCCTGTTTACCCTTCCCCCCCTTTCTTCTGAGTGGGACTCTGCCCATCCTTGGCGTGGTCTCCCCCATACCTCCCATGGATCCTGGTGCTCTCCCAGCGGTCCAATTCCTGCGCAAGCTTCCTGGGATCAGAGCGTGCTGTCAATCAGGTGCTGGCGCAGCTCTGGAAAAAATAAACTGTACAAGTGCTCCCAAGCAATCAGATTGTACAGCCCCTCATACGTAGTTACCTTATTGCCCTTCACCCAACCATCCAGTGACCTGCAAAATGAATCTACACCTTCCAACCATGTTTGGGATTCAATTGTCTTGTACGATCTAAACTTATCCTTATACTGCTCAGGGGTGAGACCATACCTTGTGAGTAGGGCATCCTTCATGATAGTGTAGGTGAGATTCTGAGCATCACCTAAGGCTGTCAGTGTATCCCTCCCCTCTACCTCAAAGTGCTTCCACATACCCACCCCCCAATGAGCTTCAGGGACCAGATTCATGTGGAGAGCAGACTCATACCCCTTGAACCACAAGTGTATGTCATCCTCCCTCTTGTAATCCTTCACAAGACCCTTTGGTATGTGTGTTGTTCTTTCAGGCTGCACTGTAGTAATGCTGCACCAACTCTACTAGACTGGCTCCTCTGATCTAACTCCTTTAAGTTAAGCTCATGAGCCAGCTGCATCTTCTTTTTCTCAATGGTTTGGGTATGCATATCTCCTCTCCTCCCTCTCCCTTACCCACTCCATCTTTAGACTGAGCTTTTTCAGCTCCAGCTGGTACTCCCTCTCTGCCTGTCTGTCCTGTAACTCTTCAGGGGTCAGACCCTTGGAGGACAAACTGTTACCTGCCCTAGAGACTCTCTCTCTGGGTATAACAGTTCCACCCACTATACCATTGTGAATGGATCGCCCCTCTCCCTCCTCATCCTCCTCACCCTCTGTGTGCTCCTCAGCTTCTGTGGCTGTCACCCAGGCCCTCAGAGCCTTTTTACAGCTCTTCCTTCTAGGATGAGCTCTCAATGGGACAGTCAAAACATTTACAAAACTGCTTCAACTGAGCCTTTGTATAGCTCTCTAATTTCTCTAGGTCAGAAGCAGCTTCAACTGATGCATCTCCAGATTGAGACATGATGAGAGGTTTAAGCGCAAAGTTCCAAAGGCAGAAAAACAAGTTCCCAAATGAAGTTCAAGAAAAGTCAATCAAGGAATCAGCAAAAAATGGAAATAGAACAAAAACAGTCCAAAAGAGAAAAAGCAAAAATCACAAGACAAGTAGTATGTGGTCACGTAGTGGTCTGCACCCCAAATAGTAATGTGCACTTAATCACTGTATGTCAAGTACAAATACAAGTCCAAATCCCAACCGCTGATCACCAATATTAGAAATGGGGTCTTTGGTTGACAGTCAGGTTACCCCCTGTTCAAGCAAGGACCCTCACTCTAGTCAGGGAAAAAGAGAATCACCCTCAGCTAACCCCTGCATACCCCCTTGGTAGCTTGGCAGAGCAATAGGCTTAACTTCCGAGTGCTGGGTGTAAAGTATTTGTACCAACACACACAGTAACTTAATGAAAACACTACAAAATGACACAACACCAGTTTAGAAAAATAGGAAATATTTATCTAAACAAAACAAGACCAAAACAACAAAAAAATCCGACATACACAAGTCAAGTTATGAATTTTTAAAGATTAAACTCAAAAATAGCGCTTCAAACACAAAATGCTTCGATGAGGTGTTAACACAGCGTCGTGACGGAGTCGTTCCCAACAAGCCGACACCAGCGGCGCTGGCCACGGAGTCGCGTAGACCCCAAGTACAGTACCTTTGGTGAAGAGTAAAAACAAGTTGATGCGCGAAGTCGGGGACCGCGGCGTCGGTGCGAAACGTTGAATCCGCACACTTCGAGCATCGTCGGTCATGACGTGGTATGGCGACTTCCACGGAGTCGCAGACTTCAGCGGGGCTGCAGTGGCGTCGGGCCTGCGAAGGTCTTCGTGTTCCAGCGAAGATCACGAAGTCGGATGCAGGCGGCGTCACCGGATTCAGCAGCGGCGTCGGTCCGAAGTCATCCGAAGTCGATTTCCTTGGATTTCCACCAGCTCTTCTTTCAAGGGCCCAGGGACTAGATAGGGCACCACTTGTCAGGGCAGGAGTCTCTCCAAAGACTCCAGGTGCTGACAGAGAGAAGTCTTTGCTGTCCCAGAGACTTCAAACAAACAGGAGGCAAGCTCTAAATCAAGCCCCTGGAGATTTCTTCTCAAGAAGGAAGGCACACAAAGTCCAGTCTTTGCCCTCTTACTCTGGCAGAAGCAGCAACTGCAGGATAGCTCATCAAAGCACCGTCACAGGCAGGGCAGCTCTTCTTCCACAGCTCTTCAGCACTTCTCCAGTCAGAGGTTCCCCTTGTTTCCAGAAGTGTTCTAAATTCTGTGGTCTTGGGTGCAGTTCTTATTTCTCCTTTGAAGTAGGCCTACTTCAAAGTAAAGTCTCTTTTGAATGTGAAATCCTGCCTTGCCCAGGCCAGGTCCCAGACACTCACCGAGGGTTGGAGACTGCATTGTATGAGGAAAGGCACAGCCCTTTCAGGTGTGAGTGACCACTCCTCCCCTCCCTCCTAGCACAGATGGCTCATCAGGATGTGCAGGCTACACCCCAGCTCCCTTTGTGTCACTGTCTACTGTGAGGTGCAACCAGCTCAACTGTCAAATTGACCCAGACAGGAAATCCACTAACAGGCAGAGTCACAGAAATGGTATAAGCAAGAAAATGCTTAAAAAAGTGACATTTTCAAACACACAATCTTAAATAAAATCAACTTTACTAAAAGATGTTTTTTTAAATTGTGAGCTCAAAGACCCCAAACTTCACATGTCCGTCAGCTCCCAAAGGGAATCTACACTTTAATCATGTTTAAAGGTAGCCCCCATGTTAACCTATGAGAGGGACAGGCCTTGCGAATTTAGCAATATTTCACTGTCAGGTCATATAAAACACATTACTATATGTCCCACTTAACCATACACTGCACCCTGCCCTTGGGGCTACCTACGGCCTACCTTAGGGGTGTTCGATATGTTAGAAAAGGGAAGGTTTAGGCCTGGCAAGTGGGTACACTTGCCAAGTCGAATTTACAGTTAAAACTGCACACACAAACACTGCAATGGCAGGTCTGAGACATGATTACAGAGCTACTTGTGTGGGTGGCACAACCAGTGCTGCAGGCCCACTAGTAGCATTTGCTTTACAGGCCCTGACACCCCCAGTGCAGTTTACTAGGTAATTACTTAGTAAATCAAATATGCCAGTCATTGATAAACCAATTACATACAATTTACACAGAGAACATATGCACTTTAACACTGGTTATCAGTGGTAAAGTGCTCAGAGTTCAAAAGCCAACAGCAACAGGTCAGAAAAAATAGGAGGCAGGAGGAAAAAAGATTGGAAATGGCCCTGCATTAGCAAAAAAAGTCCAACACCAGGCCCCTGAGTTACCTGTACCAGTCCTTCGACTGGTGAAGGCCATCCCAGATCCTGCTCCAGCACCTTGAGGCTCCCTCCCGTCTCCTCCCCTGTGCACATTCTCTCTCATGCCTGTGCTTCTGTCCTCGACCTGACCAGTCCTGGACTTCTACCTGCTCCCTTTCCTGCCCCTTTTGCCTCTCTGGCGTTTTTGCTTTTCTTGTTGCTGTCTGCTCTTTTCTGTCACTTTCTCCCTCTCACCCCACAGGTGCCTTTTGCACTCTGTTGCTTTTCAGCTCTCTTGCCTTTGCTTTGTCTGTTGCCTTTGCTCTTGTTGTTGGCTTCTGCTCTCTTTCCACACTCTCAACCACCCTACTTTGTCCTCTCTCTCTTTTTTCATACTCTCTATATTTGATCTTATCATTCTTTACGTTGTAACTCCTAGCTCTTTCCCTGCACTTTCCTCTGCTTATCTTACTTTTGTGCCTCCTTCTTTTGTACTTTCTTTGTGTCTCTTTGGCTAATTTTTCACACTTTTTCACTCTTTTCACTCATTTCTCACCTCCCACCTCCTGTGCACCCTCCATCCTCCTGTCACCCTGCTTCTGCGCCACCACTCCTTCCTGGACTACTGACTTCTCAAAGACAGCTTAATGGAGACTGCATTGCATGCACAATGCTGACGTACCAAAGGCAAGCCTGTCTACATCTGCCCTGGCCCTCACCTATCTAAGCAAACCCGGGCCCTCCCATTCTAGCATGCCACTCTGCAGAGAGCCTCCAGTCCCTGAACCCAGAGCATCCATCCATGCACTGCTGCTGCTCCACGCCACACCCCACATAAGAAGCATTTACCTGTGCTCGCTGTGAGTTCTCCTGTACTACAACACCTACCATGCTAAAACCACACACCAACAAAGCACCTTCCGCACCTACCTACAAGCACATATGCCACGACAAGCACTCATTCATGTTCCATACCCGTTAGTTCAGCAAACACACCATGGAAATCTGGGACATCCTACACAACAACTCTCCAGATCTCCTCTTTCTCACTGATACATGGCTTACCCCTGAGTCAGCACCCAACATCGCCATGGGTGTCTCTGAAGGATACAGTCTTGCGAACCAAGGCGATCAACACATACCGGGAGAAAGAATCGCAATCCTTTTTAAAGATACCTTCAACTGCACTACAATCACAGAAGCCACATTGAGTTCCTACACTTCACGATACTTCAGATCTCCTCTTCCTCACTCGACTTACCCCTGAGTCAGCAACCAATACCACCATGGTTATCCCTACAGGATACAGACTTGTGCACCAAGACTACCAACACAGACCAGGAGGATGATTCATTTTCAAAGACTCCTTCAACTGCCCTACAACCACAAAAGTCACAACCCCCTACATGGAGCATCCACATTTCAAGCCAAAGACATCACCAACAGACACTTTAAACAGAACCCTCATAACTCAGCCACTGGGACTTAGAGGTATTTTTGCCAATAACTCAGCCAACATCATCGCCCTTTTCACCATTGATTCCAGCAACTACATTCTACTAGAAGATGTCAACTTCCACCTTGAAGACAAGAGCTACTCCAACACCACCAGTCTCCTCAAATACCTAGAGAACCTGGGACTACCATAACATGTCACTTGACCTATACACTCTGCCGGGCACACTCTTTAACCCATTTTCACAACTTTTAATTACATCTAAATCATAGCGACCACACTGCTCACCTGGACCAACCACAGCATCATCCATTTCCATATCAGCTTTCCCTGCTGAAGAAGTGCCACTACCACAAACATGGTCAAATGAAGCTAGAACAACATACTTGTCTCCAACTGGATAGACACCCTGTGAGTCAATCAACCAAATGTCAACAACAACTTATACAACAACATCAAGAACCTTGAAAAATGGATCACAAAATAAACTGACTCTCTAGCTCCCTAGAAACACAAAGAAGAACACAGAAGCAATCCGGCTGGTAAGTAGAGAAACTCCACACAACAAAACAACACTGAATGCAATTGAAAAGGTGTTGGAAAATGAACCACCTGTAGGATGACAAAAAGACAGCCTTGAGACACTACTACCAACCAGAAACAAGGAGGAAAGCCCCAGCAGAGCTCATAGGCAACAGATCCAACAGCGGAAAATTAATCTTTGCAGCTGGATCACCCCTTTGCAGGAATTATGTGACAACCTCTTGAACTTCTTTAGGACCAAAATAAAAATCATGTACAACAACATCGACTCTCGACCAAACCCCTGCAACATTACTTCAGCCTCCCATCAAAAACCCATGCGAAACCCTGAAAACGTAGGAAACACTCACCATGGAAGACATGACCAGCATCATGAGATCCATCTACTCGAGGGCACCTATTGACCCCTGCCCCTACCACACCAACAACATGGGAGCCACTCCAATCAACATAGTCCTCACTTGCATCATGAACACCTCCATCACTTCAGAGACATTCCCAGATGCCTAGAAACGCACAATGGTCAACACAAGACACAGCTCAAGAAACCCTTGAAAAACCTGAGAACTAGAAAACCACCACCCAATCTCTCTTCTACCCTACACAGTTAAAGTAATGGAAAAAGCTATAAATAAAGAGATCTGCATCCACCTCAATAGACATCAGTTCCCGGACAAGGCACAATCAGGTTTCCTGCCAAATCACAGCCCCAAAACTGCCCTCATTGCAGCAACCATGACATTGACATGATCCTAGAACTTGGAGACACAGCAGCCCTCATACTACTTTACCTCTCTACAACCTTTGGCACAATTGCCCACCCCACTCTAATCAGAAGACTACATAAGACTGGCATACAGGGACCTGCCCTCAACTGGATCTGTTCCTTCCTCATTCAAAGGGCACAACGAATCGATCTACCACCCTATACATCAGAGACCAAGAAACTCTTTTTTGGAGTGCCCCAAGGAATATCTCTCAGCCCAGTGGTATTCAACATCTACATGGCCCCACTGGTGGACCTCATCAGATGTTAGAACATCAACATACTCTCACACGCAGACGACAGCCAGCTGATACTCTCCCTGTTGGACCAGACCCCTACCACAAAAAATCAACTTCACCATATGCATGACGACTGTAACTTCATGGATGGAACAAACTGCCTCAAATTCAACACAGACAAAACTGAAGTAGTGATATGTGGAAAGAAATCATTCCCCTGGGTATCCATCTGTTGTCCTACTAACTTTGGACACCCACGCACACCCGCCACCGAAGCAAGAAATCTAGAAATCATTTGGGATGACAAGCTTGACATGACAGCCCAAGTAACCACAGTGACCTCCACCTGCTTCTATATCCTTAAGATGCTATGAAAGATCTTCAAATGGCTTCTAGAAAACGTCAGACTCAGGCCTTGATCAGCAGCAGACTCGACTATGGCAACGCACTCTACTCAGGAATCACTAAGAAGCTATTGAACCGGCTCCAGACCTTCCAAAGCACTGCAGCAAGATGCATACTCAACCTCCCTCTCAGCACTCACATCACCCCACACTTCAGGGAACTATACTGAGTACAAATCCACAAACACCCAATTTAAACTTCTCACACAAACATACAAACCCTGCACAAAACTGGCCCTGCATAATTGAACTGCTGCACACATCTCTACTCATACAGACAAATTTGCTTAGCTGGTTTATCAATTGCAAGTATAGCTCATATCTCTTATCTCTCTCCAAAGCATCGAATGGCCTTCCCTTCCTCATCAGAGACTCCTCTTTGCTTCTCAAGTTGCACAAGAAGTTGTAATCCTGGCTCTTTGACTTCCCTCTCCAGATGTCAGCTGCCTGGTGTTAGAAATGGGGTCTCTTTTTGGCAATGGTTTGCACCCTGTCCATGTAGGGACGTTCACTGTAGTCAGGGTAAGGGAGTCACACAGCTAAGATAACCCCTGCTCACCCCCTTAGTAGCTTGGTTCAAGCAGTTAGGCTTATCTCAGAGATAAGGTGTAAAGTATTTGTACATACACACAGTAATACAGTGAAACACCATAAAAGTACTCCACACCAGTTTAGAAAACCAGCCAATATGTATCCAAGTAAAACAAGACCAAAATGACAAAAATCTAACATTCACAAGTAAAGATACACATTTTTAAAGAATAAATGTAGTATAGCACTTAGAAACACAATAGCTCCAACTAGGGCTATCAGGACGTCTTGACGGAGTCGTCTCCAAAAGTTTGGCGACACCCACAAGGGAGTGCAGCCTGCCACTGAGCCGGATAGACCACAATTACAGTACCCTGGACAACAATAAGGAAACAAAGATGTTGCACAGAGTCAGGGAGGTGAGGCGTCGCTGGAGCCGGTACGGCATTGGTTCCTTATGGTTGCAGGGGAGGTGATGCAGCATTGGTGGCCAGGCGGCTATTCCTTACAACAACGTAGGGTTGATGGATCCAGCAGGTCAAGGTGCGAGGAGTCAAATTTGTGGTGCTGCAATCACAACACGGAGCCACAGGTGATGGGACGGAGTCGGATCCCTGCGATGTCTGTGAGACATCGCTCTGGACTTACGCTATGGCTGCACTTGGGAGGCGCTGTGGTTGCACTGGGCCTGTGGTGGAGGTTGCAGTCATTGGACTCAGCGGGGACCATGTCTCCGGAGCAGGCAGCGGCACGGGGTCAGAGATCAGTCCCGATCCTAAAGCCGTTCTGGACGTTGATGTACTAGTTTCTTCCTTGTTGCACCAGAACTCACTACCAAGGGTCCGGGAACTGGATTTGGCACCACTTGGCAAAGCCAAGACTTAACAAGAGAGCCCAGGCACTGGCAGGTGAAGTCTTTGATGCCCCTGCGACTTGTTAACAGGAGGCAAGCTCAGTCCAGGCCCTGGGAGAACCGTTTGAAACAGGATGTGGAAAGCAAAGTCCAGTCCTTTCGCTACCAGGACAGAAGCAGCAAGCAGTAGGCCAGCACAGCAGACCAACAGGCAGAGTGGCTGTCCATCCTATAGCATCCATCTGTTCGTCCTGGCAGAATGTCATCAATCCACAAGGATTCTAATTATGTGGTGTCAGAGGTCTAGTGCTTATACCCATTTTTGTCTTTGAAGGAGGTAAACTTCAAAGAGAAGTCTTTGTAGTGCACAAAACCCTGCCTTTTAATGCCATGGCTGCAGACACACTCAAGGGGGTTGGAGACTGCTTTGAGTGAAGACTGGCACAGCCTTATTCAGGTGCAAGTGTCCGTTATTCCCACCACTCTAGCACAGGAAAACCCATCAGCCTAGTGATGGGCCATCGGGAGGGACACCTCAGCTCCCTTTGTGTGACTACCTAGAGTGAATGCACAAACAACGCAGCTATCATCCTGACTCAGATGTGTATTCAGCAGACAGGCAGAGGCACAGAACGGTTAAACAAGAAAATGCCCACTTTCTAAAAGTATCATTTTCAAACTCACAGTTCAAAAATCAACTTCACCAAAATATGTATTTTTGTGAGTTCAGAGAACACAAACTCTATATCTCAAGCTTCTCCCAATTGGAAATGACACTTAAAAGATATATGAAGGCAATCCCCATGTTAACCTACGGGAGAGATAGCCCTTGCAATAGTGAAAAGCAAATTTAGCAGTATACCACCATTAGGACATGTAAAACACACCAGTACATGTCCCACCTTTTAAAGACACTGAACTCTGCCCATTGAGCTTCAGTGGTCATACTTTAGATGTGACTTACGTGTAGTAACAGGGAATATTGGGGCCTAGTAAGTGTGTGCACTTGCCAGGTTGAAATGGCGGTTTAAAACTGCACCCACAGGCACTGCAATGTCAGGCTTGAGACATGTTTACAGGGCTACCCATGTGGGTGGCACAATCAGTGCAGCAGGCCCACTAGTAGCATTTAATTTAGAGACCATGGGCACACATTGTGCACTTTATTAGGGACTTATTAGTAATCAAATATGCCAATCATGTAGAAAACAATTACCAATACAATTTACACAGGGAACACTTGCACATTAGCACTGGCCAGTAGTGGTATAGTGTCCAGAGTCCTATAGCCATCAAAAACAACATTCAGCACAGTATCAAAAAGAAGAAGTCAGAAGCGAAAGGACATGCCAAGAGCTGACAGGTCTAACACCTGCCCTTCTACTAAAGCACCTAGATACTCTTACAAGTGATTAGTGCACTATACGAATAGCAATAACAGAACACAACATTCTTTACTGTGAAAGTTCCAGGAAGCCCTATATTAAAAATGGTCAATCCCATTTTACCTCTGGAAGAGCTCCAGACAGACACCTGACTATCTCCTATTTTGATGAGCTCTCTTCCATTCTATCATGTCAACAACTGTCTATTTCTCTCCTGGTAGGGTGATTTCAAGCTGTCTAATGGGGCTTTGGAAATGAATGGGAGCGGAACCACTCCATTTCTACCAAGTCAAAAGTGACAGTGTTAAGTCTGCCATTTGTTTTAATAACTGTCCTCACCCACTCCCAGATGACTAATACCTGCTAGGTAAACAGTTTTGCCAACCCCTATGTCTTCCTGGGTCAGGCTATACAGGATAGGTAGCCCCAGACAGAAATGGTTGTAACCTCTGGAAGGTTGCAGCGGACCTGGCTCAAAACAAATAACATTCAAGACAAACTGCAGCTACACAAACTTAACAGAATATACAAATCATCAAACAAAAAAGCTAAAAAAGGTACTACTCAGGCAGAATCCAAAATGCTAAATCTGCAACCAAAGAATTATATAAAATTCTCAATGAATTTCAAAAACCTAAATGCATGGAAGGAAGTCATCCCACTACTCAAGATTTCACAAACAAACTGGCAACTCATTACACAACCAATGCAGACACATTGGACTCCTGTTTAAAACAGAAGAAAACCATCAGCACCAACCCCTTTCCTAAAACCCCTCTAAGAATAAACCAACCCACCCTCTTCAGTCTTTCAAACAAATATCACAAGGTGAGTTTATGGATTTGGCCAAAGCAAGCAGGCCTTCAGGTTGCCCTTCTGAGCCTTGTCCACCACACAACTTCAAGAACATTCTTTTATCTACTCCTGCTGCCACACCTGTAAAAAGAATCATCAACAACTCTTTAACTACAGGAACTTTTCCTGAAGACCTGAAAAAGGCATACATAAGTCTGTTATTAAAGAAAACAAACCTAGTCCTACAGGACCCCAACAACTACAGACCAATCACAAATGTACCTTTCCTGGGCCAACTGATAGAAAGAGCAGCATTCACCCAGATGTCACAATTCATTAAAGACAACTCCATACTTTCAGACCACCAAACTGGATTCCACCCAGGAAGAGGCACTGAATCGGCACTCATAGCAATCTGGGATGATCTTAAAAACACAGTCGACTGCAATGGAGTTGCTGCACTAATTCTCTTGGACCTCTCGGCTGCCTTTGATTCAGTTGACCTTGGCACCCTAATTCAAAGACTCCACAAAGCCGACATAAAATGGACTGCTCTTGACTGGATTACATCCTACCTTCAAAACAGAACTAATATTTTCTATTTTCCCCTTCTCATCCACACCATACCTCACAAAAGCAGGAGTCTCACAAGGATCAATCATCTCACCTTTGCTTTTCAACATCTACATGATATAATTACCAGAGCTACAACTATGCAGATGACGCACAAATACTACTTATATTGGAATGCCCCAAAGACATTCAAAACTCATAAATCTTCAGTTGCCTCAGAGCCGTTGATCAGTGGACGACTTGGAGCCATCTCATATTAAATGCCTCCAAAACTGAAATACTCATGTGTGGTGACTGGAAAAATTATGACCCACTGTGTGCATCGCTGACAATCTTGGACCACCTCCTCAGTTATTCAAGGAGGTTAAAAAACTTGGAATTACCGTGGACTCCAAGTTAACAATGAATGCCCAAATGGACAAATTAGCATGAACAAGCTTGATCACCTTGAAGACTCTGCAACGCATCTTCCCCCACCTCGGATTTCCACACAAGGTGCAGGCTACTATCTCTCTTGTACGATCCGAACTGGATTATGCCAATGGCCTCTACCATGGATCATATCAATCTATTATGAAAAAACTACAGTGTATTCGGAACTACGCTGCCAGGCTACTAATACATGTAAAGCCACAAGCCCACATCTCTCCTGCCTTGAGAGCACTACACTGGTTACCCGTTGCCAGAAGATCCTCCTTCAAGCTGCTTTGTATCACCAACAAAGCTATTTATGGAACAGGACCGCTTTTGATCAGAAACAAAATAACCAAATATATTCAACAAAGAAACGTCTGCTCATCCTTCTCCATTCAAGCAGCCAAACTATGGAATTCATTACCCCCGAAATATAAGATCCACCGATAACTATCTTGTCTTCAGAAGACTACTCGAGAGCTGGCTCTTTCCTTCATAACCACCATATTCAAACAGCAATGGGCTGCATATACCTGTGTTGATAAATGTTTTTAATCTGATTATGTGTATATTCTAGATATGTATAGTTCTTTAGGAAATATGTACCACTACTATGTTATAACAATAAATTACACACATACTTTTTAAACCTGTTTAACAAATGTATCTTTACTCATGATTAAATATGTATATGAATGTGTGTGTAAATATATACATATATAACAAAAACAACGCGTTTCGACTAACCAGTCTTCTTCATAGTTACAGAGTCCTTTCTTTCTGTCATTATTTATACTTTTGTGCTCAAAAATCTTTTACAATGCATTATGGTTATTATATATGTTTATTATAGTCCACCACTATTTGAACCAATGAGTTAGTATTAATATAACAAATTTAAACAACACAATGTTCCAATGTGCATTTAAATATATACCATGATTCAGATAACCAAACATTTATATTACCAACAAAGAGAAAAGGACCACTCAAAATAAACAATACATTTCTGTGCTCTAATTACATGTCCTAAATTCACTCGAAAAATGTTAAAAACATTATCTGATAGAGACTTCTAGCTGCAGCTTCCTTACCTTAGAATTCCCTGGCGTCAGCTTCGAATCCGGAGTTTTTTCTGAGCAGTACCCTGTGCGCGCACCGTCGGACGACGTCGTTCGGATCTGCGTGCGTCCACCAGCTCCACGTGCGTCGTCAGCGTCGTTGGAGCCGTCTATGACTTTACGGTTGTCTATACAGTTCTTTTCTTCCACGCCGGTTAAGCGCAGTTTTGGAGAGAGCTATCCTGCTTCGATGGTTTGTCGATGCTTTTTTGACTGTTTGGAGTCATGTCTTCGAGAAAGACAGGATTCAAGCCGTGTGGTGCGTGTCATCGCACCATGTCGGTGAAGGATCCGCACCAAGTTTGTCTTTGGTGCCTGGAAAAGGACCACGATTCCACCACGTGCTCCGACTGTCGGGCCATGGCGCCGAAGGCCCTGAGGGATAGATCCCTTAAGCTTCTTGCGGCCCGACATTCGTCTTTGGTCGGCGCGACTCCGCGGAGGTCACGGTCCCACAGTAGGAGGAGGTTGCGGCACCGCTCCCGGAGCCCCAAGTCCTCTTCCTCGCATTCGAGGTCATCCAAAGGTAAGAGGCACAAGAAGAAGAAGAAGTCCAAGCGGACTTCGTCTTTGCCAAGTCCGTCGGCCGACGAGGCTTCTAGGGTATGCCGTCGTTCCGAGCACGGTTCTACGGAGCTCGCGCCAGGGTCGACTCAGCGTCTTACCCCCTTTCCGGGGACCGGATCGACCCCCGCTCAGATAAAAGAATTCTACGTGGCCATGCATCTCGTTTTTGAGCGGGCTGCCCCCTCGGGTGGGTCTTTGGGCCCCGCGGGGTCAGCAGGGGCCCCTTCGGATTCGACGCCGGTGGCTTCGACCTCGGCACCGTTGGGGACCCCAGGATCTGATACCGGATCCGGACCGGCGCCAGTCTCTCACAGTCGGCCTCCTTCGGCGCCGTGTCCGACGTTGACGATTCCGCCACCGGCGCCCACTGGTGGCAGCCCCATCCTTATTCCGGATGATCCGGAGCCGGAGCGACGTCATACGACGTCGCCTCCGCTTTCGAATGAGCCAATTCGGCCCAGATCATTGTCTGAGAATTATTTAGAACAGCCAGACACAGGAGAGGAATGGGAGGGGTCTGAGGACCCTTTAGAATCTGGATTGCAACAGGACTGGTATGAGGATCTAGGGGAGGCCAGTGGACTGGACACGTCTCCAGATACTGGTATGCTCTCTCCTCCTAATGTGGCTACGGAGGAGGGTGCTTCTTTTGCTATGGTGGTGCGTAGGGCAGCTGAGGTCTTGGACCTAGATTTGCCTACGGTGCCAGTCAGGACGAATATCCTGACAGAAGTGCTTTAGCCAGGGGTGTCAACATTGGAGCCGCTGTTGCCCTTCAATGAAGCTCTTACAGACGTCCTTCTGGGTACGTGGTCCAAACCCAGCACAGAGGCTCCTGTGAATAGGACGGTCGGCCGCCACCATGGACCCACTCGCAGCGACCCTAGTTCCCTGACACAACACCCCACTCCTGAGAGCTTGGTTGTCCAAGCCTCTACTTCCCGTGGTGCCTTCCCTTCCGCTCCCCCTGATAGGGAATCCAAGAGGCTGGATCATGCTTGGGAAGAAGATATTTTCTTCCACCAGCCTGGCACTGAGGTCCGTAAACACCTCTTGCCTATTGGGCCGTTATTCCCATACTTTATGGGATACAGTGGCACAGGTGCTGCCCCAGGTCCCGGAGGGCGTACAGGACACTCTCACCTAGGCTGTCAAGGATGGGAGAGATGCAGCCAAGTTTACGATCCGGTGTGGCTTGGACACGATGACTTGCTGGGCAGAGCGATTTCATCATTAGTGGCCCTACGTCGCCACGCCTGGCTACTTTCTACTGGTTTTTCAGGGGATGTCCAGTCCAGCTTGATGGACATGCCCTTTGATGGCTCTCGCCTTTTTGGTGAAAAGGCAGACTCCGCGCTTGAGAGGTACAAGGATTCTCGAGCCACGGCCAGATCCTCAGGCCTTTCAGCGCCGGCATGACAGCAGTCTGTCTTTTGCCCCTTTCGAGGCTTCGGAAGGGGCGTGGTACCACGCCAGCCACACTTTAGCCACCGTCCTCAGGCTTCACAGCATCCATGAAGAGGACGTGGTCGTGGTACCATCAGACCCAGAGGGTCTGGCCAGAGGTCAGCCGCCACACAGCCCCCCTTGCCTGCGCCCAAGCCCTCCTAGTGTGGTTCTGCGGGATCATGTCCGTCCAGTTGGAGGGAGGATTCGTTTTCATCTCCCTCACTGGCTCTCCATCACAACGACCAAGTGGGTCCCTCCTTCTATCCCTCCGACAAAGGAATGGCTGGTGGAGGACCATCTAGCTTTGCTCCGCGAGGAAGTTACAGCTCTCTTGGCCAAGGGAGCCATAGAAAGAGTCCCGATATCAGAAGTAGGCAGTGGTTGCTATTCCCGCTACTTTCTGATTCCCAAAAAGAACAAAGGCCTTCGCCCTATCTTGGATTTAAGGGACGTCAATCTCTTCCTCAAGAAGGAGAAATTCAAGATGCTCACTCTTGCTCAGGTTTTGTCTGCCCTAGACCAAGGAGACTGGATGGTAGCGTTGGATTTGCATTATGCATATTTCCATATGCCTATCCTGCAGCCCACAGGCGTTACCTGAGGTTCAAGGTGGGCCAAGAGCACTTTCAGTTTACCGTGCTTCCTTTCGGTTTCACCAGTGCCCCTCGGGTGTTCACAAAGGTGATGGCGGTGGTGGCAGCTCATTTGCGCAGGTCAGGGATTTCAGTCTTCCCCTACCTAGACGATTGGCTGTTGAAGGCTCCTACGCCCCAGGCTCTCGTCACCCACCTCCAGACGACGGTGGACCTCTTGCATTCGCTGGGGTTCACTATAAATGTGCCAATGTCACACCTGACTCCCTCTCAGAAGCTCACTTTCATCGAAGCTGTTCTGGACACAGTGCAGTATGGGGCTTATCCTCCCAATCAGCGGGTCCAGGATATTCAGGTTATGATTCCGATGTTTCGGCCTCTATCCTATCAATGAGACAGACTCTGAGGCTGCTGGGACTCATGGCTTCCTGCATCCTGTTGGTCAAGCATGCCAGATGGCGCATGATGGCTCTGCAGTGGGACCTGAAGTTCCAATGGGCACAGCATCAGGGAAATCTTACCGACGTGGTTCAGATCTCGGAGGGGACTGCAAAAGATCTGCAGTGATGGTTAGTGAACTGCGAGTGGGTCAAGGGCAGACCCCTCTACCTTCCCCAACCAGATCTAATGGTAGTGACAGATGAGTCACTTCTGGGATGGGGCGGCCATCTGGGGGCGGTGGAGATCAGAGGTCACTGGTCTCCGGCGGGATCCGGGCTCCACATCAACTTGTTGGAGCTTCGGGCGATCCGGCTAGTATTAAAAGCATTTCTTCCTGTTGTGAAAGGGAAGGTGGGGCAGGTGTTCACGGACAACACTACCGCAATGTGTTACTGCAACAAGCAGGGCCGTGTGGACATGGCTGGAACAGCATGGCATGACCCTGGTGGTTCAACACCTGGCAGGTCTCTGAACGCCAGAGCAGACAAACTCAGCCGAAAATGCTTATAGGATCACGAATGGTGTCTCCATCCGGAGGTGGCGCAAGAACTCTTTCAGCAGTGGGGAGAGCCTTGGTTAGGTCTGTTTGCCTCCGTAGAGAACGCGCAATGTCAGCAGTTTTGCGCGTTGGAGTTTCCAAAGGGGTTATCGCTAGGCGACGCTTTTCATCGTGAGTGGAGTTCAGGCCTCCTGTACGCCTTTACGCCTATACCACTTCTGCCCAGAGTTCTCAAGAAAATCAAGAACGACCGGGCCCAAGTAATCCTAGTGGCTCCGGATTGGGCACGGAGAGTTTGGTATCCAGAGCTTCTCCAAATGAGCATCGGTCCTCCAATCAGGCTGCCTCTTCGGGAGGATCTTCTGTCGCAGCAGCAGGGGAAGGTTCTCCACCCGAACCTGTCAACTCTGCGCCTTCATGTGTGGAGATTGAGCGGCGACAGTTCATGGTTTATGACCTCCCTCCAGAGGTCTGTGATGTCATTCTGTCAGCCAGACGTCCCTCTACTAAGTCGATCTACGCCTGCCGTTGGAAACGTTTTGTTTCATATTGTTCAGAGAGGTCTATTGATCCTCTTTCTTCTTTTCTGACTAACATCCTTTTCTTTATGTTGTCTCTCACCAAGCAGGGTTCTTCCTTGGGGACTCTCAAGGGCTATCTTGCAGCCTTATCGGCTTTTCTTCAGTTGCCCAATCAACCATCTCTGTTTAAATCATCTATAGTACAGAAGTTTTTGAAAGGGCTTGTGCATCTATTCCCACCTGTGCCTTTCGTTATGCCACAGTGGGATCTTAATTTGGTTCTTACCTTCCTTATGTGTGCTCCCTTCGAGCCCTTGCATAACTGTCCTCTTCGGCTGCTCACTATTAAGACAGCCTTTTTGGTGGCAATTTCATCTGCCAGAAGAGTTAGTGAGCTACAGGCTTTGTCATCAAATCCGCCGCATCTCACAATCTTTCCTGAAAAAGTGGTTCTCAGAACTCGTGCCTCTTTCCTCCCCAAGGAGGTGACCCCTTTCCATCTGGGTCAAAATATCACCCTGCCCACCTTCTTTGCACCACCGCATCCCTCTAAGGAAGAGGAGCGTCTCCATCGGCTGGACCCAAAAAGAGTGTTATCATTCTACCTTGACCGCACTAAAGAGTTCCGGGTGGACGACCAACTCTTTGTTGGGTACGTTGGTGCAAAGAAGGGTCGGGCAGTGTAGAAACGATCCATTTTGCGCTGGGTGGTTCTTTGTATAAAAATATGCTACGCTTTGGCAAAGAAGCAGCCTCCAGAGGGCTTGAAAGCTCATTCTACTAGGGGGAAAGCTGCTACCACTGCGTTAGCACATGGCCGTACCGGTGGTGGACATTTGTCAGGCTGCAGCGTGGGCTTCTTTGCACACGTTTGCAAAACACTACTGCCTGGATAGCCAGGTGAGAAGAGAGGGGCATTTTGCCCGGTCTGTTTTGCAAGACTTTCTTGTGTAAAAATTTCCTGCAGACCCACCGCCATGGGTTATAGCTTGGGTATCTATTCTAAGGTAAGGAAGCTGCAGCCAGAAGTCTCTATCAGATGAACAAGTTACTTACCTTCGGTAACAAGGTATCTGGTAGAGACTCTATCTAGCTGCAGATTCCTTACACCCACCCAAGCCTCCCCGCTCTGGGGAAATTTTTCTCATGTAGATATGTATATATATATATATATGTATATATTTATTTATGTGTACTTATGTATTTTTTTGATCTTGCCATTTTTTGCCTTTCTTAAAGGCATGAAATAATTTTTACTTCAAACAGTCAAAGAGGTAAAATACATAATGGTTAGTTCTTCCATGACTCTGCGCTTCTGGCGTGGGAAGTTGTGGAAAAGAACTGACATACGTGCGCCGAGACGGCGTCTTTATAGACAACCATGACATCATAGACTGCTCCAACGATGCTGACGACGCACGCGGATCTGGTCGACGCATGCGGGGTCCGAACGACGGCGCACGTGCAGGGTACTGCTCAGAAAAAACTCCGGATTCGAAGCTGACGCCAGGGAATTCTAAGGTATGGAATCTGCAGCTAGATAGAGTCTCTACCAGATACCTCGTTACCGAAGGTAAGTAACTTGTTCTTTTGCACTATTATATTAGATTACCATTATTAATTATTTTATGTACTCCAAAAAATTGTCTGCATTTACATAATATATTAATGTCCTATTCAAGGAAAAATGTACTTATTATTGCCACAACAACAATCTCATTCTTATTACTCCACTTATTCTTCACAAGTGTATGAAAAGTTGCTCATCATTATTCAGCCCAAATGGTATCTCAGTTCTCATTTTAATAATATACCTTGATTCTAGCTGTCTAAGTTTTCTGACTCTGTCACCACCTCTTTCATGTTCCGGAATATGATCCAACCCATAATATCTTAAGGTTTTCCAGTCATTATTACCATGTGTTTTTAGATGTTTAGTTACAGCATAAGTTGGATCATTATGTTTCATAGCTCAAATGTGTTCTAAAATTCTCTTTTTCAGCATGCATATGGTAATTCCCACACCTTTTGCCCCACATTGACATTCAATCACATATATAGTAAATTTAGTATTACAAGTTATTTTGTGCTTTATATGCATATTATCTCCATTAGGCATTTTCACAGATTTTATTGATTTTCCAATCTTGCATGCTGTTAGAAATGGGGTTTTTGGTTGGCAGTCAGATTACCCTCTGTCCAAGCAAGAACCCTCACTCTAGTCAGGGTAAGTCACACACAATCCAAAATTATCCTGTGCCCACCCTCTGGTAGCTTGTCACAAGCAGTCAGGCTTAACTTAGAAGGCAATGTGTAAAGTATTTATGCAATAAAGCATACAATAACACTATATAGCACCACAAAAATACACCACACAGTGTTTGGAAAAATATAGAATATTTATCTGGATAATTGTAGGTCAAAACGAATGAAGATGCAATGTGAAATTGTAGAGATATCATAGAAAAGTGATATTAAGGGGGTCATTACAACCCTGGCGGATGGTGTTAAAGCTGCGGTAATACCGCAAACAGGCCGGCGGACAAAAAATGGGAATTATGACCGTGGCGGAAACCGCCAATATAGACAGCCACTTTAACACTCCGACCGCCACCGCGGTACAGACAAGCAGCGCGACGGTCACCGCCAACAGACAGGCGGAAGACAATGTACCGCCCACAGTATCACAACCCGCCAATCCGCCATCTTTTCCGGGGCGGATTCACTGTGGATAAAAACACGGCGGAAACAGCTTTTGCAATGGGAAAACGCTCACCTGAACACACTCCATGAGGAAGGAGGCTACCATGGAGCCCGAACTACAAATACTCCCTGCGCTTGTCTTCCTGCTCATCTACGATCACCAGCAACGTAGGCGCCGAAGACAACGGTGAGTACTGCACTTACGACATAGGGGAGGGGGAGGCAAAAGTCAGGGGGACACACACGCAACACCCCTACCCCCAACCCGACCTTCGCACACTACAAGACACACACCAATGCAGTTCCAAACAGCACAGTAACAACCCACACCCCCCCCCGGAAGAATGCAAAGACAAAAGGAAATCAGTTCAAACATTGTAATGTATCAAAATACAGTAACCTACTATATACAGATATATATACACTTTCCAAATATATACATCACGATTAGTAGTGCAGGTATGCACATTTCAATGTCCGTGGACTACTGGGCCCAAAATGCATGGGCGAGGCCCACACTAGATACCTGTCCACAAACGGAGAGAACACTGCAGGGGCATCAGATAGAAATACAACAGGCACCTCAGGGGGAAGGGGGGCACCTAAGCCGGATTACAGCACCACGCCAGATCCACAACGGGGCTCCATGCCCATTGATGTATCCTGGGGAGTGCAAAGCCACAGTCTCTCAAGTCTCTACAGTGGGTGGGTTGCCCACTGTACCATCCTGGAGTGCAAAGCCACAGTCTTTCAAGTCTCTACAGTGGGTGGTTTGCCCACTGTACCATCCTGGGGAGTGCAAAGCCACAGTCTCTCAAGTCTCTACAGTGGGTGGTTTGATCACTGTACCATCCTGGGGAGTGCAAAGCCACAGTCACTCAAGTGGATTACATTCTCCACTGGTTCTGGAGGGGGACTGGTGCCCTGTTCAGCGGTGCTTTGCCATGGCGGTGCTTTGCCCTGTTCAGCGGTCTTCACCATGTCAGTCTTTGGCCTGTTCAGCGGTGCTTTGCCATGGCGGTGCTTTGCCCTGTTAAGCGGTCTTCACCATGTCGGTCTTTGGCCTATTCAGCGGTGCTTTGCCACGCCAGTGCTTTGCCCTGTTCAGCGGTCTTCACCATGTCGGTCTTTGGCCTGTTCAGCGGTGCTTTGCCATGGCAGTGCTTTGCCCTGTTCATCGGTCTTCACAATGTCGGTCTGTGGCCTGTTCAGCGGTGCTTTGCCATGGCGGTCTTTGCCCTGTTCAGCGGTGCTTGCCTTTGCTTTCTCTGACCTGTGCAGCGGTGTGTGGCATTACGGTCCCTCAGTGCCCAGCGGGGCTGTGGCTGCCGGGGCCCTCCAGGTCACTGACTCTGGCGGTGGTCTCCAGACCAGTGACGATACTGGTACCCTCCTGGGCACTGACTCTGGCGGTGGTCTCCGGACCAGTGACGATACTGCTGTCGGTGGCGTCCCGGCCGGCGGGGAGGATGGTGGCCTTCTCCGCCGTGCTGCTCTTCCCAGACTTTGGAGACTTCTTCTGCCCCTTCACCACCTTGGGAGGAGTCACAGCAGACTCAGCACTCCCCCCGGGACCCTTGTGAGCTGTTTTGCCAGCAGGAGTCTTCACCCTCTCCCGTCGACCACTTTGCAACTTAAGGTGCTTTACAGGGGGTGGACTGGCAGTACTTTGGCTCCGTGTCAAACTGGCTGCCCTGGTGGCCGGTGCACTCCACACACCTTTAACACGCACCACTGGTACCGGACTTTTTTTAGCTGAGGTGCTACTACGGGACCTATGAATTGGAGGGGTGGGGGTGGTGGGAAAGAGGTCAACGTCGCTGAGGAAGAGTTTCTGACGAACACTGGGATGGGTAGCTGGAGGGGGTCTGGGAGTGGAGGAAGAGGATGTGGTTGTAGGAGGTGTAACTTTAGGTGATTTGGGTGCAGGTGCAGGTACTGGAGGCTGTCGTGAGGTGGATGGATGTTGGGTGTGTGGGTGCCCGCGTTTGTGTACTTTGGGAGGGGGCGTCACGGACACATTGGGAGTGGACACAGGGGACGTGTAAATGGTAGTGGGGGTGGTGAGTGCAGGTGAGCGGGTGTGGTGCTGGGTGTTCTGGTGCGAGTCCTAGTGCCTGTAGATGTAGTGCATGCAGGTGAGAGTGTAGATGACACTGGGAGGGAGGACTGAGACGATGAGGAGGGGGACACAGTGGAGGCAGTGGATGTTGCTGTGTCTGTATGTGGGTGATGCTTGTGTGAGTGCCTGTGGGTTGTGTGATGCTTATGTTTGCCTGAGCTACTTTTGTGTGTTGGGGTGTGTGCATGCTTGTCTGATGGTGTGCTTGGGATAGGCTGGGGTACAGGGGATTGGGTCTGGGTGGAGGAAGTTGGAGGGTGGAGGCTAGACACAGGGACAATGGCTGCCATCAGTGCTGAGGCCAGAGATTGCAGGGTTCGATGAAGGGCAGCCTGACCAGAATGAATGCCCTCCAGGAATGCATTACTGTGTTGCAACTCCCTTTCTACACCCTGGATGACATTCACAATGGTAGACTGCCCAACAGTGATTGACCTGAGGAGGTCAGTGGCCTCCTCACTGAGGGCAGCAGGGGTGACTGGGGCAGGGCCTGAGATGCTTGGGGCGAAGGTGATGCCCACCCTCCTGGGTGAGCAGGCACGGAGCGAAGGCTGAGGGGCTGCTGGGAGGGCGGTGCTGGTAGGGGGGGTGGCGGCTGTACCTGTAGAAGTGGGGGGCACAGATGGTGCCACCACCACAAGGGAGCTCCCATCGGCGGACGAGTCCGTGTCGCTGTTTGGTGATCTGGTGACCGACGTGAAGCTCCCCTCGCCCTCCGTCCCACTGGTGTAATCAGAGTCTGTGGTGTGGCCCTCCATGGCCATGTGGGATGCAGCTCCCTCGTGCTCCGGTGCCACTGTACCTCCGCCTGATGATGCTGATGCACAAAAGAACAGGGAGAGCACAAAAAGGGGGGGGGGGACGACAGAAGAAAGACAGGTTGAGTGCATGGCTTACCGCTACCATTGGCGGACAATACAGACACAGCAGCCTCCTGCACTACGCCGTGCTCTTGGCCTCTACAGATGCAATTCCTGGGAACTGGCCTACATGGCTATGGTGGACATCTGCACACATAGATGACACAGGGGCATGTATACCTGTACTTGGCACTCTACAGAGGTGGGGTGGAGTGCCACATGGCATGCATTACGGAGGGGCCTAGCCTACGTAACTCGCCCTGGCCTAGGGAAACCCACAGCCCTCCTCCCCCACCCAGACCCCTCCACTGTGCACAAAGTCCGCAGAATGAGAGAGTACTCACCCCCTTGTGTCTGCTGTGATGCCCTCAAGCGCCCATCCAACTCAGGGTAGGCCACCGCCAGGATCCGGAACATCAGGGGGGTCATGGTGCGACCGGCACCCCTCCCATGTTGGGAGGCTATCCCCAGTTGAGCCTCCACGTCTTCTTGCTCCAGCAGCGAATGTCCTCCCATCTTTTATGGCAGTGGGTTCCCCGTCTCTGGTGGACCCCCAGGGTCCGGACGTCCTTGGCGATGGCATGCCAAATGTCCTTCTTCTGGTGGGCGCTGACCTACATGACATGTACAGGGGAAGAAGAGAAGTCATTAACAAGTGCACCGTCAAAGTGAGTGGCCCCCATCCCTACCCTTGCCATGTGGCACATGCATTCACAGTCCTTCATGGTCGCTGAACTCTGCCCCCTTGCTACTGACATCCAGCCCTCTCCAACCAGCATAGCCCATACAACGTGCTCCCTGTGTACTTACCTGTTGGTCTGGAGGACCGTAGAGTAGCGTGTACTGGGGGAGGACCCCGTCGACTAGCTTCTCCAACTCCTGAGCAGTGAAGGCAGGGGCCCTTTCCCCAGACACAGCAGCCATTGTCTCTTCCAGACGAGGTCACAGCAGCACTTGCAGTGTAGGTCCTCTCCTGTCGAAGATCAGGTATCGAGTGATTGAACAGATAGAAAATGGCGGTCACGTCCACGGCGGTGACGTCCACGGCAGTGCGTATCATCACCGCCGACGCACTTCATCATTGGCTCCTGGGACCCATAGGGTCCAATGTTAACCAATGCAGCATTGCGCCGCGGTCTATGACCGCCTACCTTGACGGTGTACAACGCCAGCGCAGGTACCTCACACCCCATTGTCCCACTTTAGAGGTCAGGCAGCCTCCATTTCAGGGGCCCACATGGCTTCATTTACTACTGCGTCACACATACCTAGGCCTACACTCAACACACATACAGGAAGAGTTTTATATTTGGTGTCGTGTTCTGTGTAGCTGTGGGTACATACCTGGGACTTTGTTGACTCTGTGGTCGCTATTGTCCTTCTTAGGCACCATCAGCTGAGACATTTGAGGAGATGGCGGAATCCTCTGGTGTACCGACCGCTGGTGGACCTGTTAACAATGGAGGAGCGACATTTGATCATCACCTACAGGTTTGACCGTGCCACAATCCAGGAACTGTGTACCCAGTTGGAGCCAGACCTGATCTCACCAATCCGCCATCGCACAGGAATACCCCCTGACGTGCAGGTGCTGTCAGTGCTCCATTTCCTTGCAAGTGGGTCTTTTCAGACAACAGTGGCCATGGCATCAGGGATGTCCCAGCCTATGTTTTCAAACGTGTTGTCCAGAGTGTTGGCTGCCCTGCTGAAACACGTAAGGAGATACATAATTTTTCCTGAGGTGGAGGATTTGCCTACAGTGAAAGGTGACTTCTATGCCCTTGGACATATCCCCAACATCATAGGTGCCATTGATGGGACCCATGCAGCTCTGGTCCCCCCCGCAGGAGTGAACAGGTGTACAGGAACCGGAAGAGTTATCATTCGATGAATGTCCAGATGGTCTGTTTGGCAGACCAGTACATCTCGCAGGTAAATGCTATGTTCCCTGGCTCTGTGCATGACGCCTATATCCTGCGCAATAGCAGCATCCCTGATATGATGGGTCAACTCCAAAGGCACCGTGTATGGCTATTGGGGGACTCTGGTTACCCCAACCTTTCCTGGCTATTGACCCCAGTGAGGAATCCCAGGACCAGGGCAGAGGAACGCTACAATGATGCCCATGGGCGGACTAGGAGGGTTATCGAACTTACCTTCGGCCTTCTTAAGGCCAGGTTCAGGTGCCTCCATATGACAGGTGGGTCCCTATTCTACTCACCGAAGAAGGTGTGCGACATCATTATCGCCTGCTCCATGCTCCATAATTTAGCATTGCGACGCCAGGTGCCTTTTCTGCAGGAGGATGATCCAGATGACGGTGTTGTTGCATCTGTGGAGTCTGTGGAGCCTGTGGACAGTGATGAGGATGAAGCTGAGGAAGAAGAAAACGACAACAGGGAGTCAGTCTTACAGCAATATTTCCAGTGAAACTCAGGTGAGTACATTTTCCGGTGTAACATTACATTAACTTTCACACGTCTACCTCTATCCTGTACTGACATTTCACTCACTATTTGTTAACTGAGTTGTCCCCTTCCATTTCAGTTTCACAAATGTGGTAACCTACGTGTCAACTGCTTGCATCCTTGAAGGTTTTGTGATGTGTGACATTGGTATGTTAGCCTTCCAATGGGTAACCCATTATGACACTGTCATTGATAATAGAAAAATACAAATCATAGACTGACTCCAGTTTTTTTAGTGTTTCAAGGGTGTTTATTTAAGTGCTAAAAATGAAGGGGGGTTGTAAAATGATGACGGGTGATGGTGGAGGAATGTCCATGGCAGAGTCCAGTCTATTAGTCTCACAGGTACATTGCACATCTGCCCATTGGAAGTGGAGCTGGAGCAGTTCCGATTTGGACAGGGTAACAAAGTGGGACAGTGGGGGGACAATCAGAGTGGTCTTATTTCCTGGCGGGGTCTTGCCATCTTGCTCTGTCCTGTTCCTGGATCTCAGGGCCCGCTTGCGTGGTGGTTGTCCGTCTGCAGGGTGTGGGGTGCTGGTGTGGTGGTCCTGTGGCGGGGCGTCCTGTCCACTAGCGCCAGCGGAGGTGGTAGGCAGTTCATCGGCGTGGCTACTGTCAGGGGCCCCTTGGAGTGCCACAGTGTCCCTCAAGGTCTTTTGAATGTCCGTCAGCACACCTACGATGGTGCCCAGGGCGGAGTCGATGGTCCTGAGCTCCTCCCTGAACCCCAAATACTGCTCCTCCTGCAGACGCAGGGTCTCCTGCAACTTGTCCAGGACCGTGGCCATCGTCTCCTGGGATGGAGGAGAGGGCCTCGTGGAGAGTTGGTTCCCTTGGCCTGTCCTCCCTCTGTCGCACAGCAGCCCTGCCAGTTCCCCTGTGTTCCTGTGCCTCCGTCCCGTGCACCGTGTGCCCACTACCACTGCCCCCAGGTCCCTGTTGTTGTTGGGGTGGTGGGTTAGCCTGGGTGCCCTGTAGTGGTGGACACACCGCTTATTGACCTGTCCTGGGTAGGGAGGTTTGGGCCCGCTGGGTAGGTGATGTGCTGGTGTTACCAGAGGGTGGAAGGTCAGTGTTGGGCTGTGCCTGTGCGAGGGGAACCGACTGTCCTGAGGCCCACGATGGTCCGGGCTGGTCATCAAGATCCAGTAGGGCAGACCTGCTCTCGTCACTGTGGGCCTCTTCTGGGGGTGGAGTGGTGTTGTCTGGACCCTCTGGTGTGGTGACGTTCCTTCGGGTTCCTGCGGGGGTATAAGTACATGATTATTGCATGTGTGTTTGTAATGGTGTGCAATGGTTGGGTGTGTGTGAACCCCAGTGCAGGCATTCCTGTGTGTGGGGTTGTATGCTGATGGTTGGGGGGTGTTCTGGGTATGTGCAGTGGGCATGCTTTAGTGATGAGTGTCCATGGTTAGTTGTGTCATGCAGGTCTTGGGGTTGGGATGTGTAGTTGGTGTTCTTAGTACATTAGTGAGGAGTTTGGGTGATAGGGGAGGGTGTGAGGGTGGGGGTGTGTGATAGCATGCAGGTAGGGTGGGGGATGTGATAGTTAAGATTTGACTTACCAGTGTCCGTTCCTCCGACGACTCCTCCGAGGCCCTCAGGATGCAAGATGGTCAAGACTTGCTCCTCCCATGTTGTTAGTTGAGGGGGAGGAGGTGGGGGTCCGCCGCCAGTCCGCTGTACCGCGATGTGGTGCCTGGATACCGTTGAACGCACCTTCCCCCGTAGGTCGTTCCACCTCTTCCTGATGTCCTCCCTATTTCTTGGGTGCCGTCCCACTGCGTTGACCCTGTCCACTATTCTTTGCCATAGCTCCATCTTCCTTGCAATTGATGTGTGCTGTACCTGTGAGCCAAATAGCTGTGGCTCTACCCGTAGGATTTCCTCCACCATGACCCTGAGCTCCTCCTCGGAGAAGCAGGGGTGTCTTTGGCGTGACATGGGGTAGTGTGTGTGATGTGTGGGGTGGTGTATGTGGTGATGAGTGTGGTGAGTGTAGTGGTATGTGGTGTTTTGTGCTTGGATGTTGTGTGGGTGATGGTGTTGTGTGCCTCTGTGTGATGGGGTTGTCTATCCTGTGCTCTCTCTCTCGCCTTCTCTCAGAATTTCTGGTTGTAGGGGTTTGTGGGTGATGTGGGTGTGTGTTTTATATTGTGTTGGGTGTGTGGGAGTGGTGTGTGTTTGTGTCTCAGGTGTGTGTATTTCGAAATGTCCAATGTGGCGGTGTTTTGGAGATGTGTGTGTATTTTGAGCGCAGTGGTGTGTACCGCCAATGGAATACCGCGGTTGAAAGACCGCCGCGTGGATTCGTGGGTCGTAATAGCATGGGCGTGTTTCTGTTGGCGTGGAGGTGGAGGATGTGTTTCCGCCAGTTTATCGCTGACCTTTGGTGTGGCGGTATTGTGTGGGTGTCTGAATTTCGGCGGATTCCGTGATGTGTGTTATAATAGCTGTGGCGGTCTACCGCTGCCGCGGCGGTGTATTGGCGGTCTTCTGCACGGCCGTAAGCGCCTTATACCGCCAGGGTCATAATGACCCCCCAAGTCTCTTTCAAGCACAAAGTACCTGGTTTACAGTGGAAAATCTCCGCAAAGGGCCGCAGAAAAAGAGATACGTGGAAAAATGGTGTGTGCGTCGATTTCTCCCCTGCAACACGGACTTGCGTCGTTATTTTTCACACGGGAAAGTCGTGCGTCGTTTTCCGGAGTGCGGACAGTCTCTTTCTGTGGTTCGCGGGATTACCAGATGTCCCGGGTCTGTGCGTGGATTCTTCAGCTTGTTTTCCGGCTGCGCGTCGTTCCGGGAGGCTGTGCGTGTCATTTCCGTTCTCATGGCAGGCGTTGCGTCTATTTCCCCTCTGTAAGTCGGGTGGCGTTGTCCTTGCGAGGCCATGCGTCGAAGTTCCGGTCGCCCCGAAGGCATTGCGTCGATCAGCGTCGGTGTGCAGCGATTTTCTCGCCGCGGAGCAAGCTGTGCGTTGAAATTTTCGGCGCACGAAGAGTCCAAATTAAAAAGATAAGTCTTTTTGGTCCTGAGACTTCAGGGAACAGGAGGCAAGCTCTATCCAAGCCCTTGGGGAGCACTTTTACAGCCAGACAAGAGTTCAGAAAGGCAGCAGGCCAACAGCAGGGCAGCAGTCCTTTGTAGAAAGCAGACAAGTGAGTCCTTTGAGCAGCCAGGCAGTTCTTCTTGGCAGGATGTAGTTTCTGGTTCGGGTTTCTTCTCCAGCAAGTGTCTGAGGTGGTAGGGCAGAGGCCTTGTTTTATACCCAAATGTGCCTTTGAAGTGGGGGAGACTTGAAAGAGTGGTTTAGAAGTGCACCAGGTCCCCTTTCAGTTCAATCCTGTCTGCCAGGGTCCCAGTAGGGGGTGTGACAGTCCTTTGTGTCAGAGCAGGCCCTCCAGCCCAGTAAGACCCATTCAAAATGCAGATGTATGCAAGTGAGGCTGAGTACCCTGTGTTTGGGGTGTGTCTGAGTGAATGCACAAGGAGCTGTCAACTAAACCTAGCCAGACGTGGATTGTAAGGCACAGGAAGGTTTAAGTGCAGAGAAATGCTCACTTTCTAAAAGTGGCATTTCTAAAATAGTAATATTAAATCCAACCTCACCAGTCAGCAGGATTTTAAATTACCATTCTGGCCATACTAAATATTACCTTCCTACTCCCTTCAGATCAGCAGCTGACACTTCAACAATGTATGAGGGCAGCCCCAATGTTAGCCTATGAAGGGAGCAGGCCTCACAGTAGTGTAAAAACGAATTTAGGAGTTTTACACTACCAGGACATGTAAACTACACAGGTACATGTCCTGCCTTTTACCCACACAGCACCCTGCTCTAGGGGTTACCTAGGGCACATACTAGAGGTGACTTATGTGTAGAAAAAGGGGAGTTTTAGGCTTGGCAAGTACTTTTAAATGCCAAGTCGAAGTGGCAGTGAAACTGCACACACAGGCCTTGCCCTGGCAGGCCTGGGACAAGGTAAGGGGCTACTTGAGTGGGTGGCACAACCAGTGCTGCAGGCCCACTAGTAGCATTTAATCTACAGGCCCTAGGCACATACAGTGCACATTACTAGGGACTTATAAGTATATTAAATAGTCCAATTGGGTATGATCAAAAGTTACCATGTTTAAAGGGAGAGCATATGCACTTTAGCACTGGTTAGCAGTGGTAAAGTTTGCAGGGTCTAAAAGCCAGCAAAACAGAGTCCAAAAAGTGGAGGGAGGCAGGCAAAAAGTTAGGGGTGACCAACCTAAGGCAGGTCAGGTCTAACACATGCCTTACACTTATTACACTTAATGAAACCCTGTTGTTGTTCCGTTAGCCGGGATATTTGATCTTTTGGATTTTTTTTAGATAAGTGGCTCTTCACTAGATAGTCTTTTATTGATGGGGCTTTCCGATACGTGATCATTGGTCCTGAGCCTACTTTGGGTCCCAAATCTCAATCCCTCATATCACATGCCAATGTTTACATAATATACTCTTTATCAAGCCACTTTCCTTGGTATAATTCATAATCATCCTAACCCTGTTCTTATCATATGACTTTTCATTTATGCTAGAATGTTTTGAAAATAATAATTCTTCCCGATCAATAGTTTTCAGTCTTTCTAAGTTTTTTACTAACATTTTGTTGTCATAACCTCTTTTTCTAAATCTAGATACAGTCTCTTTATACTTTAATTGTACTTCTTTTTCACTAGAGCAGTTTCTTCTCATTCTAATTAGTTCCCCATAAGGGATACTTTTTATTGGAGATTTCGGATGGAAACTTTTTCCATGCAATATGCTATTAGTAGCGGTTTCCTTTAAAAAAACTGTTGATTCTATGTTATTATTCTCCACATATATTGTGATGTCCAAAAAATCAATTGAAGTTTTACTCATATTGCATGTAAATTGTAATCCTATCTCATTTCGATTTTAATTTGAAAAGTATATTTTAAATTTTTCCTGTGAGCCCTACCAGATAATAAACAAATCATCAATAAACCGAGCCCATAGGGCAATTTATTCCATATACATATCATTTTCTTAGCCCCATCCTATTTCTCTCTCCCACCAACCATACCAGGTTGGCATAATTTGGAGAGAGAGAAATCCCCATTGCTGTCCCACATATTTGTTGATAGATTTCATGGTTGAATACAAATATGTTATTTTTAAGACACATATCTATCATGGACAGTAACATTTTTGAATGTTCTAATTCAGCAATATTTCTTTGTTTCAAAAAATATTCACAAGCATTCAGCCCTATATCATGTTTGATAGAAGTATAAAAAGGGACCACATCAATAGTAACCAATAGATATTCATCACTCCAATTAATATTCGTCAGTATTTTCAATAAATCACCAGAATCTTTTATATATGAGCTGTAAGGAAATGGCTCCCTGTTGAAATTATCCCCCACTTTTTGCCTGATACTGATGCTGACTTGACTGAGAAGTGTGCTGGGACCCTGCTAACCAAGCCCCAGCACCAGTGTTCTTTCACCTAAAATGTACCTTTGTCTCCACAATTGGCACAACCCTGGCACCCAGGTAAGTCCCTTGTAACTGGTACCCCTGGTACCAAGGGCCCTGATGCCAGGGAAGGTCTCCAAGGGCTGCAGCATGTCTTATGCCACCCTAGTGACCCCTCACTCAGCACAGACACACTGCTTGCCAGCTTGTGTGTGCTGGTGGGGAGAAAATGACTAAGTCGACATGGCACTCCCCTCAGGGTGCCATGCCAACCTCACACTGCCTATGGCATAGGTAAGTCACCCCTCTAACAGGCCTTACAGCCCTAAGGCAGGGTGCACTATACTACAGGTGAGGGCATAGGTGCATGAGCACTATGCCACTACAGTGTCTAAGCAAAACCTTAGACATTGTAAGTGCAGGGTAGCCATAAGAGTATATGGTCTGGGAATCTGTCAAAAACGAACCCCACAGCTCCATAATGGCTACACTGAATACTGGGAAGTTTGGTATCAAACTTCTCAGAATAATAAACCCACACTGATGCCAGTGTTGGATTTATAAAAAAAATGCACACAGAGGGCATCTTAGAGATGCCCCCTGTATTTTACTCAATTGTTCAGTGCAGGACTGACTGGTCTGTGCCAGCCTGCTGCTGAGAGATGAGTTTCTGACCCCATGTGGTGAGGGCCTTTGTGCTCTCTGAGGACAGAAACAAAAGCCTGCTCTGGGTGGTGGTGCTTCACACCTCCCCCCTTCAGGAACTGTAACACCTAGCAGTGAGCCTCAAAGGCTCAGGCTTCATGTTACAATGCCCCAGGGCATTCCAGCTAGTGGAGATGCCCGCCCCCTGGACACAGCCCCCACTTTTGGCGGCAAGTCCAGGAGAGATAATGAGAAAAACAAGGCGTAGTCACCCACCAATCAAGACAGCCCCTAAGGTGTCCTGAGCTGAGGTGACCCCTGCCTTTAGAAATCCTCCATCTTGATTTTGGAGGATTCCCCCAATAGGAATAGGGATGTGCCCCCTGCCCTCAGGGAGGAGGCACAAAGAGGGTGTAGCCACTCCCAAGGACAGCAGCCATTGGCTACTGCCCTCCCAGACCTAAACACCCCCCTAAATTCAGTATTTAGGGGCTCCCCAGAACCTAGGAAACTAGATTCCTGCAACCTAAGATGAAGAAGGACTGCTGAGCTGAAAACCCTGCAGAGAAGACGGAGACACCAACTGCTTTGGCCCCAGCTCTACCGACCTGTCTCCCCACTTCAAGAAAAACTGCAACAGCGACGCGTTCAACAGGGTCCAGCGACCTCTGAAGCCACAGAGGACTACCCTGCATCTAAAAGGACCAAGAACTCCAGGGGACAGCGGCTCTGCTCCAAGGAAGAAGCATCTTTGCAACAAAGAAGCAACTTTGAAAGAACACACGTTTCCCGCCAGAAGCGTGAGACTTTGCACTCTGCACCCGATGCCCCCGGCTCGACTTGTGGAGAACCAACACTACAGGGAGGACTCCCCGGCGACTGCGAGCCCGTGAGTAGCCAGAGTTGACCCCCCTGAGCCCCCACAGCGACGCCTGCAGAGGGAATCCAGAGGCTCCCCCTGATCGCGACTGCCTGATTTTAAGAACCCACGCCTGGTAAGGACACTGCACCCGCAGCCCCCAGGACCTGAAGGATCCGACCTCCAGTGCAGGAGCGGAGCCCCCACCCCCTTGCCTGCTTGCATCTCTGAAGAGACCCCTGGGTCTCCCATTGAAACCTTTCACAAACCCTACGCCTGTTTGCACTCTGCACCCGGCCGCCCCTGTGCCGCTGAGGGTGTACTTTTTGTGTTGACTTGTGTCCCCCCCGGTGCCCTACAAAACCCCCCTGGTCTGCCCTCCGAAGACGCGGGTACTTACCTGCTGGCAGACTGGAACCGGGGTACCCCCTTCTCCATTGAAGCCTATGTGTTTTGGGCACCACTTTGACCTCTGCACCTGGCCGGCCCTGAGCTGCTGGCGTGGTAACTTTGGGGTTGCTCTGAACCCCTAACGGTGGGCTACCTTGGACCCAACTTTGAACCCTGTAGGTGGTTTACTTACCTGCAAAACTAACAAACACTTACCTCCCCCAGGAACTGTTGAAAATTGCACTGTGTCCAGTTTTAAAATAGCTTATTGCCATTTGTGTGAAAACTGTATATGCTATTTTGCTAATTCAAAGTTCCTAAAGTTCCTAAGTGCAATACCTTTCATTGAAAGTATTGTTTGTAAATCTTGAACCTGTGGTTCTTAAAATAAACTCAGAAAATATATTTTTCTATATAAAAACCTATTGGCCTGGAATTGTCTTTGAGTGTGTGTTCCCCATTTATTGCCTGTATGTGTACAACAAATGTTTAACACTACCCTCTGATAAGCCTACTGCTCGACCACACTACCACAAAATAGAGCATTAGAATTATCTCTTTTTGCCACTATCTTATCTCTAGGGGGAACCCTTGGACTCTGTGCCTGCTATTTCTTACTTTGAAATAGTACATGCAGAGCCAACTTCCTACATTCGTGGAACAGCGGTGGGGTACAAGACTTTGCATTTGCTGGACTACTCAGCCAATACCTGATCACACAACTAAATTCCAAAAAATGTCATTAGAAACTGATTTTTGAAATTTGAGCTATTTTTCTAATTTTTTAAAAGTCCTGCTAGGGCCTTGTGTTAGTCCCTGTTAGCATTTCCTTTAGAGTTTAAAAGTTTTGTAAAAGTTTGAATTAAGTTCTAGAGATAGTTTTAGATTCTTAAAAAGTATTCCAACTTTTAGAAACAAAATGTCTGCTGCAGAAGATATTGTGATGGAACTCAACCTCACCCCTTACCTGCATCTTAGGATGTCAGAGTTAAGGTCTCTCTGCAAAATCAAAAAGATTAAAACTGGTTCAAAACCTACCAAAGTACAGCTCCAGGAGCTTTTGGCAGAGTTTGCTAAAAACAACCCCTCTGATGATGCCCTCACATCCAGTGATGTGGAGGATTTCCCACCTCCAGTCCTAGATAGGGAGCCCAGGGTCTCTCAAACCCTGTCTCCACAAGTGATAGTCAGAGATGCTGCTTCTCTCACAGGAGAGTCCAGCAACTCTGGAAGCATTGAGGGCAGCCTCAATGAAGATGACCTCCTGTTAGCCAGGATGATCAAAAGATTGGCTTTAGAGAGACAGCTCCTAGCCATAGAAAGGGAAAGACAAGAGATGGGCCTAGGTCCCATCAATGGTGGCAGCAACTTAAATAGGGTCAGAGAGAATACTGACATCCTAAAAATCCCCAAAGGGATTGCAACAAAATATGAAGATGGTGATGACATCACCAAATGGTTCACAGCTTTTGGGAGGGCGTGTGCAACCAGAAAAGTAAACAGATCTCACTGGGGTGCTCTCCTTTGGGAAATGTTCACTGGAAAGTGTAGGGATAGACTCCTCACACTTCCTGGTAGAGATGCAGAATCCTATGACCTCATGAAGGCTACCCTGATTGAGGGCTTTGGATTCTCCACTGAGGAGTACAGGATTAGGTTCAGGGGGGCTCAAAAATCCTCGAGCCATACCTGGGTTGATTTTGTAGACTACTCAGTGAAAACACTGAATGGTTGGGTAACTGGAAATGAAGTGCATGACTATGTTGGGATTTATAATTTGTTTATGAAAAAACACATTGTAAGTAACTGCTTCAATGAAAAGGTGCATCAGTATCTGGTAGACCTAGGTCCAATTTCTCCCCAAGAATTGGGAAAGAAGGCAGACCACTGGGTCAAGACTAGGGTAACCAAAACTTCCACTGGGGGTGACCAAAAGAAAGGGGTTACAAAGCCTCCCCAGGAGAAAGTAGGTGACACTAGAAACAAAGAAAAAGAGTCCTCTGTAGGCCCCCAAAAACCAGACCAGGTGGGAGGGCCCCAAGACACAACCCAAAACAAAGGTGGGTACCAGGGTAAGAACTGGGATGCCACTAAGGCATGGTGCCAAAATTGTAGACAGACAGGGCACCACACCAAGGACACTTCTTGTCCCAAAAACAAACCCCCTAGCAAAATCCCAGGGGTGACCAGTGTAGCCATTGGGGATGACTCCTCAGATGAGGAGGTCTTCATAGCCTTCAACTGGAAAAAGGGCCCAACAGGTGAGTTGGAGATTCCAGAGGGAAGTAGACACTTCCACCACCTACTGGTGAATGGAATCCCAGCCACTGCCCTGAGAGACACTTGTGCCAGTCCCACTATTGTGCATGACAGGCTGGTGTTCTCAAACCAGTACATCCCAGGTGAGACTGCCAGAGTAAGAGTTAGCCCAGACAGGGTCACTGATAGGCCTGTGGCTTTTGTGCCCATAGAAGTGGGTGGGACTTTTAGCTCGAGAAGGGTGGTAGTCAGTACAGACCTCCCCCTTGATTGTCTCCTGGAAATGACTACCCAGAGGTTAGTCAGAGCCCAAGAGAGGAACTGGTCCAGTGCCAGTCCTCTCCCAAGGATTCTGGAGGTGCTACCCCTGCAGTAACTGCAAGTAGGCCCCAAAAGAAAAAGAAAGGAAAACAGAGTAGGAAAGGTGGACAACCTTTAGCCAAGGTTCCAGCAAGCCAAGGAGATTCTGCTCCAGTAGAGGAGAACTCCAAAAATGGCACTGGTAAAGTCCAACCTGACCCACAAGAAGTCCTGGCGCGTCAGGCAACTGTTAAACCTGAGTGGGTAGCTCCTCAGTTAACAGAAGAAAGAGTGGAAGAAGGGTGTTTACTACAAGATGTAGTAACCCCCCACTCTTACACAGCAGACAGGCACCCTGAACCCAAAGAAGCCTGTAACTTAGCTCCTTCCCTTGAAGGTGAAGAGCTAAAGGTGTGGTTCTGGGCACTGACAGCTGTCAGTGGCCTCTGCTGGGTGTTAGCCTTTATGGCTGCACTATCCTTGGTATGGTGGTCTGACCCCATGCCAAATAGCAAGTTAGGCCCCCTTGTTGTAGTTTAGCAGCGATTAGATTAAGCATTAGCAGAAGACATCTTGTATTTAGTAACTATTGTGAACATTTCGCGGAATCCATTTTGTATTCATGGCAGCCATTTTCTCTGCCACATGCTGCCATGTGCTCACCATGTGCTCTGTCCTAACTTTCTGTTAACTACTCTTGAAAATTTGCCTAGTAACAAGTTATATTTAGCATCTCCCACTTTCGCACATGCTCAGTAAGGTCTGCAGCTGTTAGTCCTTGAAAACTGTTAGCTCCTCCTACCTGTCGACTGTGCATTTCCACATGACCTTACGTGTATGCAAGTCTTGCTTCTATAATTGTACCACCTCCTTTTAGACCCTGCGTGGGTATAAAAGGACCATGCTCTCTCAGTTCAGTGTGCTACTTCAAAAATTACCGAAGGGTGCTGTTTGAACTGTAGTACCACCTCATGAGGTTAATAAACTTTGTCTTTTATTTCAGTTTCTGTGCCAACTTCTTCCTACATGGTCTGAGGACTTCGTACATAGAAAGGTGAACCCCTTGCATTAGTAGGCCTTGCTGAGACTTACTTCAACAAATTGGTGCCCGAACAGGGACTCATCGGCTATTCGGATGCCCAACGGATTGGTCGCGATGAAGGATTGGATCTCGCTGCGGACGATCAATGCCTGAGGAGACCGAGTCTTGGCAACCACGGCGTTTTTCCCTTCTTTCTGATTTGACCATCGAGGTGGCGCCGGTCCGCGACTGAGATCCTTTTTGTTCATTCGTCATGCAGGGACCATTTGGTCAATTTTAGAACTTGGCAGTTGGAACCTGGACACCCTGTGATTGGTAAGAGCCGTTTTACGGCACTTGCTGTGGGTTTTGATGCCTTTGTTTGGTAATGTAGTTTAGCACTACTTACTGTGGCTCTCGTGTTTTGGGTGACTAGTCATTTTGTGTCCTTTGAATTGATATATAAATTGCAATTTATATAGGCAGGTAATGAGGAGAATTTTCTCCAATTTAATTTTGATTTGAACGGCACCTATAGTGCTACTTTGATTATAATATTGCATATTCTGCACTATTTTTGGCATGCCTGTTTTTAGCGCACTTCGTAGGATGTGTTGCTTTTGTAATGGTACCAATTTGAGACTGGAAGAATCGCAACCGGCACCCCTAGAGGGGACGCCCAATAGAGATATGTATGTTAAACATGGTCTTTCTTCTATAATGTACAGCACATTATGGAATAAATACACTCGTGCGGATCCTGAGTTACGTTGGCCTATGCATGGGTCATTTGATTTGTGAAAGATTGAGCATGTGGAACAATGTATGTGTAAGCGAAAGTCTAGGCAAGATATGTTTGACTGTGTACGAATGTGGGAGAAAGAAGTGCGTGGACGAGTGAAGCGTGAGCAAGCCTTGCTTGAGAAAGAGCAGCGGTAGAATGTATATGTACAAGCATTGGAAATGAGAAAGAAAGAAATAAATGACTTAAAGGAGCTAGAAGAGAAAGAACGTAAATTACAGGTAACTGGCCAATACACTGTTAGGCAACCTCTCTATCCTATCCTTAATAAACCACATGATGATTTATTGATATTAGATCGCCCTCCACCTTCGTATGTCGTTCCTTCTGCCCCTCATGAGTTAGCTAAGGCCTCCAGTTCGGAGCAACAGAAGATGCGAGACAGTCGCTCTATGTTGCCTGCTGACCGTGCGTCTGAGCTTAGATCTATTGCTCGTAAAACAATTCGTAGCATTGTCTATGCTTCTGGACTTTTAGACAACATGAAAGGCTGGACGGAAAAGGAGCAGCTATATTTTACTGAGGCATTTGGCTCAGAAGTTATTGAACTATATCGGAAATATTCTGATGAGTTAGAGCCCAATGATGTAGCAGCTGATCATAAGCAAATGCGTGATGGTCTTTTTGTTTTCTCCCAGGCGGTTAATGCAGTCAGGCGTTTGGTGAAATTATGTGTTACGGCAGTCCGTTTGCAAGAGAAGAAAAGGGCTGTGGATGTAGTTGCACGGACATCTCAGACCGGTGGGGTGCAAGCTTCCATGTTTGGAACAGATAAGACTATGATAGTTCACACGAAACCAATGCGGGAGGCCGCGCCTTTGTATGTTCCTCCTAAAGGATTGGGTACAAGTGATGATAAAACTTCTGTTGATGCTAAGGGTTATTTTATTTATAATTGGGTGTATACTCCTTGGAATAGGGCAGATGTAATGGCACTTAAAACAGCATTACCTGACCCGTGGAAAAATCCAGCCGCCTTTTATGAGGAAGTTGAGGGAGCAATTAGTTCTTGTACTATGACTTTGGCTGACATTGATTTCTTTTTCGGATTGATATTACCGCCAGATATGTGGAGAACTGTTCGTAAAATTGTTGATTGTGCAGTTTTTGGGGCGTCATGGAAAGAATTAGAACAGATGGACGGGGATAGGGAACCTGCGAAAAAGCCATATCAGTTGATTCTAGATCTTCCTGCAGCCATATTAGTTAAGTAAAAAACTATTATTCCCCCTAAAAAGATAGATTGGACTGTTTTAGCGTCTTATAAGCAAAAGGCAGATGAATCGGTCTCTGATTTCTTTACACGCTTTGAAGAAGCATTTCATGATTTTAGCGGCCAGTTATTGTCAGATGATACGGGCAGACATTTGTTTGTCGATAAATAGTTGCAAATCTGTTACCAGGAATAGCTAGTCATCTAAAAGCTAGTGAAAGTTCATGGACTACCTCTACTCCGGTTTCTCTTTCGACTATGGCTCAGTATTATGAACGTCAGGAATTAGAAGCAAAAGGTAGCGAGGATAAAAAGATTAAAGAATTAAAGACGAAGGTTATGTTGGCTCAAGCTTATGGTCCACCTTTTAGAGGTAGTGATAGAGGTGGACGTGGATCTTATGGCTCTTCTTACACTCGTTCAAATTTGTCTGTTGATCAGTGTGCGTTCTACGTGTTCAGCAGTGTTTACGTGGTCGGGGACAAATGAGAAATAGCTCAGGATATTCAGGACCTAGAAGAAGCACGAATGATCATGCTGGGGTTGATACTAATGTACGAGGGCAGGATGTGTTTAACACTTTTGGTAGACGGAACCAATACCAGATGTCTAACCATGTGCAGCCTGATTTCCAAGATTCTGCTTATGCATAGGATTGCCTAAGATGGGGTAAGGAATCAGTTGAAGTTCCAGTAGATCAGAGGGGTCCCTATGTTACAGCACATGTTTTGGGTTCTACTGATCAGTTTCAGGTTGATACAGGAGCTACTCGTAGCGCCTTGTCTAAACAATTGACTCCAAGGGCTCCCCTGTCTGGCTTAACCATTACATCGATAGGTTTCGATGGAACACCTTCCCCTAGTCCATTGTCACAACCACTTGCATTCCATGTTGATAAATTTACTGCTCCATGTCCAATTTTGCTTTCTCCAAATACACCAGACAATATTGTGGGTCTTGATATGCTCAAGTATTTCAGGGCTACAATATGATGCTCTCCTGAAGGGGTGTGTGTTAGTTTAAATGATAATCATCCTGTGATGGAAAGAGTTTGTCTTGTTAAAGAGGATATTGCATTAGCTTCACTCCCCAGTACTTTGTGGGCTACTTCGGATACTGATGTGGGACAAATGATTATTCCACCGGTACATATTTGTGTGAAGGAGGGAGCTGTATTGCCACGTTTGCCTCAATACAAAATTTCACAGGAGGGCGAAGAAGCACTCACACGAATTGTGCATGATCTTATTGCAGTTGGAGTTGTTGAGGAAGTTCTGTATAATGTTTGTAACAGTCCGATTCTTCCTATTCTGAAAAAGGACACTGATACCAGGATTTACCGATTCATTATTGATTTACAAGAAGTCAATAAGATTGTGATACCACAATATCCTGTGGTATCTGACATCACGACACTTCTTACTTTGGTTCCCCCGACAGCAACTACGTTCTCTGTGATAGACTTGAACAATGCTTTCTTTTCGATCCCTATTCATCCTGACAGCCGATATTTGTTTGGTTTTACTTTGAATAAACAATCATGTAGATTTTGCAGAGTTCCTCAAGGCTATATGGAGAGTCCAAGTATTTATAGTCAAGCGTTAAAAAGACAACTTGATTCTTTTGTTTTGCCTGAAGGTGTGGCTCTCATACAATATGTCGATGATATTTTGTTGGCGGCTGATACCCCTGAGGAATGTGAAAAGTGCACTTTGTCCTTACTTTCTTTTCTTGCTTCACACCATCATAAAGTGTCACAAAAGAAATTGCAATATTCTAGACCAAAGGTAACCTATTTAGGTCACCTTTTGTGTAAGGAGGGCCGTGCACTTACATCAGATCGTATACAAGCAATTTTAGACACACCAGTACCCTCTACTCAGAAAGATGTTCGTGCATTGCTTGGTCTTACTTCTTTTTGTAGGCAATGGATATTAGGGTTTTCACACATTGTCAAACCTTTGCTAGCACTTTTGACTAAAGATACTCCAATGCCCCTCCCATGGACAGATGAATGTGAGACTGCTTTCCAGCAGCTGCGACAAGCCCTTTGTTCAGCACCAGTGTTAGGTACTCCAGATTACATGAAGCCTTTTGCACTTTACGTACATGAGAAAGATGGATGTGCATTGTCAGTTTTAGTACAGACACATGGCGATAAGCAGCGTCCCTGTGCATATTTTTCAGCAGTACTTGATCCTGTCGCTCGAGCGTTGCCTGGGTGTTTTCGTTCAGTTGCCGCAACAGCTGTGTCAATACGTCAGAGTGAAGGGATAGTTTTGTCACATAAGCTGTTGGTGTTAGTACCCCATGCGGTTGCTGCTCTTTTAAATCAAACAAAGACACAACATTTAACTAGCGCTCGCCTGACAGGATATGAGTTGACATTGCTGGCTCCTCACATTACATTGAAGAGATGTGCAACACTAAATCCAGCCACTTTGTTGCCATATCCGGTGACTCAGCCTCAGTCACAAGAAACACATGATTGTATATTCCTTACCGAAGAACAGACAAAGGGTCGTATTGATTTACAAGATACGGCCCTTTTAGATGTAGAAGGGGAATTGTGGGTTGATGGGTCTTGTTTGAAGTTGCCAGATGGTACGACCTCAGCTGCATATGCAATCACCACAATACACACAGTAGTGGAGACATCTCGTATACCACAGAAGTCAGCTCAAGCAGCTGAACTAATAGCTTTGACACGAGCATGTGAGCTTAGTACTGACTTATGTGTGAACATTTATACAGATAGCCGCTATGCTTTTGGAGTGGCTCATGATTTTGTTTTGCTTTGGAAGGGGAGAGGCTTTCTCACATCCCACGGGATGCAGATAATGCACGGAGAATTAGTGCATAACCTCTTGACTGCATTGACATATCCAAAGAAACTAGCTATTGTGAAATGTAATGCACACAAGAAAATGACCGATAAGATAGGGCAAGGTAATGCTCTTGCGGACCACGTAGCGCGTGAGACTGCGATGCAGCGAAGTACTACTTCTATGTATGTAGTGAAGTCACAAGCTGAACGTTGGCATAATGCTAGACAAGACGTATTAGATATACAGAAATCTGCTTCTCTGAAAGAACGTGAGCAATGGTCTGAAAATGGAGAATTGGATGATGAGGGCTGTTGGCGGAATAAGCAGATGGATAAATGGAAATTGCCTATAGCTTTTGTACAACCTATGGTTCAGATGGCACATGGGCTGGCACACGTTAGAGCTTCAACAATAACGAAGTTGCTTACGCAAGTTTGGGAGCATCCAGAAATTTCCAGTACAGCTAAGAGAGTAGTACAGTCTTGTTTGATCTGTTTACAATACAATCCTGGAAAAGGGACACGTACTCCTGCGGGAGGGTTTGCTACACCAACTGCACCTTTTGAAGTTCTACAAATGGATTATATTCAGCTTGAATGCTGCAACACTTTAAAGTATGTCTTGGTGGTGGTATGTGCCTACAGTAAATGGATAGAGGCATACCCCACAAAGGATAACACTGCCATTACCACAGCAAAGGTGCTTTTGAAATAATTTTTCCCTAGGTTTGGTGTTTGCAGACTTTTATGGAGTGATAACGGACCTCATTTTGTTGGGGAAGTTATTAAGTATGTCCTGAAAGGCTTAGGGATCAAACAGAAGTTCCATGCAGTTTTCCACCCACAATCAGCAGGGTTGGTGGAAAGGTATAATGCTATTTTGAAGCTGAAGTTAGCGAAGATACAGGCTTCCACTTCCTTAACTTGGCCGGATGCATTACCGTTGGCATTATTTTCCATTAGATCAGTGCCATACTCTTGAATTGGCCTTACTCCCTAAGATATAGGGGGTCATTCCGACCCTGGCGGTCCATGACCGCCAGGGCCGGAGACCACGGAAGCACCGCTAACAGGCTGGCGGTGCTTCCAGGGCCATTCTGACTGCGGCGGTAAAGCCGCGGTCAGAAAAGGGGAACCGGCGGTTTCCAGCCGGTTTTCCCCTGGCCCAGGGAATCCTCCATGGCGGCGCTGCTTGCAGCGCCGCCATGGGGATAATGACCCCCTTCCCGCCAGCCTGTTTCTGGCGGTTTTCACCGCCAGAAACAGGATGGCGGGAACGGGTGTCGTGGGGCCCCTGGGGGCCCCTGCACTGCCCATGCCAATGGCATGGGCAGTGCAGGGGCCCCCTAACAGGGCCCCATAAAGATTTTCACTGTCTGCTTTGCAGACAGTGAAAATCGCGACGGGTGCCACTGCCCCCGTCGCACTCCTGCAATTCCGCCGGCTCCATTCGGAGCCGGCTTCCTTGTTGCAGGGTCTTTCCCGCTGGGCCGGCGGGCGCCCTTTTGGCAGTCGCCCGCCTGCCCAGCGGGAAAGTCGTAATGGGAGCGGCCTTACGACGGGGTTACTTTGGCGGGCGGCCTCCGCCGCCCGCCAAAGTCGGAATGACCCCCATGGTGTTTGGGAGTCCAAGGAATATTTGGGGAGTTCCTAAGCCAAAATCTGTATGTGATGTACCTTGTGTCCTGATGAATGATTATTTGGCACAGTTAACCGACAATTTGGTTTCTATTCATCAACAGGTTCGAGAAGCACTTCCTGACAGATCTACGGGTGAAGACCATGAACTCCGACCTGGTGACCAGGTGAAAATGAAGTCCTTTGAAAGATCAAGCAGCTTGGAACCAAGGTGGCGAGGCCCAGAACAGGTGCTTCTTGCGACAAGGACAGCAGTTCGAGTGACGAACCGAAAGAATTGGGTCCATAGTACTCACTGCAAGAGAGTGCTACCTACCTTGGTGGAACCTGCTGTGCTGACCGATCATCAAGAGATTTTGACTACAGAGAAAGGCCGTGCTATATCACCTGACGAATCTGCAGAGGCCTTCCCGGACCATACGACTTCTGGAGTGTTGCGATATAATTTGAGACTGAGGAAAGAATCTGAAAATGTTTTGAAAAAAACTGGTTGAGCTACCGCCCTGGGTTAGTGAAACGGAGAGCCACTGTGGCAAGGGGGGGGATCAGTCATGCATTAGAGTAGTGACACCCGTCTTGGCCTGTGGTGAAGAAATCAGCGGCTGCCCAGGGATAAGAGCTCCAACAATTGTTTTTAATTCATTTCTGAAAGGGTCGATTATCACTGTTGCTAAAATGAATAACAAACTGATCATTAGTACTATGGGGTTTGTTGTTGTTTTGGTGGTTACAGCAACAATCACTTGGTTTGTTGAAAAGAAGGCTCCTGCTCGTGAGTTTTTTGTTGCCACTACTCCAGTACCAGAGGATCACTATTACTTTACGCTTCCCTATCAGGAGCAGAATGACCGTCAATCGTACTTCATTAATACTTTCATTCAGATGTTGCATCATAATCATAATGCTACAAATACTACTAACTGTTGGGTATGTGGAATGATATCTGCGCATCAAAAGAAAGGAGGAACACCTTTCATTACTCTTCCTTTTTCACACAATGGTTCTTGTCAAGCTTGGTACACGCTTTTGTTTGCATCTAGAAAACGTACAGAGGGCGGACTTTGTTTTCGCCTTAATAAAGTATGCTACCAAGACAAAGATGGGTATCCCCAAGCCAAAGGAACTAAATGGGAATGGGAAGAGTATCAACCGGACAATGTTTCAATACCATATGTCTTCACAAATATAAGAGACTCTGACAAGAAAGAACAATTTGTGATTTCTGTTACAAAAACTAAAGCAGATTCATGTATACGTAGCATTGGGCGAATTCCAGTAGGGATAAGCGATTGTACCTTGATTTTAACTATTGAGGGTGTAAATAATAGTAGTTTTACAGCTTCACACAATACATATTTTGTTTGTGGTAACTATGGATATTACCAACTACCTGTTGGGCGGTCAGGTGTGTGTTATGTATCTTTTCTATTACGCCCTGTGTTTTTGGCCCCTGCATCATATCACCGAGATTTTAAACTGTTCAATGACATCGTTAAAAATAGATATAAAAGGACAATAAGTACAAATGAGGTAGACCAAACTGATACTAGCCTGCAACAATATGTTGATTTAATTTAGGGTTGTTCCCCATTGTGGGTGCTGCGTTAAACAGTAGGAAAGTGAGACGATTGACTAGGGTTGTGGAAGCTGTTACCAATCAGGCATCTCTGGCACTTGGGAATATTACTAAGGAGCTCCAAACTGAGAGGATTGTAGCGCTCCAGAATCATATGGTACTAGATGCGATATTAGCTGACCGAGATGGTGCATGTCGCATCATCGGTAGTAGTTGCTGTGTTTTAATTCCCGATCACTAACCTTCAGTATATGATGCAATATCTAAATTGCATACAATTGCTGCAGAAATCCACACAGAGACTGGTACTTGGACATTTTCTGGATGGTTTTGGGCTCTTGTTTCCGCCTGGGGCTGGAAACTACTGACTATCCTGTGTGTAATGATTGCAATATTTTTCACATGCTGTATCTGTATTCAGTGTGGTCCAATGTTCTGCTCCTTGTGTATTACTGCTTGTATGCCTACCAAAAGAAATATTACAGAAATGAAAGCACAACATATGTTAGATAAGGAAATAGCTGAAATGATGAGCATAAATATACAAGATGAATATTTAGATTATCCTAGAAAGACGAATGTCTTCACCTAATGCTGAAAGGGTCCTCTGTTGTAGTTTAGCAGCGATTAGATTAAGCCTTATCAGAAGACATCTTGTATTTAGTAACTATTGTGAACATTTCGCGGAATCCATTTTGTATTCATGGCAGCTATTTTTTCTGCCACATGCTACCATGTGCTCACCATGTGCTCTGTCCTACCTTTCTGTTAACTACTCTTGAAAATCTGCCTAGTGACAAGTTATATTTAGCATCTCCCACTTTCGCTCATGCTCAGTAAGGTCTGCAGCTGTTAGTCCTTGAAAACTGTTAGCTCCTCCTACCTGTTGACTGTGCATTTCCACATGACCTTACATGTATGCAAGTCTTGCTTCTATAATTGTACCACCTCCTTTTAGCCCATGCGCAGGTATAAAAGGACCATGCTCTCTCAGTTCAGTGTGCTACTTCAAACATTACCGAAGGGTGCTGTTTGAACTGTAGTACCACCTCATGAGGTTAATAAACTTTGGGCCTCATTCTGACCCTGGCGGACGGCGGAGGCCGTCCGCCAGGGTACCGCCGCTGAATGACCGAACCGCGGTCAAAAGACCGCGGCGGCCATTCAGACATTTCCTCTGGGCCGGCGGGCGCTCTCCAAAAGAGCGCCCGCCGGCCCAGAGGAAATGCCCCTGCAACGAGGACGCCGGCTCAGAATTGAGCCGGCGTAGCTGCAGGGGTGCGACGGGTGCAGTTGCACCCGTCGCGTATTTCAGTGTCTGCTTAGCAGACACTGAAATACTTTTCGGGGCCCCCAGGGGCCCCGCGGCACCCCCTACCGCCATCCTGTTCCTGGCGGGTGAACCGCCAGGAACAGGATGGCGGTAGGGGGTGTCAGAATCCCCCATGGCGGCGCAGCAAGCTGCGCCGCCATGGGGGATTTTAAGGGCAGTGGTAAACCGGCGGGAGACCGCCGGTTTGCCTCTTCTGACCGCGGCCGAACCGCCGCGGTCAGAATGCCCTGCGGGGCACCGCCGGCCTGTCGGCGCTGCTCCCGCCGACCCTGGCCCCGGCGGTCTTAGACCGCCGGGGTCAGAATGACCCCCTTTGTCTTTTATTTCAGTTTCTGTGCCAACTTCTTCCTACATGGTCTGAGGACTTCGTGCAGAGAAAGGTGAACCCCTTGCACTAGTAGGCCTTGCTGAGGCTTACTTCAACACCCTGACCCTGTTGGTCATGGTGGTGTTACTCCAGCTCTGGGTAACGTCTTTGGGTAAGCTAGGGGTGACCCTGGCTAAGATAAGATTAGCAGAGGTGGATACCTCTAACCCCAAAATAGATAGAATGTGTGAAGATATTAAAAGCACAGACAAGAGGCAATTCAGACTAGGTCCTATCACTGTGGAAGTGGGTCAGTTCCCCAGAGGGAATGACCTGAACCGGAGGATGTAAGGCAGAGTAGGCCCTGCAACAAACCAGCCTATTTCCTCTACTCTTCCTCGCCTGACAGACTAGGAAGACTCTCCCAGCTTTGGCTGAGTCCCCTAGCCTGTGGGCTGGGGGGGCTTGTGTAAGAAAATGGCTCCCTGTTGCAATTACCCCCCCACTTTTTGCCTGATACTGATGCTGACTTGACTGAGAAGTGTGCTGGGACCCTGCTAACCAGGCCCCAGCACCAGTGTTCTTTCACCTAAAATGTACCATTGTCTCCACAATTGGCACAACCCTGGCACCCAGGTAAGTCCCTTGTAACTGGTACCCTGTTACCAAGGGCCCTGATGCCAGGGAAGGTCTCTAAGGGCTGCAGCATGTCTTATGCCACCCTAGGGACCCCTCACTCAGCACAGACACACTGCTTGCCAGCTTGTGTGTGCTGGTGGGGAGAAAATGACTAAGTCGACATGGCACTCCCCTCAGGGTGCCATGCCAACCTCACACTGCCTATGGCATAGGTAAGTCACCCCTCTAACAGGCCTTAAAGCCCTAAGGCAGGGTGCACTATACCACAGGTGAGGGCATAGGTGCATGAGCACTATGCCCCTACAGTGTCTAAGCAAAACCTTAGACATTGTAAGTGCAGGGTAGCCATAAGAGTATATGGTCTGGGAGTCTGTCAAAAACGAACTCCACAGCTCCATAATGGCTTCACTGAATACTGGGAATTTTGGTATCAAGCTTCTCAGAATAATAAACCCACACTGATGCCAGTGTTGGATTTATTAAAAAATGCACACAGAGGGCATCTTAGAGATGCCCCCTGTTTTTCACTCAATTGTTCAGTGCAGGACTGACTGGTCTGTGCCAGCCTGCTGCTGAGAGACGAGTTTCTGACCCCATGTGGTGAGGGCCTTTGTGCTCTCTGAGGACAGAAACAAAAGCCTGCTCTGGGTAGAGGTGCTTCACACCTCCCCCCTTCAGGAACTGTAACACCTAGCAGTGAGCCTCAAAGGCTCAGGCTTCAAGTTACAATGCCCCAGGGCACTCCAGCTAGTGGAGATGCCCGCCCCCTGGACACAGCCCCCACTTTTGGCGGCAAGTCCAGGAGAGATAATGAGAAAAACAAGGAGGAGTCACCCACCAGTCAGGACAGCCCCTAAGGTGTCCTGAGCTGAGGTGACCCCTGCCTTTAGAAATCCTCCATCTTGATTTTGGAGAATTCCCCCAATAGGAAAAGGGATGTGCCCCCCTCCCCTCAGGAAGGAGGCACAAAGAGGGTGTAGCCACCCTCAAGGACAGCAGCCATTGGCTACTGCCCTCCCAGACCTAAACACACCTCTAAATTCAGTATTTAGGGGCTCACCAGAACCTAGGAAACTAGATTCCTGCAACCTAAGATGAAGAAGGACTGCTGAGCTGAAAACCCTGCAGAGAAGACGGAGACACCAACTGCTTTGGCCCCAGCTCTACCGGCCTGTCTCCCCACTTCAAGAAAAACTCCAACAGTGACGCGTTCAACAGCGTCCAGCGACCTCTAAAGCCTCAGAGGACTACCCTGCATCTAAAAGAACCAAGAACTCCTGAAGACAGCGGCTCTGCTCCAAGGAAGAAGCATCTTTGCAACAAAGAAGCAACTTTGAAAGAACACACGTTTCCCGCCAGAAGCGTGAGACTTTGCACTCTGCACCCGACGCCCCCGGCTCGACTTGTGGAGAACCAACACTACAGGGAGGACTCCCCAGCGACTGCGAGCCCGTGAGTAGCCAGAGTTGACCCCCCAGAGCCCCCACAGCGACGCCCGCAGAGGGAATCCAGAGGCTCCCCCGACCGCGACTGCCTGCTTCTAAGAACCCAACGCCTGGTAAGGACACTGCACCCGCAGTCCCCAGGACGTGAAGGATCCGACCTCCAGTGCAGGAGCGACCCCCAGGTGGCCCTCTCCCTTGCCCAGGTGGTGGCTACCCCGAGGAGCCCCCCCCCCTTGCCTGCCTGCATCGCTGAAGAGACCCCTAGGTCTCCCATTGAACTACATTGCAAACCTGACGCCTGTTTGCACACTGCACCCGGCCGCCCCCGTGCCGCTGAGGGTGTACTTTTTGTTCTGACTTGTCCCCCCCCGGTGCCCTACAAAACCCCCCTGGTCTACCCTCCAAAGACGCGGGTACTTACCTGCTGGCAGACTGGAACAGGGGCACCCCCTTCTCCATTGAAGCCTATGTGTTTTGGGCACCACTTTGACCTCTGCACCTGACCGGTCCTGAGCTGCTGGTGTGGTAACTTTGGGGTTGCTCTGAACCCCCAACGGTGGGCTACCTTGGACCCAACTTTGAACCCTGTAGGTGGTTTACTTACCTGCAAAACTAACAAACACTTACCTCCCTCAGGAACTGTTGAAAATTGCACAGTGTCCAGTTTTAAAATAGCTTATTGCCATTTGTGTGAAAACTGTATATGCTATTTTGCTCATTCGAAGTTCCTAAAGTTCCTAAGTGAAATACCTTTCATTTAAAGTATTGTTTGTAAATCTTGAACCTGTGGTTCTTAAAATAAACTCAGAAAATATATTTTTTTATATAAAAACCTATTGGCCTGGAATTGTCTTTGAGTGTGTGTTCCCCATTTATTGCCTGTGTGTGTACAACAAATGCTTAACACTACCCTCTGATAAGCCTACTGCTCGACCACACTACCACAAAATAGATCATTAGAATGATCTCTTTTTGCCACTATCTTACCTCTAAGGGGAACCCTTGGACTCTGTGCCTGCTATTTCTTACTTTGAAATAGTACATACAGAGCCAACTTCCCACATGAGCTCAATGTCATAACAATAGGTGCCAGATAAAAATCTACGTAATCAGACACTCTTTCATAAAGTGAATCACAAGCATAAACTATTGGTCTGCCTGGTGGATTAGTTAATGACTTATGAATTTTCGGTAAAAAGTAAATTGTTGGTAAAGATGGATTTTCCTTTTTCAGAAATTTGTATTCGTCAATATTCAATAATTGTGGTTGATGCCAATCATCCAATTTCGAATGTAACTGATGAACCAGTTGATTTATGGGATTATGGCTAAGTTTCCTGTAGTTCAATTCATTCTTCAACTGTCTATATGCTTCCGCAATATAACTTTCAACATTTAAAATCACAATATTGCCGCCCTTATCTGCTGGTTTGATTATTATATTGTTATTATTCATCAAGTTTTTAATTGCTGAACGTTCACTTTTAGTTAGATTCTCCTGTGATCCATGATGCCTTATCTTTTGTAATTTTTCTACATCTTCCAATACAAGTTCTGAAAACATATCAATTTTATTGCCAGGTGACAAAACTGGACAGAATGTTGATCTTTCTTTAAAATGACTATATTATTGTCTATTCGTGTCAATATTTAATTCCTTAAGCACTTCCATTTCCGTGTAATCTTCATCTGATAAATTATGATATAAATCAAACATGGTTTTCAAATCAGACATTTGATCAATTTGTAACTCCAAGTCATCCGATTCATTACTTGTTGGGTCATCCTTTTTGGAGTCCACCTTCTGTGATTGCCTAGAATGAAAATTGATTAATTTCATTTTCCTAATAAATTTGTAAATATCTATACGAGTGTCTACATAATTAAAATGAATCTCAGGGCAAAATGATAAGCCCTTATTCAACATCCGATGTTCCACTGGTGTTAGTTCATGGTCTGATAAATTTACTACTAAATCAGGTTTCCCTATTGTTTTTACTGATTCCTGAGAGGATACTGCCTTTTTTCTGTTACCTTTTCTTTTTGCTCTTCTTGTCTTTCTCTTCTTTTTCCTATTGAGTCTGTACTTCTTCCAAATCCATGGGTTCTGTTTCTTCCTCTTCCTCTTATTAGTCGTTGATCTAAATACAGCACTATCATCTCTTCTAAAAAAGTATTTTTTCTTGTAATGTCAACATGTTCCAATAATCTCCTTCCGTTGACTCAACATCAGATTCACTTGGGGTATCAGTGTTATTAGTATTTTGGTTTGCACCATTCCTTTTGACATCATATTTCAAACTCTCAAATCTTTTTGCAATGTTAGAACTCTTCCATATTTATAATCATTTTCATCTCTGATAAATTTTCTTTTTTTACGATCCTGTATAACTTCCTCATATTTATCCAATTTATTTTCCATACTTTTTCTTAATAATTCCTGCTAATTTATGTCTTCATTCATAGTCATTCCTTCTTCCAAATCTTTTATTTTGCCATCTATTTCATCCAAGTCCAATTTTGCATATTTGATTAATATTCTCATCACGTTCAATGAGCATTGTGTGTTATTCTCTTCCCATTCTTGGAATAACTCTGGTTTTACATTTGAGTATGTTGGAATGGTAAATATACGTAATCCCCTGGGAATTCTCTTAACCTCAATATATTTTTCCAATGTAATTACTTCCCAACTTTTACTTATTTCTCTCTTATATTGTTTTTCCAAATGAAAAAACTGGTATTTCAATGAAGAGTTTTTTTGTTGTTGTGCTGACATAGTTTCTAACAAGGTACTTTGATCATAGACATCAAATAATTCTGTAGCCATCAATTGCCGTTTTGTTTTCCTAGCTTCCATCTTCAAGTGAATGTATTTGACCTATTTTTAACCTCTTTGCACTTATTGAATTCCAACAAGTCTATTATGTAACTGGATTCTTGCCAGCTAACAAATACCTTATCTGCCGTGGCAATGGAAATATAATTATCAACACCCAGGCCGGAGCCACTTCAACATCGATTCAATTAGAGATAAGTGTTCTTTCTCTTCACTTCTATTCCATGCGGACTTACGCCACTCGTGGTTTTCACTCAGATGGCGTCCTCTGACACCGTCTCTGCGATAACAATTCGTGGCCAGCGTTTTCCAAGAACAAAAACTCCTCCGATGTCAGGCACCGTCGCAGTAGAAATATTTACTCAGCAATGCGGCCACACACCGCGACGCGCTCTGCAGTTGGTGTGTTATGCGAGAGCTGGCCATCCTCTCAGTCAATGTAAAATCCAAAAGTAGATGGCAGCGCACACTGTTAAGGTTGATTTACTTAACTGCATTTATTTGTTGAGTGCGAAGGACAAAAGAAACAACGCGTTTCGACTAACCAGTCTTCTTCATAGTTGCAGAGTCCTTTCTTTCAGTCATTATTTATACTTTTGTGCTCAAAAATCTTTTACAATGCATTATGGTTATTATAGTCCACCACTATTTGAACCAATGAGTTAGTATTAATATAACAAATTTAAACAACAATATCTTCCAACGTGCATTTAAATATATACCCTGATTCACATATACAGACATTTATATTACCAACAAACAGAAAAGGACCACTCAAAATAAATAATACATTTCTGTGCTCTAATTACATGTCCTAAATTCACTCGAAAAATGGTAAAAACATTTTTGCACTATTATTTTAGATTACCATTATTAATTATTTTATGTACTCAAAAAAATGTGTCTGCAATGACATAATATATTAATGTCCTATTCAAATAAAAATATACTTACTATTGCCACAACAACAATCTAATTCTTATTACTCCACTTATTCTTCACAAGTATATGAAAAGTTCCTCATCATTATTCATCCCAAACGGTATCTTAGTTCTCATTTTAATAATATACCATGATTCTAGCTGTCTACGTTTCCTGACTCTGTCACCACCTCTTTCATGTTCCGGAATATGATCCAACCCATAATATCTTAAGGTTTTCCAATCATTAATGCCATGTGTTTTTAGATGTTTAGTTACAGCATAAGTTGGATCATTATGTTTAATAGCTCTAATGCGTTCTAAAATTTTCTTTTTCAGCATGCAAGCCTCTTCCTATTACTATAAACTCCCAATTAACACTTCTGGATTCTTCCCTCCTCTATCCCTCAATTACTCTAGTCATTCCAACTAACAAACTCACATATCCTCTGCTCAAGTTAATTCATAATAATACTAAAACTGTATTCATATTTCCCTATGGTAATGCACCACTAATTCTTCTTGGTTTCTGGAGTAGTGTGCTACTTGCCGAAAAGCGATTCAATGCCTCATCAGCGATAGTAAGCGCTATATACACACTATTGCAACACAATACAATACAATTGAGTGGCAGAATTGTTTCTAATCCAATATGCAGACCCTGGCAGGACTTTTGGTTTAACACCCTCCTGGTTTGAAAACACAGTTCATTATGAACTAGAACCAGGTACTAGAACCCTTCATCTTCCATAGTAAGTTTACCATTTTAGGGGACTTTAGCCTCCATTTAGAAGAGAAGGGTGATAATAGCACCAGGGCCTTCTTTGACCAAATGAACAGCTTTGGCTTTTTCCAAAGGGTTAACTCTACAACCTGGTCATATGCTGGACAGAATCTTTTCCAACCAAAATGCACTGGCAGTGGAAGATTGTCATCAAGCTGTGATGTTTAGTGTGCATAGGGAGATGGCAGAAAAGAGCATGTAGGGTAACGTCACTAGTTTTAGAAAGTAGAGTAAAATTTCGGGAAAGGAACTAACGGAAGACCTTGACAAATCTCAAGTACGAGACAATTAGAGATATTTGCAGCCCAGGATCTCTAGCAGAAAATTTTAATAATAGCTAATGCCAGCTATTGATGAGCTAAAAACAATAAAAGGAGGAAAACCTTGGCCCTGTGGTTTTCTGAAAGTCTTAAAGACCTTCAAAGGCAATGTCGGAGGCAGGAACGGAGGTGTTGAATTGCTGTCAATGTGGAAAAGAGGAGCAAACAGAAGGATTTAGTTTGAAAGCATAAAAGTGCTAATAATGAGACTAAATCATCTTATTTTTCCCCAGAAGATGGGATCTGCTATTAGTACCCCATAGGAATTATTTAATATTTAAGAAGGTCAGCAGTCTCATGTACCCCCTACTCAAAAGGTGCTGGAGAAATCCCAAGATTTTTGCAATAGGGTGGTTGTGTTCTTTAGGGATAAGATTATGAAGTTTTATGCCAAATTTCAATAGTCGAAGGACATGCCATATGCCTTTTTTATGGAAGGCGTCTCCTCTAAGCAGCCTTTTAACAGCAGTCTAGCCAGGTTCTCTCCCATTCCAGTGGCAAAAATGAAAACCCTATTGGTGCAAACCACTTTGAGATCACTGGGTGACCTTTGTCTGCCTAGGGTGCTACAGCTGGCCCCTGATATAATTGCAGAATCTTTGTATAAAGTTTATTCTCACTTTCTGGAGTCAGGAGTGTACCCTCAGTGCTGGACTGAAGCAATAGTTATTCCCCGTAAGAAAAAGCGTAATGGGGATTCTGGAGATCTAAAAAAATCTCCGCCCAATTTCCTTGTTGCCTGCCTCAACTAAAATCCTGGACAAACATTTCAACCAGGAAGTAGCACAGTTTCTTACTAATCGCAAACTCCTTGATCCTCTCAAAATGTATTTAAGAGCAACCACGGTACTGTACCTGCTCTGCTCGGGGTGATTGATTAGATTCACCATCAAGTTGATCGAGGTGGAGCGGCTATTTTTGCTATGCATAATTTGTCTGCAGCCTTTGCCACCAGATCTCCATCTCTTTTGGTTCAAAGGTTGCAACAGGCAGGGCTGAAGGATGCTGCCTTAAGCCTGCTTTAGTCCTTTTTGGAGAATAGGACTCTTACAGTTAGCTGTGGGGATTGTAGGGCTAAATCTTTTTAGCTTCCCTGTGGAGTTCCACAGGGTTCATCCCTCAGACCTACCTTATTTAACCTGTCTGTCACCCCTCTGGTGAAAATGGCGCGCTCTTTTGGTTTCCAGGTATCTTCCTATGCTAATGACACCCAAATCATCATTTCCATCTCTGATGACTGTTAAAGGGAGGCAGACAAGTTTAGGAGTTGTATTGTTGAAGTCAGTATTTGGATGAAGTAGAACTGGCTTAAAATGAATGGGGAGAAGACAGAGATTGTGGTTTCTGAGGCCGAGAATTTGATCTGTCTGACTATTGGTTGCCGGAAACCTGTGGTCCACTACTCGTTATGGTGACTGCGGCAAAAAAATCTGGGGGTGATCTTTGATCATTGTTGACATTTGACAAGCAGGTCAATAGACCAGTGAGTTCCTGCTTCTGGACTGTTAAGACCTTAAAGAAAATCTTTTCTTACTGGGGAATTAAGGATCTGTGTGGCCATTGTACTTATTATATCGCACCTTGACAACTATATCTAAATGGCAACCAGTATTGGTTAAATTAGCTTTAGGTCATCCCAAACACTGCTGCTCAATTGATCCTGGGTCTGCCGAAACACATCTTTGTAAAGGAGGGATTGAGAACTCTCTGTTGGCTGCCAGTGAGGAAGCAGGTTACCTTCAAAGCCCTGAAAAGTGTGGAACAATGTTTATAGCAGCAGACCCTGATGCAGAGATCTGGCCTGGGGCCAGGGTTTAATTCCCGCCTAGGCGGGTCTTGGGCTCAATTCCCCTGGACCAGATAATTCTCGCCTTGGTGCCTAGTCTAATTAATGGCTCCCACTCTGTAACTCTGGGCAATAGCTTGCTTAATCTCCACAATAGCCCTGACAGCACTTGGATGCCTGGCTTCACCCTGGGGGTTGCCCAGGAGTGGGCGCCTCACAGGGAAAAGCCAGGAGGGGTTCTGCAGCGGTATGCGTACAGTGCCTTGAGACCCTAACAGGTGAGTAGTGTGCTATACACGTGTGACGTTTACATTTGCTTGCTATATAAGGCCCTCCATCAGCAGGGCTCATGTTATCATAGGGCTGTCTTCAACTAGTATGCTCCCAGTAGAATGGATAGAGAAAGGTGATGGATCCCAGGTTCCCAAGAGCTAGATTGAGTAGAACAAGCTTTCTCAGTTGCAGCTGCCACGCTGTGGGATACTCTCCTGGAAAATATTAGGAGCTTGAACCTTTATTTGATCTTTCATTGGCAGGTGAAAACCTGGCTATTTTCATAATCGCTTTGCCCTTGGTGATTCCCTTGCACCTTTTTGCAACTGTTTCTCTTGGGTTTAGATCCCCTTTCCCCTTTGAGGCCTTATCCAGTCACAGTGATATTGGTTTTATGTCCTTTATAAATTAAAATTCATTCATTCATTTTGGCTCACGCCGGATAAAGTACATTTCATAAACTTTCTTGACAGTAATGGTACAAAGAAAAATCTCATTTCATTATTAAATAGGATTTTAAAACCTAAGGAGAAAATACGATTGGTACAAGTTGCTAGCACTTCCCCAGGTAGAGAGATAAAGATAATTTGACTTATATCTTGGATTGTTTCTGGAGAAATGCAGCCTAATTATACGCAGTTAAGACAAACAACTTTTAGGCCTTCAGTCAAAGTAAGGGCTCCTACTTCAACTATCTAGAGTGTCAACGTTTCGTACATAAGGCATTCTGCTGTCTGGCCTTACAAGGCCCACTTTAGAGATGACATTCATTCATAATAATAGGTTTTATTATGTGGCAAAAACACTTTTTCCTTCATGCAATACTTTTAGACTGCTGCTCAACCAGAGAATAGTAGTGCTCCTGGAAGATATCAGATTTGTCGGTTTTGTGGGTGATCACATGTAACATTTAACTCCTGTTCCATTAGTGAATTTTCTGCACTGCTTACTCTTGCTTTCTTTGAAAGTTAACCAATATAAACAGAATCATTTTAGTTGCAGAGTGCAAGCACTGTGTCACTGAATACAACTGTCATAGTGTATAGAGTTTGACCTCTAGGAAAAAAAGTTCTTGAACAAGAGACAAATATCGGTGACCACTATGAAAAAGAGGATTCGCTACATTACACTATAAGAATTACATGCAGGAATGTTCCTGTGTACACCCACTGCCAGGCTTCCACCGTCAGGCAGCCTGGCGGTGGGATGAAACACCATCCGCCAGGGTTGCGGCGCTACCCTGCGGATAATGTTGAATTCCCCGCCAGCCTTTTCCTGGCGGGATAGGCTGGTGGAGGAGGTGCCCCGGGGCTCCCCTGGGGGCCCCTGCACTGCACATGCACTTTGCATGGCCAGTGCAGGGCCCCCGGTGCAGAGCCCCGTCGCGCAGGTCACTGCCCAATTTTTGGGCAGTGATCTGCACGATGGGTGCAACTGCACCTGCCGCACAGAGGCATTGACGGCGGCTCCATGTGTGTGTGAGTGTGCCCGTGTTTCCCCACCCCCTCCAGAAGAGTTCCGTTTTAGTTGGGTCCCATGAATGTATTCTCGCGGGGGTATAGCACCAATAAGTTGCTACTTTATAGGCTGTTTCAGCACCTGACATGTTGTGAGCTGTGTGATGTGTGATGTGCTCTGTAGTGCATGCCTTCCCGTTCCTCTTCCGTTAGGTCCCTTCCCTCCTCAGCTTCCCCCCTTATTTGTCCCTTGGTTTTAGGTAGTGATGTGGTGAGTGTAAGGAGTTTATAAAGCTTGGAAATCAGCCGCTTGTCATCTTTTTTAAGCTATAGCCACTTCTCGAATGCTGTAAGAGGTCTCGCCACTAGGGGCTTGACCATTGGTTAGAGTACCCAATATCTAACTTGGTAGTATGTCATCCTATCTGCCTCTGTGAGCCCATAAGCATCTTTTAGGCGATAAAAGGGTATAATGCTGTCCCGGTCAAATAGGCTCCCCACCCTCTTGCATCCCCCGTCAAGCCATCATTGAAAGCCCTCTGCCTTCAGGCCGGTGGCGAAGTCAGGGTTCACGCAAATCGGAGTCATAGGGGAGGGAAAGGGCGTCAGACCGTTCCTGGTTGCCACTAAGTCCCAGACCCAGAATGTCGTGCTAGTGATAGGGGAAGAATATAGCCCTATCGCTCTGTGTCTATGCTGCAGCTAGGGCTCCTTCTGTATATGTGACCCTGCAACAGCTTGGTCCATGAAACACCAGTGTTTCTCGGAGAGTGGGTGGCTCCACTCCAGCAAGAACCACAGCTGAGCCGCCTGATAGTATTTCAAGAGGCACGGGACCGCCAGCCCCCCTTTTGTCTTAGGAAGATACAAGATGTGACGCGAAATGCGTGCTGGTTTCCGGTTCCATATGAATTTAAGTATCGCCGTCTGAAGCGCAGCTATGGTTTTAGGTGGCGGGGCAAGGAGGATTGCTTGAAATGAGTAGAGTATGCGCGGTAGGATTGTCATTTTGATTGCAGCTATTCTACCTAACCATGAAAGTTTGTGTTTACTCTATACCTCCAAGTCCTTCAATACAGCGTTGGAGAGGGAAGTGTAGTTCCTGTGAGCTGTTTTAGTGGTCGTATTTGCTAGATCAATGCCAAGGTACGGGACATGCGATGATGTCCAAACGTAGGGGAGTTTTGATCGTAGTTCCGCTTCATGAGTGGGGAGGACCGACAAATTCAGAATTTGTGATTTTTGTACATTCACTTTGAAGCCTGATATGGATCCGAATGCATGTAAGGCATCAGTTAGCGCTGGTAGTGAAACCATAGGTGCTGACAGCGTAAGGATCACGTCATCGGCATAGAGGCTAATGAGGTGGTAGTCGCCCCTAAACTTAATGCCCATTACAAGGGGATTGGCCCGTAGTCTCTGTGCTAGGGGCACAATGTAGAGAGCAAAGAGAAGCGGGGAGAGCGGGCAGCCCTGTCTCGTTCCTCATTGAATCAGGAACAGCAAAGACAACGTGACATTTACTCAGACAGCCGCTTTGGGTTCTTTATAAACACATTTTATCCAATTCAGGAGTGTTGGTCCAACGCCGAAGTGCACCAAAACACCTGGAAGAGGTAGGGCCAATGCACCCTGTCGAATGCCTTCTCCATGTCAATAGTGAGGAGGAGTGCCTCTCCGCATGACTTATGTGTTTTATCTATAAGGTGTAAGAATCGCTTCGTATTATTCCCGCATTGTCGGTCGGGTATGAAACCCACTTAGTCTGGGTCCACTAGCCCAGGCATGTAGGGGTTGAGGCATTGCGCCAAGATGCCAGTGAACAGCTTGGCATCTATGTTTAGAAGGGAGATGGGCCGGTATGAGCCACATTACTCCGGAACCTTTTCTGGCTTGTGAATTACAATGATAGTCACATCCAACATACTGGGGGTGAGGGCATTGGCCTCTGAAAAGGAATTAAAGAGTCTAGTGTGTGTTGGGGCCACTTCGGGCAGAATGTGTTGTAAAAAAGGGGGTGGAAGCCATCCGGTCCTGACGACTTCCCTGTTTTGAGACGAAAGATGGCTGATATCACTTCCACTATCTGGATTGGTTTGTCGAGAAGAGTTGCGTCTCTCTGTGAGAGTGGAGTGAATGTGCAGTTAGTGAGGTATGCGGAGGGATCTAGGGTGATAGCGGTATCTGCTGTGTATAGCACTCTGTAAAATTCAGAGAACACATCCGCAATTTGCAAGTCTGTATGCGACTCTCCCAGAGAGGAGGAGCTTACCATCTTGATGGTGTTGGCATGGAGTTGTGCCCTTAGTTTGTGGGAGAGAGGCTTCCCACAGCAGTTACCCCAGTATAATATTTATGGTTGAGCCACGCTATAGCGTTTTCAATCCCAATCTAATCGTTTCAACTGGAGGTGGACCTTCTCCAATTCCCTCCAAGCTCTTGGGGCTCCCATGCGTTTGTGGGAGCATTCCAGAGCAGCTACCTTTTTCTCTAGCAATGCCCTCTGTTCTTTCCGGGCTTTGTTTTCAGTTGCAGAAGAGAGATCACCTCTCCCCGCACCACTGCTTTAAGAGCTTCCCAAAGTGTCACTAAAGAGGTGTACCCAGCATCTTTTCGGCTAAGGTACTCTGTGATCGTGTGTCTCAACGCGTCTACTACACTCTGGGGGTTATTCCAATTTTGGAGGAGGTGGTAATCTGTCCCAAATGTGACGGATTTACCACCAGCCGTATTCCGAGTTCCATAGGATATAATGGACTCGTAATACGGCTGGTGGTATATCCGTCACTTTACCGTCACTTTTGGGACGGATTAACACTTCCTCCAAAGTTGGAATAACCCCCTCTGTGTTTGTAGGAGCGTGTCCCGGAATCTCCATCCGGGGCTCTGAGTACGATTGATATCAATTCAGGCCGTTAAAGTTATAGGGGCATGATCCGCCAAAGCCGGGGGCTCTATTGTAGTCTCCTGAACCCGGGCTCAGAACTCAGAAGGGGCCAGGAAGTAGTCTATGCGTGTATAGGTTTTTGTGGCTGCCGAGTAAAAAGTATAATCTCGGATTTTCAGATGTGCCCCTCTCCAGACATCCTCTAAGTCACAGTCTGCGAGCCAGTGGGAGCCTGCTGTGGAAAGAGCGCCCGTCGGCCCATGTTGGTGCCCTGACCGGTCTAGCTCGTTGTCCATAACGAGGTTGAAGTCACCCCCCACGAGTATTGCTGTGTCAGGGGTGGTTAATGTAGGGGAGAGAGCCTGTGCCATGAACGCTTCTTGCTGTGTGTTAGGCGCATGAATAGTAGCTATTGTGAAATTGAATGATTCTATCCGCACCCTGTAGGCTAAATATCTACCTTTTATCTCATGAACCTTGGTAAGGAATTCCCCAGGGAAGAACGCCACCCTGCAGCCTTTCATGGAAGCTGAAGACCAGTACTGTTTAGGCAACCATTTGGAGCACATTCAGTAGGTGTCTTTGGATACCAAGTGTGTCTCTTGTAGTAGGCATATGTGGTTCTCTGACCGCTTGAGGAAGGAAAGGATCGCCAGCTGCTTCGAGGGATTATTAAGGCCTCGGACATTGAGACTCAGGCACTTAAGTGTCAAATATGTAAGTGCGAGGTGGGAAGCTATGGTATCTGGGCATCGTGAGGAGCCAGGATCCGGGAGTAACCCTGTACTGTGTGCCGATGTAGAAGTCTGCAGGCACTTGTAACTTATGGCATTTCATGCGGGAGAAGCATACTATCAATAACAAAGTGGCACAACTGGCGCACATCTAACAACAACCAAGTCCTCTATACGAATTCCAGAAGGAACGGGACTTTGGATAGAGTTTAGGGGTGTCTCGTAAGGTCTGAGTACGTCGTCTAGTGGTCCCGCCTCCCAGGCCCCGTGTCAGTGCCCATCACATCAGGGCTCCTGGGGCATCCTAAGGATCCTCCCGCCGGTTACTGGCAGCAGGCGATGGCTATGCATTGGTGCCGGTAACAATACTATTCAAGACAGATTGCCTCTCTAGTGCTCTCTCTGCCGAAGATGGTCGCGGTGGTCTTCGTCTCCGTTCCTTTCATCTCCATCCGGTGGGGCACCCCACACAGGCCCCTCACCCCGGCATTGTCCTCCTCCATGTTTAGGATCAGTCGGGCCTCATGAGTTGTTTTTAGTTGTTGTGTCTGGTCGCCCCAACGGAATATGAGTCTAAAGGGGTGACCCCAGGTGTAGGGTGTGCAGTTAGACGGGAGGTAATCTGTGATGGGCTTGAACTCCCTACGCCTCTGCAATGTAAGCGATGAGAGGTCCTGATATAGCAGTAAGGTGTGACCCCTAAATTGGATCTGAGGTTGATTCAACGCCTTTTGGAGGATGTCTTCTTTGGTCACGAAGTTGTGGATACAAGCTAGAATGTCTGGACCCGGTCCCTCCCGGTGGCTTGTTCTGTGGACCCGGTCCAGCAAGATCTCTTGTTTACTCTCTGGACACAGAAGCGAGTGGAACAGGGTAGTAGCGTACTCTTTAATGTCGTCCCCTTCAGCCCCTTTAGGGTCCCTCTAATTCGTAGGTTTTGGCGGGGGAGCGATTTTCCAGGTCCTCAGTCACGATCTGCAGTTGTCCTGCCTCTCTCGCAAGTGAAGGATCACTTGTTGTAGTTGTTCGACTTCTTCTCCTGTGGATATCTCATTGTCTTCTATACCTGACACTCTCCCACAGTGAGTTGAGGTCAGCGTGCAACTCGCACATATCCTGAGAGAGATCCTTTCGCAGATCCTCGAGATCCGTCTTCAGGGAGTCGACTATGGCGGTAAGGCTCTCGTAACTGGTGCTGTTTCATCATCCTCCACTGGAATGGATCTGGCCAACATCTCCCAAACCGACTGGTCCTTCTTTACTTTGAAGGAGGCCATTGCCCGCTTCTGCTTGCGGGGGATTTTTGCGCAAAGCCTCGGGGGGGGAGGCAACCCCACTCTGCTGCACCCTAAAGGCTGATCACCACTGCGGGCCGATCACCACGCTGAACAATTGCCTCCTGTCACGCTCGAGGACGAGAAGTATGCTGTAAAAGTAGGGGATCCCCGACCCCTGTCCACACCATGCCTCTCCGACTATCGGCCTATCCGCAGCAGGGCCCTGGTGACCCTGGGTAGGGTCTCCTCTGTCTCAGGGGGCCGGGGGTTGGTGTTCCGCGCCGCGGTCGTCAGGCCTGGGCCCAACCCCACGTCCCGCTGCCTCTGCGGCCTGGTCCATGCCGCTGCGCAAGTGCTCCAATGCAGGCCTGGCTTACCTCTCTCTACTGCCTCAGGGCCCATGTCCTTCCGCTCCTCTGTCCGGGCACCCTGTGCCTCGTCCTTTCGCCGGGACCAACGGGGCCCGCACAACGCATGTCTCTTCAGTGGCCCAGCCAGAATCAGCTCCTCCAACGGCCCTGCAGCAGAACTGGTCCGCTCCCTCTGGCACCCCCCATAGTGGCAGTACCTTGAGGCACCTGGGGGCGGTCGAGACTGGGGTCCCCGGGCCGCTATGCCTTATTTTCAGGCCCAGGCGGCTGAGCGCTCACAGATGCGTCCAATCACACCCCCCTCTTGGCCACGCTCCCATGAAGTGTATTTAAAAAGGTGTACATGTACTTTTACGTTTTACATGTCCAGGTAGTGAAAATGCTGAAATTCGTTTTTCATTACTGCAAGGCCTATCTCTCTCACAGGTTAACATTGGGATTGCCCTATTGCATTTTATGTGTCATTTTCAATTGGGACCTGATAGATATTTTGAGTTTGGTGTCACAGGACTCACAATTTAAAATCACATCTGATGGTGAAGTTGAATTTGCAGTTGCAGGTCTGAAAATGACACTTTCAGAAAGATGCCATTTTCTTACTTTAACCATTCTGTGCCTGCCTATGAATACACATCTTGGTAGGTGACAGCTGGGCTCTTGCACATTCCCCTAGACAGTCATACACAGAGGAATCTGAGGTGTGTCAGTTACATCCTGATGGCCCATCGCCAGGCGGATGAGTCTTTGTTGGCTGGTTGGGATGGAGAAGCTGATGCACGCACTTGAATAGGACTGTACCTGACCCTACAGAGAGAGTTGCATAATCCCTTGTAGTGTGTCTCGAGCCAGGAAAGGAAGGGCAGGGGGCTTGTGCACTTCAAGGTCCTCTCTTTAAAGTTTCTCCTACTTCAAAGACACAGCTGGGTATAAGTACTGGACTCCAAACCCTACCAAATCAGTACACTTCTGGACCTGATGACATTCTGCCAGGAAGAAGGACTGCTGTGCTGCTGAAAGGACTATTACTCTGTGGTGCTCTGCTGAACTTTGGTGGACTTTGGCTTTGCTGTGCCTGTATTGCTGTTTCCTGTCCTCCTTGCATGGGAGTGAGAAGGACTGGTCCTGCATCTCCGCATCCCCAGAACCAAGGTGACTCCAGGGGTGTGTTGGCTTGCCTTCTGTTTTGCAGTCTTAGGGACATCAAAGACTGTCTGAATCTTCCCTACAGCACCTTAATATCCTGCCCTCCCAAGTTGTGCCAATCCAGTCCTGGGCCTTACAAGTGGGTTCTTTGGTGCTGCAACTCTCAGCGACTCTACCCATTGCAGCCATAGTGCTGATCTGAATGCCGCATCTCTCCACCAATGCTGATGCAATGCAGCTGGCACTGAGGATGAGGACTTTGTATTGCTGACCAAGCAGCTGAAGATCAACTTATCTCCATCTGCTCCGGTGCATAACTTTTCGCATTCCTGAATGCGCAGCTCGATGGCGCCAAATCACCTTCATTGAAAGGGTTCAATGCCACCACTCAAGGACATCGTATCGACAAATGGGTGGCTGAATGACAATGCATCCCCTGACTGTATGGATCAGAACCAATGCATCGCCTTCTCATTGCCTCCTCTCCTCCTCGTATTGGATTATTGACATTGACACAACCCTCCACACAAGGTACCGGTTTAGGAGGACAAGGTTGATCCCTAAAGCCAGCCCATCCTCCATTGTGGTCGGCCTGACCTTTGGATTTTCCCCAGTATAGCGCAACCATAAAACCCTTGTTGGCGCTTTAAGTTTCCAAACACTACAATTGCAGATATTCTTTCAAAATTCATATCTCGAATTCTACTTATTGGATTTTTTGTCATTTTGTCTTGTTTTACTCATAAAATATAATCTATTTTACTAACTTGGTGTGGAGTTGTTTTGTGGTGTTTTCACTGTTACTGTTTTAAGTGTTGCACAAATACTTAACACCTTGTCTGATAAATTGAGCCTGATTGCTCTGTGCCAAACTAACTGAGGGTGAGCACAGGTTAATTTATGGAGTGTAACTGACTTATCCTAACTACGATTGTGGTCCGTACTTGGACAGGGTGCATACCTCTGCCAACTAGAGACCTAATTTCTAATACGTGAGACATATTTGTACAAAGGAAATGATCATATGGCTGTTTGCATTCTATCTTCCACTCTAATGTACAACACTACTGTTGAAAATAAACAGCAATTTCTGCATAGTAGTGGAATCAGAAAGTGTTCTGCAGCCCTTCGTCTGGAACAAGAAAGGAGCTAAGTGTTGGAAGTTTCATTCATGCAGTAATGATTGTGGTATAGCATCAAGTGTTTCGTGTGTAAGTGTGAGTGTGAGTGTGTGCACGTGTGCGTGCACGGGCATGTGTACAATTCTGCTTCTACCCCACCATGAAGTTGGAAGCTTGTTCCAGCTCCTGAGTTTAGTATATCCAATAAGAAGTGTGAAAGAAATAAAGCTATGGAGATAAAAGAATGAATCCCTAAAAACTATGTACTGTGGCAGAGGTGCACTATATTACATGCCTTGAAAGTATTCAAAGGAACTCAAATATAAATGCTGATGTGAGGTTATCAGGCATGCTAGACTTTGCTCTTTCTGCATAGTCATCCCCAATTTATTTATTTATTTCCACCCTCCTCTTTTCTGAACCTGTTTATATTGGCTTTTAGGACTCTATGCACTTTACCACTGCTAGTCAGTGATAACTTGCTTGTGCTCTTTCCTCTAAACATGGTGAAATTGGCTTGCACTCAATTGTCAGATTTCATTTACTTTTAAATTCCTAGTAAAGTGGTACTACATGTACCCAGGAACTGTAAATTAAATGCTACTAATGGGCCTGCTGCAATTATTGTGCCACCCACTGAAGTAGCTCTTTTAACATGCCTCAGGCCACCACCACAATCTGTGTGTGCGGTTTTAAACTTCCATTTTGTCCTGGCAAAATACTTATTTTGAGTGAACTAGACAATAATGTGTACTAGATTGGACATGCACGGTCCGTGCCCGAAGGCTACAAAAGAACCCAAGTTAAACAAAGTATTAAACAAGTCATCTAAGTGTGACCAAAAATAATACTAGAGAAATTTATACAAGAGCAATTATACAGCGAAGAACTTATGGTTAGCTGAAATTGATTTAATTGCTTGTGGATCAGTCGTGTTGCTTCAGTGTTAATTCACACATTAAAAATCACTTGGCACTGGCAGTCCATATTTGAACATTTTAGGTGTGAATCATAGCAGATTGTCATGCCAGAGGAAACAACAAGAACCAACGCATAACCAAACAAACAAATGAGTTAATGGCTATTACCTGAGACCACAAAAGACATCCAGCCCTTGCATAAGATGGCGTCCTGATCGGAAGAAAGAGGTAACAAACTGTTTTTACCTTAACTTGAAAAAATATGAAGCAGAACACGTAAGACCGCCTATATGCGTGATGGTGAAAACAAACAACAGACTACGGACCTCATTATGACAATGGCAGTAAATTCCATTTACTGTCGCGATGACGGCCACCAACATACCGTCGTGGAGGCCAACATCCGTTCGCCATATCATGACACACACACACACCAAGCCGACAGAATACAGCCACAAACACATATCCGCCAGACCAAAGGTCAGTGTTAAAGTGTCGGTACCACCACCCATACCGTTACGCCAACAAAACAACACCCACCACATTTTTACCCACGAAACACCACAGCGGACATTCAATGGTGGTAAACCATTGGTGGTTCACACCAGCGCAGTCTCAATGGACACCCAAAGACAAAACCACACAACATTGGCCATTACCAAAAACACACACCTGACATTGATACACACACCACACCCACCCACAGCACTATAAAACACCCACCCACATTACCCTCAACCCTTTACGAACACCAAAATTTTCCACAAGACAGACATGAATACCACAGAGACAAAACCACACACACACCGCAAACAACCATTCATCCAGCACACACCCCACATCCCACACCCCACCACATAACTTAACACCCTCTGCACAACACATACAACACATAACAACCATGTCCCCACTGAGGCACCCCTATTTCACTGATGAGGAGTTGCGGGTCATGGTGAAGGAAATAGTGAGGGTAGAGCCACAGATGTTTGGAGCACAAGTACAGCAGATATCCATAACCAGGAAGATGGAGCTATTGTGGAGGATCATGGGCAGGGTGAACGCCATGGGACAGCATCCAAGAACAGGGGATGACATCAGGAAGAGGTGGAACGGCCTACAGGGGAATGTATGTTCCATGGCAGCAAGGCACCAGCTCGCAATCCAGAGGACTGGCGTTGGACCCCCACCTCCTCCCCCACAGCTGACAGTATGGGAGGAGCAAGTCTGGGCAATACTGCATCCTGAGGGACTCAATGGAGTATCCGGAGGACTGGACACTGGTGAGCCAATACTATCTACTTATTACCCCCGTACCTGCATGCCATCTTACCCCCTCACCCTGACTCCCATCACTCCGCTCCATCCCACACAGTGCACCTACACATGTGACCAACCCCAGTGCCAAGCCCTGCATCCCATACCAATTCATGGACAGCTCTCCCAGCCCTGCATGTACACCCATCACCAAGGCATGCACAGCATGGAGTACTAACAATCACACAATACATCACCATACACAAACAAAGGTGGCAGTCCAACAGCAATGATAGAGGGGAAGCTAGGGATGTACAATATGTCACAGACATGAAGCATAATACATCACTTACATCCCCATAGGTGCCCCAGCCAATACCAGGAGGTGCCACGACTATCCAGCCCCCCAACAGAAGTTGCCCCCAGCGATGAAAGTAACTCTGGACTTCTGGATCTGGATGATTTACCTGGCTCATCAGGGACCACTGGTCAGTCGGAAACCCCAGCCCACTCACAGTCCACCACAGAGCCTCCCTCTCAGTATCCAACACCACAGCACTCACCCAACGTCCCCACACCTCTGTCCCCAGAACACGTGAATCAGCAGTGTGCCCACCTGTACAGGGACCACAGTCCACACCTCACACCCAAGACAATCAGGACCCTGGGGTCAGTGGCAATGGGTACCCCATTCAGGGGACACATGCACAGGGGACAGGGACACGCGGAGGTCAGCTGGGTGCCAGGGGAAGAACAGGCCCATGGAACCGACTCTTCAGGAGGCACTCACCAATGTCCTGTGTGTCTGTCAACAATCCCAGGACAAGGTGGGTCAGATCCTTACCAACATGCAGGAGAACAAGTGGCTGCAGGAGATACACCATCAGGCGATCAGGAAAGATTTTCAGTCCCTCAAGACCACTATGGTCTCCATAGGAGGGGTGCTGGCTGATATGGCCAACATCATGAGTGAATTGACAGCACAGTAGCAGGACTCTACCACTAACCAGTCTACTGACCAGCCCTCCACATCTGCTGCAGCTAGTGGACAGGAGGCCCTGCCACAGGACCCACAGGCCACCAGCACCCCTCCCCCTGCAGAAGGTGAACCACCCGCAAGCGTTCCCTGAGACCCAGACAGAAGCCAGAGACACTTGCCAAGACCAAGACCACCGCCAGGAAATGAGACCCTCCTGAATGCCCCCCTTGTGTCCCACCCTGTCACCTTTTCCACTTTGAACTGCCTTTACTCCCCTTCCTATGGCCCCATGGGCACTGGACCTGTGCTACAAACAGACTGGAGCAATACCCAGGACTTACCTCTACCATCACCCCACTCCATTGCACTATTCAATCTCTAATTTGCACTAAAATAAACACCCATGAACACAACCTGAGTGATAGTGTTTTATGTGATGAAAATGTGCAACAAAGGAAACAGTCACATCGTGTGCAAATAATCTGATCACTGTGATAGCATATAAATAATGATCTGTAGCTGTCTGTAGTCATCTCATCAGTACGCAGTTGTTATAACACCAACATCTGCAAAATGAGAAGGCATAGGTGACAGTAAGTTGAGATACAAAGTAAGTGAATGACATCCTGCTACAGCCACACTGAAAACACCAATAGTCAGAGGAATGGTCAGTTTCTCTGTCTCACCTGTTTGTCATTGGAAGTAGTGACGTATAACTGATGTTCTGTTGTCCACATCCTCATCCTCTGCCTCCTCATCCTCTCTGTCCTCAGGGTCCAATGCTGCCACAGGGGCATTTCCAATCTCATCTTCCTGCAGATAAGGCACATGTCGTCTGAGGGGTAGGTTTGGCAACATGCAGCATGTTACTACTATCTGGCAGAACTTCTCGGGTGAGTAGCACAGGAATCCACCTGTCAGATGGAGGCAACTGAACCTGGCCTTCAGGAGGCCAAAGGTACGTTCGATGATACACCTGGTACACCCATGTGCATCCTTATACCAAGTCTCAGCCCCTGTTATGGCCTTCCTCACAGGCGTCAGGAGCCATGATAGGTTTGGGAAGCCAGAGTCACCTGCAAGTAGTGAGGGACAAACATTAGCTTGACACAATGGTATGGGGATGGCTTCTGAAGGCATACATTGACATACATTGCATGGGGACTCAGACTCACCTATTAGCCACACCCTGTGTCTCTGTAGTTGTGCCATCACATTTGGGATGCTGCTATTCCTCTGGACGAAGGCGTCATGCACTGACCTAGGATATTTGACAGTGATGTGGGAGATGTACTGGTCAGCCATGCACACCATTTGGACATTGAGTGAGTGGAAACTCTTCCGATTCCTTAACACCTGTTCATTGTGGCGGGGTGGGGGGACAAATGCAATATATGTCCCGTCAATTGCCCCAATAATGTTGGTATATGTCACATTGCATAGAATCCTGCCTTCACAGTGGCCAAATCTTCCACCTTGGGGAAAGCAATGGTAGCTGCACATGTATTTGACCAAGGCAGACAAAACCCTTGCCAGCACTATTGAGAACATTGGCTGTGACATTGCTGCTGCCAAGCCCACTGTCACTTGGAAAGAACCAGTTGCCAGGAAATGGAACACTGATAGAACTTGCACAAGAAGGGGGATCCCAGTGGGAAGATGAATATCAGATATCAGATCAGGCTCCAATTGAGCACAAAGATCTGTGAAAGTGGCCCTGTCCAGTCTATAGGTGAGTTTTACGTGCCTGTCCTCCAGTGTAGCCAAGTCCACAAGGAGTCTATACTTGGGGACTTGTCTCTGATTCATCCGCAGTGGTAGGTATCTAAGGGACACAAGAGTGAGTAGGGTGTTGCAATTTGAACAATGGACCACCACCTCAGTGTACATAGAGCATTAATGTGATGGGACAATGGGAATGGCAATATATGTGCAAATAATAGCAATGACACAGTTCTCAAGTATCGGAATGTTGTCCACCACCATAAAATGGCGACCGCCTGTCCTGTATGTAGGGACCGGTGGAAGTGAGGTAACTCTGCTGGCATTGGGCGTCCTGGCAGAAGGCGGTCTTGCACCGCTGTGCTATTCCTTATTGGCTACTATGGGGCTCTATGGAGTACAGTGGCCAATGGGGATCACCGGCAGCGGTGACGGTGTACACAGCCGCAGACATGACCCCCATTTTCTGTCTATAACCTCACTTGATTCTTGCGAAGGCAGGGAAAGGGCCCCTGCCTTCGCTTCAGAGGAGTTGGAGCGCTTGGTGGATGGGGTCCTACCCCATTATGGACAGCTGTAAGGGCTTCCAGACCAACAGTACACCTTGGGCACGATGCATGTGACAAGGTTGCATGGAGATGTGAGTGCAAGCATCGCATCATTTGGGGGGTGGTATGTCTGGTGGTTGTGTACATGGTGTACGCCAGGTGATGTGTGTGCCAATAGGCATGATAATGGGATTTGTGGGCCATATGTGTGACAGACTGGATTGTATGTGTAATGGTGTCCTTCTGTCTGTATTACCTCTGCAGATCAGCACCCATCAGAAGAAAGGATTGTTTCATGCCATCGCCAAGGACGTGCAGATCCTGGGGGTCTGCAGCAGGCGGAGTACCTATTGTAGGAAAAGGTGGGAGGACCTGAGATGCTGCACCCGGAAGACCACAGAGGCCCAGCTACGGATGGCCTTCCAACAAGGGTGGGGTGTCCATCAGAACCTGACCCCCCTGATGGCCCATATACTGGCGGTGGCCTACCCAGAGCTGGATGGGCGCTTGAGGGCATCACAGCAGCCACAAGGGGGTGAGCACAGTGAGGGTAACAACAACTATTGGTAAGTGGCATGGGATCCTGGTGGTGGGTTTCAGTTAGTGGGTGCCCCATAATGCCAGGTCAGACATTGCAGCATGATCCAGCTCAAGGGAAATAGGTGTATTGCAAAATTTGGTAACCTAGCTAGGTTGCATTCAATGTCAGACAGGGCTTAGTGGGTCCCTGGAGGGGTGCAGTTGGCAGTGGTTGGCTCTCATCTTGCTGTGGCACCTAGCCAATTGAATGCCAGTGCGGTGCACAGTGCACAATCCTGATCCCTGTGTGTGATGGTAATTTGTATGCCAACTGTGGTGTTGGTGCTGTAATTGACCCAGTGCTCCCTTTCTCTCTCTCCCCCCCCTATTTTCTTCTGTCATCCTGTCTAAGTGTGCATTAGCATCATCTGGCAGAGAAGCAGGGGCATCAGTGACAGAGGGAACTGCATCCCACAGGACCCAGGAGGCCGAGTCCACCAATGCCGAGGGAACCAGTGGGACGGAAGGCAAGGGGAGCACCACGTCACAGACAGGAGTTGACAACATTGACTCTGATTCCTCCTCCAAGGGAAGGTCACTGGTGGTGGCAGACACCTCTTGGACCACCCCAGCTACAGGTATAGCCACCACCCCCATATCAGCACCGCCCTTCCAGTAGCCCCCTTCTGAGTTGCCTGTGCCCGCTCACCCAGGATGGTGGGCATCTCCTTCACCCCAGGCACCTCGGGCCCTGCCCCAGTGAGCCCTGCTGCCCTCAGTGAGGAAGCTATTGACCTCCTGAGATCCATCACTGTAGGGCACTCAACCATTGTGAATGCCTTCTAGGGGCTGGCATCCCAGAAGCAGCAATACAATGCATTCCTGGAGGGCATCCATGGTGTATTGGCAGCCCAACAGAGATCGTTTCAGGCTCTAGCCTCCTCTCTGATTGCAGCCAGTGTCCATGTTCCTACTGTCCCCCCTCCAAATAGCACTTCCCAGTCCCAGTCACCTCAACCCCAACCCATCCCATGCACACATAAAGACAAGCATGCACAAAAAACATACACGAGAGTGGCACAGTCAAACATAGGCAGCACACTTCAGGCCACAAGCACTCACACAAAAAACAGACAGTTGCACACACAGCCACATCCACTGCCTCCACTGTCTCCCCCTCCTGCTCCTCCTCCTCCCTCACAGTCACATCCACGCTCACACCTTCATGCACTGCATCAACAGCCACCACCACATCACCACACCAAGCAGCACACACACCTCACTTGCAGACACCTTTACAACATCCATCCATGTGTCCCCTGTGTCCACTCCCACCCTGTCTGCCCCCCAAGAGACACAAACGCATACACTCAGACTCCCAACAGCCACCCTCCCACCTCACATCACTGCACACTGCTCATGCACCAGCTCCCAAGTCCAGCAGACGTAAACCTCCAACAACCACTCCCTCAACCTCCACTCCCAGCCCCCTCCCTCATCCCGCCCCACCATCCCTAAGAAGCTTTGCCTTGCCCAACTGGACCTCTACCCTCCCCCTCTGCCCCATCCTGCCTGTAAGAGGAGGGGCCCAACGACCCAGCTCAGCACCTCAGCCAAACAGTCTGCCACTGCTTCCATCAAGTCAACAGTTGCTGGCACGAAGGGGCCCCAGAGTGTGACAGCTGCCACTCCCATTGTGAGCACATCTCCGCCTCTGAAAGGGAGGACTAGGTTGGTGAAACTCAAGGGACATGAGATGGGGACAGTGGAGGCACCTCCTAGTCCTGGAGACAAGAAAGGGGAGGTTCCAACTCCACCACCCAAAAAAGGGAAGGAGCCCACTCCACCAACAAAGAGAGTCAAGAGACCCCCTCCACCAGCAGTAGGCAGGGAGCCCTCACCTCCAGCAGTAGGCAGGCAGGGTAACACCTCCACCAGCAGTGAGCAAGGAGCCCTAACCTCCAGCTGAGACACAGCAGCCCTCACCTCCAGCAGAGGACATGTAGGCCACCCTCCAGGGACTGTTGTACAATGATGCCCCTCCAGAACCAGTGGGCAAGTTCCCCACCTCAGAGTCTGTGTCCTTGCACTCCACAACAAAGAGAAATGGGCATGGAGCCCCCTCCAGAACCAGTGGGCAAGTCCCCCACCTCAGAGACTGTGGCCTTGCACTCTCCAGCAAAGAGATATGGACATGGAGCCCCCTCCAGGACTAGTGGGCAAGTTTCCCATCTCATAGACTGTGACCTTGCACTCCCCAGCAAAGAGATATGGGCATGGAGCCCCCTCCAGAACAAGTGGGAAAGTTCCCCACTTCAGCTTAGGTGCCCCCCGCCCCCTTCCCCCTGAGGTGCCTGCCCATTTCCAACATGATGCCCCTGCACAGTGTAGTGTGGATATTGTCAGGAAACTTGTTGAGGCTTGGACTGTGTCCTGTGGTCATGTGGGCCTTTTGTACTTTGTACTGGCCATTGGACCTTGCTAGACATTTACTCCAATTTTATTTTTTCACATAGACAATATGGTGGCTGTTGGCATCAAATTACAATATCAGTTCTACCTAAATGTAGTCCTTGCATTATTATGACGTGTGTCCTGTGACACTGGTTTTCCTCTGCAGCTGGTTGTGTGTAAGTTGTGTGTGTGAATGGTGTGTGTGTGTGTCACTCTCCTTTTTCTCCCTCCCTCCCTTGTGTGCTAGGTGGCTGTACTCATCATCGTCGTCTTCATCGGCGTTGGTGTTCCAGGTGGAGCTTGGCGTAGAAGAGCATCGGGAAGACTTTTAGTTCCGGTTCCATAGCGGCGGTGGTCTCCTCTGTGTACTTGTTGGTGAGTTTTTTATTTTCTGTGTTATGTTTCTGCCAGGCTTTTGATGGCGTTGGTACCATCCCAGAAATCGTGGTGGTTTGCTATGTCTTAATATGGTGGGCGTTACCTTGTCTTCTGTCTCGCTGTTGATGGCTGCCGCTGTGGTCAGTGTTGGTAACATGGTGGCACATTGGCTGTCTGTGGGAGTTATCACCGCAGTGGTCATAATTTGGAGGTAATTACCGCCAGCCTGTTGGCAGTATTACAGCCACTTTAACAGTCACCACCAATGTCATTAAGACTACCTATGATTTGTGTATGCTAATTAACGTTCCCTTCGTATCGGGAAAAAAAATTAATTAACTGCTCTTACCTGATGTGAAACGAAAGAGCACCTCTGTGCATGATAGTGAAACCATTAATAAAGCTTTCGTTCCCAAGTTAAACAACTGAATCACAATCCCCCAAAAAAGAGAGAAGGGATGCCAATAACTTAAGTAAACTAGATAAAGTGTAAAGTGAAAATATGCTGTGAAAAATTAGAATAATAACGAGTGATACTCCGCACGATGTGCCATATAAAATAACCCATCAAAAACCATGTGAGTGAAAAACTAAAGCCAGTGGAAAACAGTGTGACTCAGCTGATAACGTGGTCATGTCATCACATTTCCTACATAAAGGCCTGTCGGAAAATAGTGGTTAGAGGAAAATGTACAAAAGAAACCGAATAACATATGTATCCTAATAGAAAGAACAGAAACATGCATATAAATAGTAAGAAACCTATACATCAGAAATGACCTTTAAACCACAGTAGAACATTGACAGTAAAAATAACAATGAAAATGACAATAATAAATTGCACACCCATATTCAGGCACTGAATTAATGTGATGCATGAAAGTTTGGTGTATAAAACAAAAATTAATATTCTGAGTGGCATCTGTATATGAATAAACACCCACTGTTTTGAACATGAAAACATTAGGGTAAAATGAAATAAAACAAGCAAATGTCCTATTTGCCCCTGTGAACAAACGGTAAAGTAGATATGTAGTTGAATCTCCAAGGGGTGTGTTGTGGGTGATATTTACTATACAATATGTGCAATGTTGATTGTAACAGAAAGGAAATCTATAGAAAGCATAACATTTAAAGTTTGTCTAAATTCCCCGGGAATTGGACTGTTCAACCACCGGATCCAATACATTTCTCTTTGCAGTAACCAATTCGGTGTGTTCAACTCAGGATTAATATGGATGATCTCTAACACTGTGAAAATTAAGTGAGCAATATTATGCTGATTATCAGACCAATGAGCTATAGGAGATGAGTTATTTTTCTTATTTCTGATTATGCTCTTATGCTCAGTGATACATATCTTGATGCGCCTCCCTGTCTTCCACACACATAATAGGCCATATGGTAATTTGATAGCATAAATCACTGATTGGGTGTTGCCGTGCATTGTTTGTGAGTGAGCGACGGAATCACCCACTATCACATTGTTGAAACGCATACACTTGTAACTTTTGCTTATTCCTTTGTGTGACATGTCTCATTGTAGTGCAGACAAAGAAAGAATCTCTCTCAGCTTGGGTTTGAATTCATGTGCAGATAAAGGTTTGTCTTGGAAGAGACGTCTACAATTAGATTCCGTTTGGAGAAGTTCACAACATTGGTTAATAATCTGTTATAATAGATGACTGGGTGGAAAAATTTTAGACAAAAACTTAATGTGTGGAAACAACCGATTATTTATTTTCTGATAGACTAGAACAATCAAGAGCAGGCATTTGTAATAGAGCAGAATCCAAAATCTGCTTGGGTAACCACCCTTTAGAAATTTCACTTTGAATGATGAAAGTGACTGGTTGCAAGTTTCAGTATCAGATGTAATCTGTTTCACCCGTGTAAATTGTGATAAAGGCAGATGTCACTTCAGTGATGGCAGATGGAAACTACTATACAATAAAATATTTTTATAGTCAGTTGTTTTGTTAAACACTGTAGCACCCATACCAGATGATGTAAGTTCAAGGCACACATCCAGATATATGATGCTCATCTTATGGATGCAATGGGTGAATTTGTATCCTAGGGTTCTTTTAATTAAGATCTACAATTTGTTGTTCAAGGAATTCCCTGGTACCTTTCCAGGTGTGATCGCCATGTCTCAGAATCATAAGTGAAACTATTCTCAAATTTTGCCGTGAAGGCGTTTGCATAACTGGGATCCCCCGGAAAAACCCATTGATGTACCCTGTTTTTGTAAGTATAAAGTGTCTTTCCACACAAAATAGCTGTGGTTGAGGCAAAAGTGCAGCAAAACCTTATTAGTCCGCAGCTCATCTTGGTTGATGAGTGCACATTCGATAGCCTTGATGTCCTCGTTGTGTGGTATCTCTAGTGTCCTGAAAATACGAATGCCAGTTCTGAACAAATGATTAGAGGAATGTGTCAAGATATTTCCCAAGAGGTTCTTGGATGGAGCTACAACTGGACATAATTGGTCTGATTGGAGGAATCTCAATATTCTTATGAATTTTTGGAAGCATATAAAGCCGTGGTCTCCGTAGGAAATCGGGAGACTGTATTGTGATTAATCCATCCCTGAACAAAAGCATTCACCAAGATCCTCTCTAGTTTATTTACAAATTCAATCATGAGGTCACATCCAAGGGGTATATAGGTGTTAACTTCAGAGACATGTGCTGCCACACATGACCACCAAGGCACTTCCCTTATATGCTGATTGAAATAACAGATCCTCATTGTGAGCTAGTGATAGCAGCTCCACCATTTCCTGTATGGATAAATTGGCTATAGATGACTTGTTAAAATTAATCTGTTGTAAATCCTGCTTGACTAGTGTCTCACATATATTAATGGTTTTATGGGAGGTCAGCCCACAAAACGTGGTTTTGAGTTTAAACTCCAAGGCCCGTATTTATACTCCGTTTGCGCCGAATTAGCGTCGTTTTTTTCGACGCAAATTCGGCGCAAAACGAACGCCATATTTATACTTTGGCGTTAGACGCGTCTAGCGCCAAAGTATTGGCAAATAGCGTCATTTTTTTGCGTGAACGCCTTCCTTGCGTTAATGAGATGCAAGGAAGGCGTTTCCGTCTAAAAAAATTACGGCGACGCAAATGCGTCGTATTTATACTCCCGGGCAAAAATCACGCCCGGGAGTTGGCGGGTCAAAAAACCCAGCATTTGCGTCACTATTTAACGCCTGGGTCAGGGTAGGCGTTAAGGGGCCTGTGGGCTCAAAATGAGCCCACAGGTGCCCTCCCCTGCCCCCAGGGACCCCCCCTGCCACCCCTGCCCACCCCAGGAGGACACCCAAGGATGGAGGGACCCACCCCAGGGACATTCAGGTAAGTTCAGGTAAGTATAATTTTTTATATTTTTTATTTTTTTTTGGGTGGCATAGGGGGGCCTTATTTGTGCCCCCCTACATGCCACTATGCCCAATGACCATGCCCAGGGGACACAAGTCCCCTGGGCATGACCATTGGGCAAGGGGGCATGACTCCTGTCTTTACTAAGACAGGAGTCATGAAATGGCGTCTGGGCGTCGTAAAAAAATGGCGCAAATCGGGTTGAGGCGATTTTTTTGCCTCAACCTGACTTGCCCCATTTTAAGACGCCCTAACGTCATTTTTTCCCAACGCCGGCGCTGCCTGGTGTACGTGGTTTTTTTCCACGCACACCAGGCAGCGCCGGTCTGCTTGCGCCGGCTAACGCCATTCCATAAATACGGCGCCCGCATGGCGCTTCAGAATGGCGTTAGACGGCGCTAAATTTTTTGACGCTAAACTGCGTTAGCGCAGTTTAGCGTCAAAAAGTATAAATATGGGCCCAAATATTTCAGCTCCTCAATGTTAGAAACCGTAGGCTCTAAATTGTCAAAAATGTAACACAATTGATTGCTATGTTGGTACAAATATGGTGTCTTTATTCAAAAACGCTATCTGGAAGGCTGTTAGTCTGGTTGATGAAATGTTCACAAATAATGTTTTGTGTGGCTTCTGAGTAACATGCCTTACCTTTCCATAGTTCCTCCCCCAGCTGGTTTTATTGTGCTTGGGATCTCGGTGTGGCGGCTGTTGGTTGGTGGTTGGCAGCTGGGCTTGTGGCCAAAAGATAAATGTGAGCTTGAGAGGCATCAGCAATGGGTGCTGCTTGTTTCTCTGCTATCAAGTTGCTAGACCTGATTGGTGGACAAGAGGGTAGTGGCTATTCTTTCTCCGATGATGTAGCATACATCAGAAATGACCTTTAAACTACAGTAGAACTTTGACAGTAAAAATAACAATGGAAATTACAATGATAAGTGACCCAGCAGCATTCAGGAACTGAATTAACGCAATGCATGAAAGCTTACAGCATAAACACAAAAATTAACATACTAAGTGATATCTGTATATGATTAAACACCCACTGTTTTGAATATTACTACATAAGGGCGAAATAACATAAAACAAGCAAATGTCCCATTTGTCCCCATGTACATGTGGGAAAGTAGATGTGTATTTGAATCCCCAACCTGTGTGTCATGTGTGATATTTACTATATCAATGTCAATGTTCTACTGTAGTTTAAAGGTTGTTTACAATGTATAGGTTTCTAACTACTTATATGCACATTTATGTCCTTTCTATTAGGATGAAAATGTTATTTGTTTCTTTTGTACATTTTCATCTAACCACAATGTTCCAACAGACCTTGATGTAGGGAATGTGATGACATGACCACAAAATTAGTTGAGTCACACTGGTTCCCGCTGGTTCTAGTTTTCCACTAAAATGGTTGTTGAAGGGTTATTTTATATGGCACATTGTGCAAAGTATCATTCGTATCATTCTCATTTCTCACAGCAAATTTTCTTATCACATTATGGGGGTCATTACAACATTGGCGATAAAAGGCTCTTACCGCCGTGCAGAAGACCGCCAATACATCTGCCACAGCTATTATGACACACATCTTGGAATCCGCCGAAATTCAGACACCCACACAACACCGCCACACCAAAGGTCAGTGATAAACTGTCGGAAACAAATCCTCCACCTCCACGCCAACAGAAACACGCCCATGCTATTACGACCCACGAATCCACGCGGCGGTCTTTCAACCGCGGTATTCAATTGGCGGTACACACCGCCGCGCTCAAAATACACACACATCTCCAAAACACCGCCACATTGGACAATTCCAAATACACACACCTGATACACATACAAACAACACTCCCACACACCAAACACAATATAAAACACACACCCACATCACCCACAAACCCCTACTACCATAAATTAGACACGAAGGCGACAGAGAGAGAGCACAGAATAGACTACCCCACTACACAGAGGCACACAACACCATCACCCACACAACATCCACACACAAAACACCACACTCACCACACTCATCACCACATACACCACCCCACACATCACCCACACCACCCCATGGCACGCCAAAGACACCCCTGCTTCTCCGAGGAGGAGCTCAGGGTCATGGTGGAGGGAATCGTCCGTGTAGAGCCACAGCTATTTGGCTCACAGGTACAGCACACATCAATAGCCAGGAAGATGGAGTTATGGCGCAGAATAGGGGACAGGGTGAACGCCGTGGGACAGCACCCAAGAAATAGGGAGGACATCAGGAAGAGATGGAACGACCTACGGGGGAAGGTGTGTTCAACGGACTCCAGGCACAACATCGCGGTACAGGGGACTGGCGGCGGACCCCCACCTCCTCCCCCACAACTAACAACATGGGAGGAGCAAGTCTTGACCATGTTGCATCCTGAGGGCCTCGCAGGAGTCGGTGGAGGATGGGACACTGGTAAGTCAATTCTTAACTATCATATCCCCCACCCTACCTGCATGCTATCACACACACCCTCCCTCACCTCCTCCCCTATCACTACAACTCCTCACTAATGTACCCATGACACAAACCACCCATCCCAACACCAAGCCCTGCATGACACAACTAAGCATGGACACCCCTCACTAAAGCATGCCCACTGCACATACCCAGTACACCCCCCCAACCATCACCACACAAAGTCATACACAGGAATGCATGCACTGGGGTACACAAACACCCACTCATTGCACACCATTACACACACACATGCAATAATCATGTTCTTATGCCCCTGCAGGAACCCGAAGGACCATCACCACACCAGAGGGTCCAGACAACACCACTCCACCCCCAGAAGAGGACCACAGTGACAAGAGCAGCTCTGCCCTACTGGATCCTGATGACCAGCCCGGACCATCGTGGGCCTCGGGACAGTCGGTTCCCCTTGCACAGGCACAGCCCAACACGACCTTCCACCCTCTGGTAACACCAGGACAGCACCCACCCAGCGGGCCCAAACCTCCCTACCCAGGACAGGTCAATCAGCGGTGTGTCCACCACTACAGGGCACCCAGGGTAACCCACCACCCCAACAACAACAGGGACCTGGGGGCAGTGGTAGTGGGCACACGGTCCAGGGGACGGAGGCACAGGAACACTGGGGAACTGGGAGGGCTGCTGTGCGACAGGGGGAGGACAGGCCAAGGTAACCCACTCTCCACGAGGCCCTCTCCTCCATAATGGGAGCATACCACCACTCCCAGGAGACAATGGCAACGGTTTTGGACAAGTTGCAGGAGACCCTGCGCCTGCAGGACGAACTGTATTTGGGGTTCAGGGTGGAGCTCAGGACCATCAGCTCTGCCCTGGGCACCATCGTAGGGGTGCTGAAGGCCATACAGCAGACCTTGAGGGACACCGTGGCACTCCAAGGGGCTTCTGACACTAGCCAGGATGACAAAATGCCCACCACCTCCGCCGGCGCTAGTGGACAGGACGCCCTGCCACAGGACCACCACACTAGCACCCCACCCCCTGCAGACGGACAACCACCACGCAAGCGGTCCCTGAGATCCAGGAACAGGACAGAGCAAGATGGCAAGACCCCCGCCAGGAAATGACACCACCCTGATTGTCCTCCCACTGTCCCACTTTGTTACCCTATCCATATTTTAACTGCCCCAGCTCCTCTTCCTATGCCCAGATGGGCAGTGCACCTGTGAGACTAATAGACTGGACTCTGCCATGGACATTCCTCCACCATCACCCATCCTCATTTTACAACCCCCTCCCATTTCTGAGCACTTCAATAAACACCCTTGAAACACAAAACAATCTGGAGTCAGTCTGTGATTTAGTAAAAATGTATTATCAATGACAGTGTCATAATGGGTGTACCATTCTAAAGCTAACATACCTATGTCACACATCACAAGCCCTTGAAGGATGCAAGCAGTTGACACGTAGGTAACCACACCTGTGAAACCGTAATGGAAGGGTACAACTCAGTTACCAAATGTTGACTTAAATCGAAAAACAGGATAGAGGTAGACGTGTGAAAGTTAATGTAATGCTAAAAATGAAAATGTTCTCACCTGTGTCTCACTGGAAATATTGCTGTATGACTGACTCCCTGTTGTCGTTGTCTTCTTCATCAGCTTCATCCTCATCACTGTCCACAGGCTCCACAGCTGCTACAACACAGTCATCTGGATCATCCTCCTGCAGAAAAGGCACCTGGCGTCGCAAAGCCAAATTATGGAGCATGGAGCAGGCGATGATGATCTGGCACACCTTCTTCGGTGAGTAGAATAGGGATCCACCTGTCATATGGAGGCACCTGAACCTGGCCTTCTGGAGGCCGAAGGTGCGTTCAATCACCCTCCTAGTCCGCCCATGGGCCTCATTGTAGCGTTCCTCTGCCCTGGTCCTGGGATTCCTCACTGGGGTCAATAGCCACGAAAGGTTGGGGTAACCAGAGTCCCCCAAAAGCCATACACGGTGCCTCTGGAGTTGACCCATCATATCAGGGATGCTGCTATTCTGCAGGATGTAGGCGTCATGCACTGAGCCAGGGAACATAGCATTTACCTGCGAGATGTACTGGTCTGCCAAACATACCATCTGTACATTCATGGAATGATAACTCTTCCTGTTCCTGTACACCTGTTCACTCCTGTGGGGGGGGGGGGACCAGAGCTACATGGGTACCATCAATAGCACCTATGACGTTCGGGATATATCCAAGGGCATAGAAGTCACCTTTCACTGTAGGCAAATCCTCCACCTCAGGGAAAATGATGTATCTCCTTACGTGTTTCAGCAGGGCAGACAACACTCTGGACAACACGTTGGAAAACATAGGCTGGGACATCCCTGATGCCATGGCCACTGTTGTCTGAAAAGACCCACTTGCAAGGAAATGGAGCACTGACAGCACCTGCACGTCGGGGGATTCCAGTCGGATGGCGGATTGGTGACATCAGGTCTGGCTCCAACTGGGTACATAGTTCCTGGATTGTGGCACGGTCAAACCGGTAGGTTACGATGACATGTCGCTCTACCATTGTCAACAGGTCCACCAGCGGTCGGTACACCGGAGGATTCCGCCATCTTCTCATATGTCCCAGCAGACGGTGCCTACGAAGGACAACAGCGAAGAACTAGTCATTATTCCTCCAGGTATGTACCCACAGTCACACACAAGACTACACCACTCACATAACCCTTCCTGTATGTGTGTTGAGTGTAGGCCTAGCTATGTGTGACGCAGTATGAAATGAAGCCATGTGGGCCCCTGAAATGGCGCCTGCCTGACTTCTAAACTGGGACAATGGGATTGTGGGGTAACAGCGCTGGGGTTACACACCGTCGCGGTAGGCGGTCGTAGACCGTGGCGCAATGCTGCATTGGTTAACATTGGACCCTATGGATCCCAGGAGCCAATGAACAGGTGCGCTGGCGGTGATGATGCGCACCGCCGCGGACGTCACCGCCGCGGACGTCACCGCCGCGGACGTCACCGCCATTTTCTATCTGTTCAATCACTAGATACCTGACCTTCGACAGGAGAGGACCTACACTGCAAGTGCTGCTGTGACCTCGGTCTGGAAGCGACGATGGCTGCTGCGTCTGGGGAAAGGGCCCCTGCCTTCACTGCACAGGAGTTGGAGAAACTGGTAGACGGGGTCCTCCCCCAGTACACGCTACTGTACGATCCTCCAGATCAACAGGTTCGTACACAGGGAGCATGTTGTATGGGCTAGGCCTGGGTGGAGAGGGCTGGTTGGAAGAGGGAAGAGTCCATAGGACATTAATGCATGGGAATGAATGGGCCACATGGCCAGAGTAGGGAGGGGGCCACTCACAATGACGGTGCAGTTGGTAATGACTGTTCCTCTTTCCTTGTGCATGTCATGTAGGTCAGCGCCCACAAGAAGAGGGACATTTGGCGTGCCATCGCCAAGGAGGTCCAGACCCTGGGGGCCCACCAGAGACGGGGCACCCACTGCCGTAAGAGATGGGAGGACATTTGCCGCTGCAGCAAGAAGACGGCGGAGGCTCAGCTGGGGATGGCCTCCCAACGTGGGAGGGGTGCCCATCGCACCATGACCCCCCTGATGTTCCTGATCCTGGCGGTGGCCTACCCGGAGTTGAATGGGCGCTTGAGGGCATCACAGCAGACACAAGGGGGTGAGTACAACCTCATTCTGCGGACTTTGCGTGCAGTGGAGGTGTCTGGGTGGTGGAGGTGGGCTGTGGGTGTCCCTAGGCCAGGGCAAGTTCGGTAGGCAAGGCCCCTCCGTAATGTAGCCCATGTGGCACTCTACTCCACCTCAGCAGAGTGCCAAGTCGAGGTATAGTTGCCCCTGTGGCATCCATGTGCGCCGATGTCCACCATTGCCATATAGGCCATATCCCAGAAATTGCATGTGCAGAGGGCAGGAGCACGGCGTAATGCAGGGGGGATCTGCGTTTGTCTTGTCCGCCAACGGTAGCGGTATGCCATGCACTAAAACCCTCTTTCTTCTGTCTCACCCCCTTTGTCTGCTCTCCCTGTCCTTTTGTACATCAGCATCAACAGGCGGAGATACAGTGGCACCGGAGCACGAGGGAGCTGCATCCCACATGGCCATGGAGGGCCACACCACAGACTCTGAATGCACCAGTGGGACGGAGGGCGAGGGGAGCTTCACGTCGGCCACCGGATCACCAAGCAGCGACACAGACTCGTTCAATGATGGGAGCTCCCTTGTGGTGGCGGCACCATCTGTGCCCCCCACCTCTACAGGTACAGCTGCCACCTCCCCTACCAGCACTGCCCTCCCAGCAGCCCCTTAGCGTTCGCCCCGTGCCCGCTCACCCGGGAGGGTGGGCATAACCTTCGCCCCAGGCACCTCAGGCCCTGCCCTAGTCACCCCTGCTGCCCTCAGTGAGGAGGCCATTGACCTCCTCAGGTCACTCACTGTTGGGCAGTCTACCATTGTGAATGCCATCCAGGGTGTAGAAAGAGAGTTGCAACACGGTAATGCATTCCTGGAGGGCATTCATTCTGGTCAGGCTGTCCTTCAGCGAACCCTACAATCTTTGGCCTCAGCACTGATGGCAGCAATTGTCCCCGTGTGTAGCCTCCCCCCTCCAACTTCCCTTCCTCCACCCAGACCCAATCTCCTGTACCCCAGCCCATCCCAAGCACACCTACAGACCAGCATGCACATAAGTCAACACACCCAAGTAGCTCAAGCAAACATAGGCACCACACACACCACAAGCACTCACGCAAGCCTCACCCACATACAGACACAACAACATCCACTGTCTCCACTGTGTCCCCCTCCTCCTCTTCTCCCTCCTCCCTCCCAGTGTCGTCTACACTCTCACCTGCATGCACTACATCTACAGCCACTGGGACTCGCACCAGAACACCCAGCACCACACCCCGCTCACCTGCACTCACCACCTCCACTGCCATTTACACGTCCCCTGTGTCCTCTCCCAGTGTGTCTGTGACGCCCCCTCCCAAAGTACACAAACGCCAGCAATCACTTACCCAACATCCATCCACCTCACGACAGCCTCCAGTACCTGCACCTGCACCCAAAACACCTAAAGTGACACCTCCGACAACCACCTCCTCTTCCTCCACTCCCAGACCCCCTCCAGCTACCCATCCCAGTGTTCGTCAGAAACTGTCCCTCTGTAAAGTTGACCTTTTTGCCCCCACCCCAGCCACTCCAATTCATCAGTCCCGTCGTAGCGCCTCAGCCAAAAAGCCTCCAATACCAGTGGTGCCTGTTCAAGGTTTTTGGAGTGCACCGGCCACCAGGGCAGCCAGTAGGACCCGGAGCCAAGGCACTGGCAGCCCACCCCCTGTAAAGGCAATAAAATTGGAGAGTGGACGACAGGACCGTGTTAAGACTCCAGGTGGGAAAACAACTGACATGGGTTCCAAGGGGATTGGAGAGTCAGCTGTGACTCCACCAAAGGTGGGGAAGGGCCAGAGGAAGTCTACCCAGCCTGTTGTGAGTGTCACGGCGGAGAAGTGCGCCATAATTTCCGGCGGTCGAGACACAACCGCCAGCACTATCGTTACTGGTCCAGAGACCACCGCCCTAGTCACAGCCCAGGAGGGCCCCACTATCGTCACTGGTCCGTAGACCACCGCCAGAGTCACAGGCCAGGAGGGCCCCACTATCGTCACTGGTCAGGAGACCACCGCCAGAGTCACAGCCCAGGAGGTCCCCACTATCGTCACTGGTCAGGAGACCACCGCCAGAGTCACAGCCCAGGAGGGCCCCACTATCGTCACTGGTCAGGAGACCACCGCCAGAGTCACAGCCCAGGAGGGCCCCACTATCGTCACTGGTCAGGAGACCACCGCCAGAGTCACAGCCCAGGAGGGCCCAAGTATCGTCACTGGTCAGGAGGCCACCGCCGGAGTCAGTGCCCAGGAGGGCCCCACTATCGTCACTGGTCCAGAGACCACCGCCAGAGTCACAGCCCAGGAGGGCCCCACTATCGTCACTGGTCCAGAGACCACCGTCGGAGTCAGTTCCCAGGAGGGCCCCACTATCGTCACTGGTCCAGAGACCACCGCCAGAGTCACAGCCCAGGAGGGCCCCACTATCGTCACTGGTCCAGAGACCACCGCCAGAGTCACAGCCCAGGAGGGCCCCACTATCGGCACTGGTCCAGAGACCACCGCCGGAGTCAGTGCCCAGGAGGGCCCGACTATCGTCACTGGTCAGGAGACCACCGCCACCGCCGGAGACAGTGCCCTGGAGGGCCCCGGCTGCCACAGCCCTGCTGGGCAATGATGAAACGTCATGCCACACACCAATGTCCAGTGTAGAAGACGTCATGCCACACACCAATGTCCAGTGTATAGAATGTCATGCCACACACCAATGTCCTTATCAGAACCGCCATGGCAAAGCACCGCTGAACTGTCCTGAACCGCCATGTCAAAGCACCGCTGAACAGGGCAAAGACCGCCATGTCAATGCACCACTGAACAGGGCACAGACCGCCATGGCAAAGCACCGCTGAACTGTCCTGAACCGCAATGGCAAAGCACAGCTGAACTGTCCTGAACCGCCATGGCAAAGCACCGCTGAACAGGGCAAAGACCACCATGACAGAGCACCGCTGAACAGGGCAAAGACCGCCATGGTTAAGCACCGCTGAACAAGGCACAGACCGCCATGGCAAAGCACCGCTGAACTGTCCTGAACCACCATGGCAAAGCACTGCTGAACTGTCCTGAACCGCCATGGCAAAGCACCACTGAACTGTCCTGAACTGCCATGGCAAAGCACCGCTGAACAGTCCTGAACCGCCATGTCAAAGCACCGCTGAACAGGGCAAAGAGCGCCATGTCAAAGCACCACTGAACAGGGCAAAGACCGCAATGGCTAAGCACCGCTGAACAGGGCAAAGACCGCCATGTCAAAGCACAGCTGAACAGGGCAAAGACCGCCATGGCAAAGCACCGCTGAACAGGGCAATGCACCGGGTAGGAATGAATGGCCCGCCACATCAGGCATCCTTATCCCATATGCAGCTGGGACAGTGACAGGACATGACCTTTCACGGGGAGACAACCAGTCTGGGCACCAGTCCCCCCCAGTACCAGTAGAGACCTGCATCAACTTGAGTGACTGTGGCTTTGCAATCCCCAGGATGGCACAGTGGGCAAACCACCCACTGTAGAGACTTGAGAGACTGTGGCTTTGCACTCCCCAGGATGGCACAGTGGGCAAACCACCCACTGTATAGCCTTGAGAGACTGTGGCTTTGCACTCCCCAGGATGGCACAGTGGGCAAACCACCCACTGTAGAGACTTGAGAGACTGTGGCTTTGCACTCCCCAGGAGGGCATAAATGGGCATGGAGCCCCGTCGTGGATCTGGCTTTGCAGAGGTGCCCCCCCTTCCCCCTGAGGTGCCTGTAGTATTTCTATCTGATGCCCCGGCAGTGTTCTCTCCGATTGTGGTCAGGTATCGTTTGTGGGCCTCACCCATGTATTTTTGGACTGATGGTAACGGACATTGTTATGTACATATCTGCACTACTTCTCGTATTGTATATAATTATGACTGATTTTCAAATATATATCTGTATATTTTTGTATGACATGTATATTGGCACATTACTTTGTTTGACCGATTTTCGCTTTGTGTATTCATTCTTCCGGGGGGATTGTGGGTTGTTACTGTGATTTTTGTGAATGCATTGGTGTGTATGTTGTAATATGCGAGGGTGGGGGTGGGGGCGTTTGGTGTGTGTCCCCCTAACTTTTGCCTCCCCCCTACCCCATGTCGTAGGTGCAGTACTCACCATTGTCTGCGGCGCCTACGTAGCTGTTGGTCGTAGAAGAGCAGAAACACAAGGGCAGGGAGTATTTGGAGTTCCGGCTCCATGGAATCCTCGTTCCTCGTGGGATATGTTAAGGTGAGCGTTTTCCCATAGCAAAAGCTGTTTCCGCCGTGTTTTTATCCACGGTGAATCCGCCCCGGAAAAGGTGGCGGATTGGCGGGTTGTAATACTGTGGGCGGTACATTGTCTTCTGCCTGTCTGTTGGCGGTGACCGCCGCGCTGCTTGTCTGTACTGCTGTGGCGGGCGAAGCGTTAAAGTGGCTGTCTTTGTTGGCGGTTTCCGCCAGGGTCATAATTCCCTTTTTTTGTCCGCCGGTCTGTTTGTGGTATTTCCGCTGCTTTAACACCGTCCGCCAGGGTTGTAATGACCACCTATGTCTAGTTTTGTTAATTTATTGACATTCCTTTTCTCATTTTTGGGGGATTCTGATTCTGTTTTTTTAACATGCAAACTGAACCTTTATTAGCATACATGCATTGTAGTCTTTTGTTCATTTTCACTATCATGCACAAGGGTGCTCTTACATTTTACATCAGGAAAGTGCAGTTTGTTACCTTTTTCTTCCAATGCAGAGGGAACCTTAACCCCTTCGCTGCCAGGCCTTTTCCCCCTCCTGTGCTGAGCCTTTTTTGGGCTATTTGGGGCAGTTCGAGCTTAGGCCCTCATAACATTTTGTTCACATAAGCTACCCATGCCAAATTTGCGTCCTTTTTTCCAACATCCTAGGGATTCTAGAGGTACCCAGACTTTGTGGGTTCCCCAGAAGGAGGCGAAGAAATTAGCCAAAATACAGTGAAAATTTCGTTTTTTTCAAAAAAATGGGAAAAAGGGGCTGCAGAAGAAGGCTTGTGGTTTTTCCCCTGAAAATGGCATCAACAAAGGGGTTGTGGTGCTAAAATCACCAGCTTCCCAGCTTTCAGGAACAGGCAGACTTGAATCAGAAAACCCAAGTTTTCAACACAATTTTGGCATTTTACTGGGACATACCCCATTTTTACGATTTTTTGTGCTTTCAGCCTCTTTCCAGTCAGTGACAGAAATGGGCATGAAGCCAATGCTGGATCCCAGAAACCGCAACATTTCTAAAAAAGTAGACAAAATTCTGAATTCAGCAAGGGGAAATTTGTGTAGATCCTACAAGGGTTTCCTACAGAAAATAACAACTGAAAAAGAAAAATATTGAAATTGAGGTGAAAAAAACAGCAATTTTTCTCTACGTTTTACTCTGTAACTTTTTCCTGCAATGTCAGATGTTCGAAAGCAATATACCGTTACGTCTGCTGGACTCCTCTGGTTGTGGGGATATATAGGGCTTGTAGGTTCATCAAGAACCCTAGGTACCCAGAGCCAATAAATGAGCTGCACCCTGCAGTGCGTTTTCATTCTATACAGCAATTCATTTGCTGAAATATAAAGAGTGAAAAATAGCTATCAAGAAAACCTTTGTATTTCCAAAAAGAGCACAAGATAAGGTGTTGAGGAGCAGTGGTTATTTGCACATCTCTGAATTCTGGGATGACCATACTAGCATGTGAATTACAGGGCATTTCTCAAATAGATGTCTTTTTTACACACTCTCTTATATTTGGAAGGAAAAAATGTAGAGAAAGACAAGGGGCAATAACACTTGTTTTGCTAATCTATGTTTCCCCAAGTCTCCCGATAAAAATGATACCTCACTTGTGTGGGTAGGCCTAGCGCCCGTGACAGAAAACGCCCCAAAACGCAACGTGGACACATCACATTTTTTTAAAGAAAACAGAGGTTTTTTTTGCAAAGTGCCTACCTGTAGATTTTGGCCTCTAGCTCAGCCGGCACCTAGGGAAACCTACCAAACCTGTGCATTTTTGAAAACTAGAGACCTAGGGGAATCCAAGATGGGGTGACTTGTGGGGCTCTGACCAGGTTCTGTTACCCAGAATCCTTTGCAAACCTCAAACTTTGGCTAAAAAAACACAGTTTCCTCAAATTTTGGTGACAGAAAGTTCTGGAATCAGAGAGGAGCCACAAATTTCCTTCCACCCAGCGTTCCCCCAAGTCTCCTGATAAAAACTCATACCTCACTTGTGTGGGTAGGCCTAGCGCCCGCGACAGGAAATGCCCCAAAACGCAACGTGGACACATCAAATTTTTTAAAAGAAAACAGAGGTGTTTTTTGCAAAGTGCCTACCTGTAGATTTTGGCCTCTAGCTCAGCCAGTACCTAGGGAAACCTACCAAACCTGTGCATTTTTGAAAACTAGAGACCTAGGGGAATCCAAGATGGGGTGACTTGTGGGGCTCTGACCAGGTTCTGTTACCCAGAATCCTTTGCAAACCTCAGAATTTGTCTAAAAAAACACGTTTTCCTCACATTTCGGTGACAGAAAGTTCTGAAATCTGAGAGGAGCCACAAATTTCCTTCCACCCAGCATTCCCCCAAGTTTCCCGATAAAAATGATACCTCACTTGTATGGGTAGGCCTAGCGCCCGTGACAGGAAATGCCCCAAAACACAACATATACACATCACATTTTTTGAAAGAAAACAGAGGTGTTTTTTGCAAAGTGCCTACCTGTAGATTTTGGCCTCTAGCTCAGCCGGCACCAGGGAAACCTACCAAACCTGTGCATTTTTGAAAACTAGAGACCTAGGGGAATTCAAGATGGGGTGACTTGTGGGGCTCTGACCAGGTTCTGTTACCCAGATTCCTTTGCAAACCTCAAAATTTGGCTCAAAAAACACGTTTTCCTCACATTTCGGTGACAGAAAGTTCTGGAATCTGAGAGGAGCCACAAATTTCCTTCAACCCAGCGTTTCACCAAGTCTCCCGATAAAAATGATACCTCACTTGTGTGGGTAGGCCTAGGGCCCGTGACAGGAAATGCCCCAAAACACAACGTGGACACATCACATTTTTTCACAGAAAACAGAGCTGTTTTTTGCAAAGTTCCTACCTGTAGATTTTGCCCTCTAGCTCAGCCGGCACCTAGGGAAACCTACCAAACCTGTGCATTTTTGAAAACTAGAGACCATGGGGAATCCAAGATAGGGTGACTTGTGGGGCTCTGACCAGGTTCTGTTACCCAGAATCCTTTGCAAACCTCAAAATTTGGCTAAAAAAACACATTTTCCTCACATTTTGGTGACAGAAAGTTCTGGAATCTGAGAGGAGCCACAAATTTCCTTCCACCCAGCGTTCCCCCAAGTCACCCGATAAAAATGATACCTCACTTGTGTGGGTAGGCCTAGCGCCCGTGACAGGAAATGCCCCAAAACACAACGTGGACACATCACATTTTTTTAAAGAAAACAGAGGTGTTTTTTGCAAAGTGCCTACCTGTAGATTTTGTCCTCTAGCTCAGCCGGCACCTAGGGAAACCTACCAAACCTGTGCATTTTTGAAAACTAGAGACCTAGGGGAATCCAAGATGGGGTGACTTGTGGGGCTCTGGCCAGGTTCTGTTACCCAGAATCCTTTGCAAACCTCAAACTTTGGATAAAAAAACACATTTTCCTCGAATTTTGGTGACAGAAAGTTCTGAAATCAGAGAGGAGCCACAAATTTCCTTCCTCCCAGCGTTCCCCCAAGTCTCCCGATAAAAATCATACCTCACTTGTATGGGTAGGCCTAGCGCACGCGACAGGAAATGCCCCAAAACGCAACGTGCACACATCACATTTTTTTAAAGAAAACAGAAGTGTTTTTTGCAAAGTGCCTACCTGTAGATTTTGGCCTCTAGCTCAGCCAGCACCTAGGGAAACCTACCAAACCTGTGCATTTTTTTAAACTAGAGACCTAGGGGAATCCAAGATGGCGTGACTTGTGGGGCTCTGACCAGGTTCTGTTATCCAGAATCCTTTGCAAACCTCAAATTTGGCTAAAAAAACAAGTTTTCCTCACATTTCTGTGACAGAAAGTTCTGGAATCTGAGAGGAGCCACAAATTTCCTTCCACCCAGCGTTCCCCCAAGTCTCCCAATAAAAATGATACCTCACTTGTGTGGGTAGGCCTAGCGCCCGTGACAGGAAATGCCCCAAAACACAACGTGGACACATCACATTTTTTTAAAGAAAACAGAGGTGTTTTTTGCAAAGTGCCTACCTGTAGATTTTTGCCTCTAGCTCAGCCGGCACCTAGGGAAACCTACCAAACCTGTGCATTTTTGAAAACTAGAGACCTAGGGGAATCCAAGATGGGGTGACTTGTGGGGCTCTGGCCAGGTTCTGTTACCCAGAATCCTTTGCAAACCTCAAACTTTGGCTAAAAAAACACATTTTTCTCAAATTTTGGTGACAGAAAGTTCTGGAATCAGAGAGGAGCCACAAATTTCCTTCCACCCAGCGTTCCCCCAAGTCTCCCGATAAAAATCATACCTCACTTGTGTGGGTAGGCCTAGCGCCCGCGACAGGAAATGCCCCAAAACGCAACGTGGACACATCACATTTTTTGAAAGAAAACAGAGGTGTTTTTTGCAAAGTGCCTACCTGTGAATTTTGGCCTCTAGCTCAGCCAACACCTAGGGAAACCTACCAAACCTGTGCATTTTTTTTAACTAGAGACCTAGGGGAATCCAAGATGGCGTGACTTGTGGGGCTCTGACCAGGTTCTGTTACCCAGAATCCTTTGCAAACCTCAAAATTTGGCTAAAAAAACACGTTTTCCTCACATTTCGGTGACAGAAAGTTCTGGAATCTGAGAGGAGCCACAAATTTCCTTCCACCCAGCATTCCCCCAAATTTCCCGATAAAAATGATACCTCACTTGTGTGGGTAGGCCAAGCGCCCGTGACAGGAAATGCCCCAAAACACAACATGGACACATCACATTTTTTGAAAGAAAACAGAGGTGTTTTTTGCAAAGTGCCTACCTGTAGATTTTGGCCTCTAGCTCAGCCGGCACCTAGGGAAACCTACCAAACCTGTGCATTTTTGAAAACTAGAGACCTGGGGGAATCCAAGATGGGGTGACTTGTGGGGCTCTGACCAGGTTCTGTTACCCAGAATCCTTTGCAAACCTCAAAATTTGGCTAAAAAAACACGTTTTCCTCACATTTCGGTGA